>NC_083421.1:15614678-16214678 GCF_020745735.1 Hemiscyllium ocellatum
TGATTTCTCTGATCGTGTTTTTGGTATGCTTAAGGGGAAGGGGGAGCAGCCCCAAGTCGTGGTTCACATAGATACCAACGACGTAGGTAGGAAGAGAAATGGGGATTTAAGGCAGAAATTCAGGGAGCTAGGATGGAAGCTTAGAGCTAGGACGAAAAGAGTTGTTGTCTCTCGTTTGTTGCCCGTGCCACGTGCTAGTGAGGCAAGGAATAGGAAGAGAAAGGAATTGAACACGTGGCTACAGGGATGGTGCAGGAGGGAGGTTTTTGGATTATTGGATAATTTGCGGCTCTTTCTGGGGTAGGTGGGACCTCGAGAAGCAAGATGGTCCTCATCTGAACCTGAGGGGCACCAATATCCTGGGCACAAATTATCTAAGGCTATTGGGGTGAGTTTCAACTAATCTAGCAGGGGAATGGGAACCAAAATTGTAGTTCGAGTTTTAGGAACGCAAGATGGCACCAGCAAGCAAGACGTTGGTTTAAAGTGCATCTACTTCAACTCCAGGAGCATCCAGAATAAAGTGCATGAACTTGCAGCATGGGTTAGTACCTGGGACTTCAATGTTGTGGCCATTTTGGAGACATGGTTAGAATAGGGACAGGAATGGTTGTTGCAGGTTCCAGAATTTAGATGTTTCAGTAAGAACAGAGAAAATGATAATAGAGGAGGAGGTCTGGCATTGTTGGTCAAGGACAGTATTACATTTGCAGAAAGGATGTTTGCAGACTCGTCAACTGAGGTAGTATGGGCTGAGGTTAGAAACAGGAAAGGAGAGGTCACCCTGCTGGGAGTTTTCTATAGGCCTCCAAATAGTTCCAGAGATGCAGAAGAAAGGATAGTAAAGATGATTCTTGATGGGATTGGGACAGACAGGGTAGTTGTCATTGGAGACTTCAACATTCCAAATATTGATTGGGAATACTACAGTACGAGCACGATAGATGTGTCAGTTTCTGTCCAGTGTATGCAGGAGGGCTTCCTGACACTGTATGTAGACAGGACAACAAGGGGAGAAGCCACATTAGATTTGGTACTGGGCATTTAGCCCGGCCAGGTGTTAGTCTTAGAAATGGTGAGCACTTTGGTGATAGCGATCACAATTCTGTCATGTTTACTTTAGTGATAGAAAGGGATAAGTGTATACCACTGGGCAAGAGTTACAGCTGGGGGAAAGGCAATTACAATGAGATTAGGCAATATTTATGAAGCATATGGGGACGGAAAGCGCAGGGAATGGACACATTAGAATTGTGGAGCTTATTCAAGGAACAGCTACTGAGTGTCCTAGATAAGCATGTACTTGTCAGGCAGGGTGGAAGCTGTAGAGCGCGGGAGCCGTGGCTTATGTAGGAACTGGAATCTCTGATCAAGAGGGAGAAGAAGGCTTATGTTAGGATGAGATGTGAAGGCTCGGTTAGGACGCTTGAGGGTAACAAGGTAGCCAGGAAAGACCTAAAGAACTAGCTCAGAGGAGCTAGGAGGAAACACGAGAATTTGTTGGTGGACGATCAGGGTAAACCCTCAAGCTTTCTAAAGGTATTTGAGGAATAAAAGAACGACGAGAGTAAGATGAGGGCCAATCAAGGCTAGTAGTGCAAGGTTGTGTGTGGAGTCAGAGGAGATAGGGGAAGCACTAAATGAATTTTTTTTTTGCCAGCATTCATTCTAGAAAACGACAATGTTGTCGAGGAGAATACTGAGATACAGGCTACGAGACTAGGTGGGATTGAGGTTCACAAGGAAGGGGTATGAGAAATCCTGCAGATAATGAAAATAGATAAGTCCGCTGGGAGGGATGGGATTTATCCAAGGATCCTCTGGGAAGACAGAGAGGAGTTTGCGAGCCTTTGGCATAGATCTTTAAATCATCATTGTCTACAGGAATAGTTCCAGAAGACTGGAGGATAGCAAATGTGACTCCCCTGTTCAAGAAGAGGAGTAGAGACAACTCTGGTAATTATAGACCAGTGAGCCTTACTTCAGTTGTTAGTAAAGTGTTGGAAAAGTTTATAAGAGATAGGATTTATAATCGTCCAGAAAAGAATAATTTGATTAGGGATAGTCAGCACGGTTTTGTGAATGATAGGTCGTGCCTCAAAAACCTGATTGAGTTCTTTGAGAAGGTGACCAAGCAGATAGATGAGAGTAAACCGGTTGATGTGGGGTATATGGATTTCAGCAAGGTGTTCGGTTAGGTTCCCCCCAGTATGCTATTGTACAAAACACGGTGAAATGGGATTGTGGGAGATATAACAGTTTGGATCAGTAATTGGCTTGCTGAAAGAAGACAGAGGGTGGTGGTTGATGGGAAATGTTCATCCTGGAATCCAGTTACTAGTGGTGAACCGCAAGGATCGGTATCGGATCCACTGCAGTTCGCCATTTTTATAAACGACCTGGATAAGGGCATAGAAATGTGGGTTAGTAAATTTGCAGACGACACTAAGGTCGGTGGAGTTGTGAATAGTGATAAAGGATTTTGCAGGTTACAGAGAGACATAGATAAGCTGCAGAGCTGGGTTGAGAAGTGGCAAATGGAGTTTAATGCGGACAAGTGTGAGGTGATTCACTCGGTTGGAATAACCGGAATGCAAAGTACTGGGCTAATTGTAAGACTCTTGATAGTGTAGATGAGCAGAGAGATCTCGGTGTCCAGGTACACAGATGCTTGAAAGTTACCACCCAAGTTGACAGGGCTGTTAAGAAACTATACAGTCTTTTAACTTTTATGAATAGGGGGATCGTGTTCCGGAACCATGAGGTTATGCTACAGCTATACAAAATTCTGGTGCGGTCGCACTTGCAGTATTGTGTACAGATCTGGTCACTGCATTATAAGAAGGATGCGAAAGCTTTGCAAAGGGTACAGAGGAGATTTCATTGGATGTTGTCTGGTATGGAGGGAAGGTCTTACGAGGAAAGGCTGAGGGACTTGAGGCTGTTTTTGTGAGAGAGAAGAAGGTTGAGAGGTGACTTAATAGAGACATATAAGATAATCAGAGGGTTAGATAGGGTGGACATGGGATGCTTTTTCCCAAGTATGGTGACGGCGAGCACGAGAAAGCAGAGCTTAAAATTGAGGGGTGATAGATATAGGACAGATGTCAGAGGTAGTTTCTTTACTCAGAGTGTAGCAAGGGTATGGAATGCTTTGCCTGCAACGATAGTAGATTTGTCAACTTTAAGTACATTTAAGTCGTCATTGGACAAGCATGTCGACGTACATAGAATAGTGTAGGTTAGATGGGCTTCAGATTGGTATAACAGGTCGGTGCAACATCAAGGGCTGAAGGGCCTGTACTGCGCCATAATGTTCAATGGTCTATAGCACAGTTTATTCATGGTCCCTGATGCCACATGAAGCAAATACTACCTTAATAAAAGGGTAGTTACTCTGATCTCACTGAAATGACTTTGGAAACTCGGTTAAAATAATAAAGTGCAAAAGGATCGAACATGGCTTGTTTGAACAATGTGCTCACTCTCCTCACAATGTTTGAACGAAAACTGATGCATGAACTTCTGATTCTGATGATAGGTTTGTCCTATCTGTGATGAGGCTCTTTGGTTAGGCGCTGTGACAGAGACACAGAAAGTCACTCCACTCTGAACCATGGGGAACAATACTACCCTGTTCACAGTGCAACAGTCCGTGAGAGACACACACAGTTGTCTGTTCCTATTTGACATTGATCATCTCAATCTCATCATTCACTGATGACCAACAGCAGCACAGAACCCATAAACTTCCACCATCCCAGTAGGAAAGCAAAAAGGGAAAGGGATGGCCAGAGGAAGTGGGAGTAACTGGGAAATTGGTGTGACTTACGGTGTGAGCGGTAGAAGAAGGTTGTGAAGGCAGATCATCAGAGGAAGAGTATGTAGCAGCAGAAGGGGTAGTGCAAGGGAAGAAGGAGTGTAAGGGAAGAGTAGGAAGGAGGAGGAAGAATGCCTAATGAAGTTTTAGTGACAGGGAATAGCTTGTTTCGGGGGAAGTGAGATTGGGTGAGAAAAAGTCACTGTTCAGGAAAACCTAGATCTGATTTCCATTCAAAATTATGAAAAGATTTCTTGTACTTTCTTTTCTATCATTTGGTTATTGTTCAGATTGTACATATAATCTATATTCCATCAAGTTCAGACGACGTTTTTTGTCTTTCCTTGTGTGGTGTTTCAATATTTTTGAATATTTTTACAGTATATATTTGCTTCCAATACAAGATGGACATGAGAATATGATATGATCTCTTTGAGTTTCTCCATTACATTGAATTTGATTGAATATTTATCCTCATCACACTAGCTTATTTAAACAAACAATGAATGAGCCCATGTCCATTCTGCAGATGAAAAATTTCTTCAGCACTGGCTATTGAAGGGAATGTTACAAAGAACACTGCCACGCAAAATGCTAATCTTCCAGTGCAAGGTGCCAAGCCCTAGTTCATCTTAGGTTAGTTACTAGCTTTATGAGTAAAGCTGCAGAAGGGCAGAGTATAAAAGGTGAATTCAACTCTGTATCACAAAAATGCTATTTGTGGCCCCCACATAAAAGATCTTAAATACAATGCTCTGTAAATTCACCAGAATAGGAAAGGTAAGAGACTGGAATTCTCAAATCTTCCTCTGAATAACTTCGGGAGAACAGGAAGGAAAACACGGTTTATTTGTGATATTCATAAATGAAGATAGGGAGAATATGGAAGATGGGAGGGCAGTGGAATGATTAACGACGTTTTGGATGATACAACTTCGAACTGGCTGGCTCACATTGAGGAGGAAAGTGTAAAGCTACCCGACGATTAAACAGATTATTCAGATAACCACATCAATGGCAGATGAAATTTAACACTGATAAATGTGGGATGATGCACGTCAGATGTAATAGGACAAATGAGTACTCAAACTATGAATTGGAGGGTTAAATTTGCTCATGTTTGTCTTTGCAGAAGGAATGTTGAGGATGGAATCTGGCACAAGTGTTCAAGAGCAAAAGGGGTCTGGAAAGGATGAACAGGCAGCAGCTGTTTCCATTACTTGATGGAGCCAAAACTAAGGGACACACTTTTAAAGTGAAAGGCAGAGGATTGAGAGAGGATTTGTGGAATCTGTTTCGAACTGAGAGGGTGGTATGAGGCTGGAATGCATTGCCGAGGAGGATGGTTGAGGCAGGTAACCTCACAAATGTTTAAAAAGCCTTTGAATGTGCACTTGCTAGCACAGACGTGATAGGTCTGTTTTTCGTTGCATGATTCTATGCTGTGGCAGCCTTGAACACTCTGATATATTCTGAAGCAATAATCAATGGCAATTGCTGGTTTGTTTCTTTGACTGTACTCAGTAAGTGTCTATATTACAAAATAGCATCATCTCATGGGGCTTCAGTACTTACAACCCAGGGCAGCCCAGTCATCTCAGGGAACATTCAGGATAATTCAAATCCTCAGTACAAGTATTGTCCAACAACAGCACTGACATTTTTACAGCTGTTTGCCACCATTATTATAACAACAGCAATATCATGGACACAGCTTTTCCTTCAATATAATGTAGACTTCTCGCTGTAAGGGTACTATTACTCGAAAGCACAATGAATTCCTTCCCAGATATTCATTTTGAAAACCGTAAGTTTTCCTGTATTTTGATGCCAATTTTTCACCACAGCATTCTCCATCCAACTCCACCCCAACGCCTTTCCCCTTTAATATTTTCTTGTACACCGTCTTCCTGATCTCACACACGTCTTCCCTCACACAATCCATCCCTATTTGTTAATCCCTGAAAAAAACCTGCGCCTCATCTCTATCATTTACTCCAACTTCCAACTCACATTTTGAACGGGTAAGTTTCCTTCCCTCATCATGATCATTAGACTGGCCCTGTCTGATGCCCTATTCACGTTTACCTTCTGACAAGCTGCTTTGGTGCCCTCCCTCCTTTTTCAGGTTAAATCCATTCGACTTGCACTAGCAAACTTCCCCACAAGGATGTTGGTGCTCCTCCAGTTCTGAACTGTCCATTTTGTACAAGTCCCACCTGTCCTGAAAGGGATCCCAATGATCCCAAAATCTGAAATCCTTACCTATGAATTTTTTTTTTTAACAACATGTTAAGCTATACTGTCTTCCTCACCCTTAACTATTTTCCACAAGGCACGGGGAGTAACTAACAGATTAATGACGATTGTTCTGTCTTTCTCTTATGCACACATATTCACACACGGACAGAGATACAACATTACTTTGCAGATGAATACCAATGAACTTATAAGTAATCAGAACAATAATTGGAATGATGGATTTAGTTAAAGGAATGATGAGAGAAATTGGGTTTATTCTGGATGTCAGTTTGCTCGTAGGGCTGGAGAGTTCATTTTCAGATGGTTCATCACTACACTAGGGAACATCATCAGTGAGCCTCCTGTGAAGCTCTGATGTTATGTCCCACCTTCTACTTAAGTGTTTAGGCTTCCTTGAGTTTTTGATGTAATTTCCTGTGTTGGCGATGTCATTTCCGGTTATTTTTCTCAGACGATGGTAGATGGAGTCAAAATCAATGTATTTGTTGATGGAGAACCAGTTGGAAAGACATGCAAATCGAAATTCTTGTGCGTGACTCTGTTTGGCTTGTACTAGTATTGATGTGCAGACCCAGTCAAAGTGGTACACTTCTTCATCTGTATATAAGTTTACCAGTGATAGTGGGTCATATCTTTTTTGTGGCGAGTTGATGTTCATGTATCCTGGTGGGAATTTAGTGCCTGTTTCTTTTTCCGATATAGTGTTATTCACAGTTCTTGCAAGGCTTTGGGCTTATTCTTCCTGGAACAGAACAGACAAAGATGTGAGTGTATTGCGATGCACAAAAATATGAAAAAAAGTTGCAGAGTAAAACAAGAATACTCTGTTTTGTTAGTTAGCATTACAGCATCAAGGAGTTCTAATTTCAAGATTGTCAGCAAAAGAGCTAGGAGTGAGATAAGGAAAAACTTCATTATTGAGAGAATTGTTGGGATTGATCGGACCTACCCTTGTTGTCATCATTCTCATATTTCTCACATACGCATAAAAGGCCTTGGGGTTATCCTTGATCCTACCCACCAAGGATTTTTCATGCCCTCTCTTAGCTCTCCTAATACCTTTCTTCAGCTCCCTCCTGTCTATCCTGTATCCCTCCAACGCTGTGTCTGAATCTTGTTTCCTCAACCTTATGCAACTTCCTTCTTCATCTTTACTAGATATCCAACCTCCCTCGTCAACCAAGGTTCTCTCACTCGACCATCTCTTTCCTGCCTGACAGGTGCATACATATCAAGGACACGTCTTATCTGTTCCTTGAAAAAGTTCCACATTTCAATGACATTCTTTCCAGACAGCCTATGCTCCCAACTTATGCTCCTCAGATCCTGTCTTGCAGCATCGTATTTACGTTTCCCCCGATTGTAAAACTTACCCTATCTCTCTCCATAACCAATGTGAAAGTCACTGAATTGTGGTCACCATCACCAAAATGCTGACCCACGAACAACTGGTTGTTGTCCCAGTTCGTTCCCAAGTACCAAATCTAATATGGCCTCCCCTCTGGTCGGACAATCTACATACTGAGATAGAAAAGCTTCCTGGACACATTGCACAAACACCGCCCCGTCCATTCCACTTGACCTAAAGAGCTTCCAATCAATATTTGGGAAGTTGAAATCGCCCATGACTACTCCCCTGTGGCTTCTGCACCTTTCCAAAATCTGTTTCCCAATCCGTTTCTCCACATCTCTGCTGCTATCAGGGAGCCGATAGTAAACACCCAACAAGGTGACTGCTCCTTTCCTATTTCTGACTTCAGCCCATACTACCTCCAACGGCAGATCCCCTCGAACTGCTTTTCTGCAGCTATTATACCATTTCTAATTAGCAGTGCCACACCCCCTCCTTTTTTACCACCCTCCCTAATCATACTGAAACATCTGTAACCAGGAACCTCCAACAACCATTCCTGTCCCTCTTCTATCCACGTTTCTGTTGATGACCACAATATCGTAGTCCCAAGTACCAATCCACGCCGTAAGTTCACCCACCTTATTTCTGATACTCTTTGCTTTGAAGTATACACACTTGAGCCCATCTCTGTGTCCGCAAGTATTCCCTGTCAGTGCTACCTTCTCCACAGCCTCCCTACATTCTTGGACATACTGAAAAACAGCTAACCTACTTGCTGGACGACACGTCAGGATCCCATCCCCCTGCCAAATTAGTTTAACCCACCCACCCCCGAAGTGTTCTAGCAAACCTACCTCCCAGGATATTGGTGCCCTTCTGGTTCAGGTGCAACCCGTCCTGCTTGTACAGGTCCCACCTTCTCCAGAATGCAGTCCAATTATCCAAATACCTGAAGCCCTCCCTCCTACACCATCCTTGCAGCCATGTGTTCAACTGCACTCTCTCCCTATTCCTTGCCTCACTGTCTCGTGGCACTGGCAACAACCCAGAACTGACGACTCTGTCCGTCCTAGCTTTTAGCTTCCAGCCTAACTCCCTGAGCTTCTGAATGGCCTCCCCATCCTCTTCCTACCTATGTCATTGGCGCCAAGGTGCATCACGATTTCTGGTTGCACACCCTCCCCTTTAAGGATTCTGAAGACACGGTTTGAGACGTCTCGAACCCTGGCACCTGGGAGGCAACAAACCAAACTAGAGTCTCGCCCATGTCCACAGAACCGCCTGTCTGTCCCTCTAACTATAGAGTCTCCTATAACTAGCGTTCTCCTTCTCTCCCCCTTTCCCTTCTGACCCTCAGAGCCGGACCTCGTGCCAGTGACCCAGTCACTACAGCTTACCCCTGCTAGGCCGTTCCCCCCCCCCTCCCCCCACACACACAACAGTATCCAAAGCGGTATACTTATTGTTGAAGGGAACGACCACAGGGGATCCCTGCACTGCCTGCTTCCTCCCCTTCCCACCTCTAATTGTTACCCAGCTACCTCTGTTCTCTGGCGTAACTATGTCCCTGTAGCTTCTATCTATCACCCTCTCAGAGCTCGAATAATTCTCAGTTCATCCAACTCCTGCTCCAGTTCCCAAACGCGGTCTGTGAGGAGCTGGAGCTGGCTGCACTTGCTGCAGATGAAATCGGCAGGAGCATCGGTGGTCACCCCTACCTCAAACATCCTGCAGGAGGAACATTCCACTGCCTGCGCTGCCATAACTCTACACTTAGTCTTCAAAACAAGAACACTCAGTAGCTTACCTGTTCAGCCGACTGAGTCCTTTTTTTTAGGTTAGAGGAAGAGGGAGGGTGGGATACACTACACGTGTTGTGTCTTGGGTTCCTTCTCCACTCAAATAACAATCATTTACCTTCCTGACCAGCTCTGCACTCCGACTTCCCTTCCGTCCAACTCCCGCCGCTCTCTGCTGCAAAAAGCTGTGGTGTATGGCATCATACACACATATAGCACTGGCACTCAGGTGACAGTACGCTCCATAACTGGACGTTTTGGGCCAACGCCCCACCCAGTCTCCTGATCTCACAAACATCATTCCCTCACACATTCAAGCTGGGTGAAATATAAAACAGGACAGCACAATATAAAACCTTCGGCCCTTGACGTCCTGCCAAACTTTTATCATACTCGAAGATCAGATTAACTTGCATACCCTTCAGTGTACTACCGCTACTAGCAGTGTATGTCATGCCCCCACCACTCTCTGTGTAAAGAACCTACCTCTGAAATCAAACCTAAACCTTCCTCCAATCACCTTAATAGTATGCCTCCTCGAGGTAGCCATTTCCACAATGGGAAAAGTCTTTGGCTATCCACTCTATCTATGCCTCTTATCATTTTGCACACCTGTATCATGTCACCTCCAATTCTTCTTTGTTCCAATGAGAAAAATCCTAGCTCACTCAATTTTACTTTGTAAGACATCTTGATAATCCACCGCAGCATCCTCTACAAAGCCACAAAGTCTTTCCAGTAATGAAGCAACTAAAACTGAACACAATATTCTACATCTAGTCTCACGAGAGCTTTTTTTGAGCTGCAGCACAAACTCGGATTGTTAAACTAAAACTCCCGGCTAATCAGAACACCACACATCTTAACAACTTTATCAACTTGGGTTACAATTAGGGTGCTATGACATGGAACACAAGATCTCTATGGTACTCCACACTGCTAAGAATCCTGCCTTTCATTCTGTTTTCCGTATTCAAATTCGACCTTCAAAATGAATCACTCCGCAATTATCCAGGTTGACCTCCATCTGCCATTTATCAGTTCAGTTCTGCATCCTGTCAATGTCCTATTACAACAGCCCTCCACATTATCCACAACTCCAACAATCTGTTACATCGTAAAACTTAATAAAGCATCCTTACACTTTACCATCCAAGTCATTATAAAAATCACAAACAACAGCAGAAGTCCCAGAACCGAACCCTGAAAAACAACATTTGTCACCGAGCTCCAGGCTGAAAATATTTCATGTACTACCACCCTCCGTGTTCTATGGGCCAGACAATTCTGTATCCACACTCTCTCGGTGGAGCAGTTAAGGGCTGTTTGGTGGTGTCTTTTTGTAGTCGCGGTTAAGTTTTTTGTAACGGTTTAAATTTAAATGTTTAAATTTTAAAGCGCGCAGCGGACCCGGAAGTTGGTGTAGCGCAAGCTTACCTGGGTTGGTTTTCCTTATAAAGGCGCGCAGGAGATGCAGCTTCCTGTCCCGAAGTCCACCTTGGAGGATGGTCACCCGAAGGTCCGAGGCTGAATGTCCTGGACCACTGAAGTGTTCCCTAACTGGGAGGGAACCTCCTGTCTGTTGATTGTTCTGCGGTGCCCATTCATCCGTTGTTGTAGCCTTTGTTCGGTTTCCCCAATGTACCATGCCTCCGGGCATCCTTGCCTGCAACGTATAAGATAGACAACGTTGGCTGAGTCACATAAGTACCTGCCATGTACAAGGTGGGAGATGTTCCCACGCGTAATAGTGGTATCTATGTCCTCAACTATGACCTTGGGTTCATGCCACATTACTCTCTCGGCAGAGCAGGTAAGGGCTGTTTGGTGGTGTCTCTTTGTTGTCGTGGTTAAGTTTTTTAACGGTTTAAATTTAAAAGGTTTTTTTTCAAAGTGCGGAGCGGACCAAGAAGATGGTGTAGCGCAAGCTTACCTGGGTCGGTTTTCCCAATAAAGGAGTGGAGGAGAGGAACCCGAGGCAAATCAGGGGCAGTGCCTCCCACCCCCCTCCTCCTCTAACCTAATAATAAGACCCGTGTGGTAAGCAGGTAAGTGCTGCATTTTGCTTGTTTTATTATTTAGACTTTTTTTTCAAGGTTACTTTTAGAGGGATGGCAGTGAAGGCAGTGCAATGTTCCTCTTGCAACAGGTTTGAGGTGAGGGATGCTGATTACACTTGCAGGAAGTGCACCCATCTCCAGCTCATCCAAGACCGTGTTAGGGAACTGGAGCTGGAGTTGGATGAACTTAGGGTCATTCAGGAGGCAGAGGGGGTCATAGATCGGAGCTTTAGGGAAGTAGTAACTCCAAAGATTGAAGACAGATGGGTGACAGTGAGGGGGACTGGGAGGAAGCAGCCAGTGCAGGGATCGCCTGCGGTCATTCCCCCCAAGAACAAGTATACCGTTTGGTATACTTGTGGGGGGGGGGAGAAACGACTTACCAGGGGTAAGAATGGGGTTCAGTCCTCTGGCACGGAGCCTGTCCCCGTTGCTCAGAAGGGAAGGGTGGAGAAGAGCAGAGCAGTAGTTATTGGGCACTCAATAGTTCGGGGCACAGATAAGCGGTTTTTCAGGAGTGATAAAGACTCACAATTGGTATGTTGCCTCCCAGGTGCAAGGGTATTTGTCATCTCTGATCATGTTTTCCGGGTCCTTAAGGGGGAGGGGGAGCAGCCCGAAGTCGTGGTCCACATTGGCAACAACGACATAGGTAGGAAGAGGGATGAGGATGTTAGGCAGGCTTTCAGGGAGCTAGGTTGGAAGCTCAGAGCTAGAACAGAGTAGTTGTTTCTGGTATGTTACCCGTGCCACGTGATAGAGAGACGAGGACTTGGAGAGAGAACAGTTGAATGCGTGACTACAGGGGTGGTGCAGGAGGGAGGAATTCCGGTATCTGGATAACTGGGGTTCTTTCTCGGGAAGGTGGGACCTCTATCAACAGGATGATCTACACGTGAACCTGAGGGGCACCAGTATGCTTGGAGGGAGGTTTGCTAGTGCTCTTTGGGGGCGGGGGCGTTAAACTAACTCTGCAGGAGCATGGGAACCTGAACTGTAGCTTTAGGGTGCAGGACCTTGAGTGTATCGAGGTTAGGAACGTGGCATCAATCTCGAAGGTGGGTGCTTGTAAACAGGAAGGTGGCTTGAAGTGTGTATACTTCAATGCGAGAAGTATACGAAATAAGGTAGGTGAACTTGCAGCGTGGGTTGATACCTGGGATTTCGATGTTGTGACTATTACGGAGACATGGGTAGAACAAGGACAGGAATGGCTGTTGCAGGTTCCAGGTTTTAAATGTTTTAGTAGGGTCAGAGGTGGAGGTAAAAGAGGGGGAGGTGTCTCATTGCTTGTCAAGGATAGTATTACAACGGTGGAAATGTCAATGGATGAAGACTCGCCATCTGAGGTAGGTTGGGCTGAGGTTAGAAATAGGAAAGGTGAGGTCACCCTATTTGGAGTTTTCTACAGGCCTGATAGTCCTAGAGACGTAAAAGAAAGGATTGCGAGGATGATTCAGGAGAAGAGTGAAAGTAATAGGGCTCTTGTTATGGGGGACGTTTACTTTCCAGATATTGACTGGGAAAGCTATAGCTTGAGTACGTTAGATGGGTCGGTGTTTGTCCAATGTGTGCAGGAGGGTTGCCTGACACAATATGTAGACAGGCCAACAAGAGGTGAGGCCATAATGGATTTGGTTCTGGGTAACGAACTAGGCCAGGTGTTAGAATTAGAGGTAGGTGAGCACTTTGGGGACAGTGACCACAATTCTGTGACTTGTACTCTAGTGATTGAGAAGGATAAGTGTGCACTGCAGGGCAAGAGTTATAGCTGGGGTCAGGGAAATTATAATGCTGTGAGGCATGACTTAGGATGCGTGGCGTGGAAAAGTAGGCTTCAAAGGAAGGACACAATCGATATGTGGAGCTTGTTCAAGGAGCAGCTTTGAGTGTCCTTGATAAGTATGTACCTGTCAGGCAGGGAGGAAAGGGTCGTGTGAGGGAGCCTTGGTTTAATAAGGAATTGAAATCTCTTGTTAAAGAGAAGAGGGCGGCCTATGTAAAGATGAAGCGTGAAGGTTCAATTGGGGCGATTGAGAGTTATAAAGTAGCCAGGAGGGATCTAAAGAGAGAGCTAACAACAGCGAGGATGGGACATGAAAAGTCCTTGGTTGGTAGGATTAGAGAAAACCCAAACGCTTTGTATAGGTATGTCAGGAATAAAAGAATGACTAGGGTAGGAATAGGTCCAGTCAAGGATAGCAGTGGGAAGTTGTGCGTGGAGGCTGAACAGATTGGAGAAACACTGAATGAATATGTTTCGTCAGTATTCACTCAGGAACAGGACATTGTAGCCGATGTGAATATTGAGTCATAATTAATTAGAATGGATGGCTTTGAGGTATGTAGGGAAGAGGTGTTGGAAGTTCTGGAAAGGGTGAAAATAGATAATTCCCCTGGGCCTGATGGCATTTATCCTAGGATTCTCTGGGGAGCAAGGGAGGAGATTGCAGAGCCATTTGCCTTGATTTTTATGTCCTCGTTGTCTACAGGAATAGTGCCAGAAGGATAGCAAACGTGGTTCCCTTGTTCAAGAAGGGCAGTAGGAATAACCCTAGTAACTATAGGCCGGTGAGTCTTACTTCTGTTGTGGGCAGAGTCTTAGTGAGAATTGTAAGGGATAGGATTTATGAACATCGGGATAGTGATAATGTGAACAAGGATAGTCAGCACGGTCTTGTGAAGGGCAGGTTGTGCCTCACGAAACTTATTGAATTCTTTGAGAAGGTGACTAAGGAGGTGGACGAGAGAAATGCGGTAGATGTGGTGTATATGGATTTTAGTAAGGCGTTTGATAAGGTTCCCCATGGTAGGCTACTGCATAAATACGGGGGGATGGCATTAATGGTGCGTTAGAGGTTTGGATTAGGAATTGGATGGCTGGAAGAAGACAGAGGGTGGTAGTTGATGGTAAAATTTCATCTTGGAGAGCAGTTACTAGCGTTGTTCCGCAAGGATCTGTTTTGGGACCATTGCTGTTTGTCATTTTTATAAATGACCTGGAGGAGGGGCTAGAAGGTTGGGTGAGCAAGTTTGCGGATGATACAAAAGTCAGTGGAGTTGTTGACAGTGAGGAAGGATGTGGCAGGTTACAGCGGGATAAGCTGCAGAGCTGGGCAGAAAGGTGGCAAATGGAGTTCAATGTAGCTAAGTGTGAAGTGATTCACTTTGGTAAGAGTAACAAGGAGATGGAGTACTGGGCTAATGGTCGGATACTTGGTAGGGTGGATGAGCAGAGGGATCTTGGTGTCCACGTACACAGATCTCTGAAAGTGGCCACCTAGGTAAATAGTGCTGTGAAGAAGGCATACGGCGTACTGGCTTTTATTGGTAGAGGAATTGAGTTCCGGAGTCCTGAGGTCATGTTGTAGTTGTATAAGACTGGTGCGGCCATATCTGGAGTATTGTGTGCAGTTTTGGTCGCCATACTATAGGAAGGATGTGGAAGCACTGGAACGGGTGCAGAGGAGGTTTACCAGAATGTTGCCTGGTATGGTAGGAAGTTCATATGAGGAAAGGCTGAGGCACTTGTGGCTGTTTTCATTGGAGAAAAGAAGGTTTTGGGGTGACTTGATAGAGGTGTACAAGATGATTAGGAGTTTAGATAGGGTTGACCATGAGAACCTTTTCCCAAGTATGGAGTCAGCTATTACGAGGGGGCATAGCTTTCAATTAAGGGGTGGTAGGTATAGGACAGATGTTAGGGGTAGATTCTTTACTCAGTGAGTCGTGAGTTCGTGGAATGCCCTCTTTATGGGCATTTAAACGGGCATTGGATAGGCATACGGAGGATAGTGGGCTCGTGTAGGTTAGGTGGGCTTGGGTCGGTGCAACATCGACAGCCAAAGGGCCTGTACTGCGCTGTATTTTTCTATGTTCTATATTCTATGTTCTACAGGTGATCAGCATTGCACTACACACACACACACAGATATTTCTACACACACTCTCACATACACACGGGCACAGGTACATACAGATTCGCACACAGACTCACACACACACCCTTACAGACACACACACTCCCACACACACACATGCACCCCCTCACAGACTTAAGACACTCTGAACTCACTACGCACACATACACACACTTTCACTCACTCACAACCCCCACCCCAGATAGACAGACAGACACACACAAACAAGCAGGCAAAGACCCACATGCGCACATACATTTTGTGGGGTGAATTTGTACTTGCAGAGTTATATTGTACTTTGCTCAAAAACTGCATGCATTCATGTCGAACTCTGAGCTGAAAACCTGCATGAATTTATGTATACCTGTTATCTCACTTTTTAGATTAGAATCAATCTAATCATCAGGCATAGACAGAGATCACAGGGCTAATACCTTCAACATATTGTCTAGCTATCACCATTGTTAACAGCTAACCCGAGAATGCAACTTTAAACAAAAGGTTCTGTGATTTACACATGATAGAAGTGAAACTATCATGGTATTCCAGCAGATGAAAGGCTTAACAGACAATCAATTTGAGAGAGCGAGAGAGAGAGAGAGAGAGAGACTGCCATCCAAAACACTCTCGATCAAAGGTACTTTTCTTACCCTTGCAGCAGAAGTCCAAAGACGATCCAGGGAGATCGACAAACAGGAAGGTTGACACCAGAGATGGCAGCCGCTGTCTGGCTTTGAAAATTAATATGTTGCAAATTCTAATAGGGGTTTATTGGATCAGTATATTGTTATAGAGTTGGACATAGAAAACAGATCTTTAAGAGCAGGGACGTTCAGAGTTGTAAATAGTTATTGTTTACATAGATCATAGAAACGTACAATACAGAACTGGCCCTTTGGCCCACGATACTGTGCCAAGGATTACTCCTAATGTAAAATAAAACAACTTAACCAATGCACCCCTCAATTCACTGCTATCAATGTGCATGTTCAGTAGTCGCTTAATTGTCCCTAATGACTCTACTTCCACCACTACCGCTGGCAACAACATTCCATGCATTCACAACTCTGTGCGTAAAGAACCTACCTCTGACAACCCTTTCTCCTAATAACTTAAAACTATGACTCCTCGTGCTGGTCAATCCTGTCCTGGCTATTGTCTCTATCTATTACTCTCATTACCTTGTATACCTCGATCATGTCTCCTCTCTTCCTCCTTCTCTCCAGAGAGAAAAGTCTGACCTTCGTCAGTCTTTCTGCATAAGGCAAGCCCTCCAGTCCAGCAAGCATCCTGGTAAGGAGAAAGTGAGGTCTGCAGATGCTGGAGATCAGAGCTGAAAATGTGTTGCTGGAAAAGCGCAGCAGGTCAGGCAGCATCCCAGGAATTCCTGAAGAAGGGCTTATGCCCGAAACGTCGAATCCCCCGTTCCTTGGATGCTGCCTGACCTGCTGCGCTTTTTGGCAACACATTTACAGCATCCGGGTAAACCTTATTTGCACACTCTCCAAAGCCTCTGTATCTTTCTTGTAGTAGGGCAACCAGAACTGGACACTTATTTCCAAGTGTGGTCTCACCAGCGACTTTGAGAGCTGTAGCAAAACCTCGCGGTTATTAAACATGATCCACCTGTTAATGAAAACCAAAATACCATATACTTTCTTAACAACCCTATCCACTTGGGTGGCAAATTTGCGGGAACTACGTACTTGAGCACCAAGATCCCTCTGTTCCTCCATACTGCCAAGAATCCGGTCTTTAACCCTTTATCCAGCATTCGAGTTCGACCTTTCAAATTTCATCATTTTGCATTTATCCAGGTTGAATTCCATCTACCATTTCTCGTCCCAGCTCTGCATCCTATCTATGTTGTGCTGCAGCCTGCAATAGCCCTTGATACTATCAACGGCACCTCTGAACTATGTGTCATCTGCAAATTTACAAACCCACCCCTCAATCTCCTCATACAATTCATTTATAAAGACTGCAACGAGCAGAGGCCCAAGAATAGAACCCTGTGGGACACCACTCAAGACTGACCTCCGGGCTAAACTTTCCAAATACAACCACACTCTGCCTTCTGTCCGCTAACCAATTCTGAATCCAGATAGCCAATTCTCCCTGTATCCCATATCTACTGATTTTATGGATAAGCCTAACATGGGGAACCATATCAAATGCCTTGCTGAAGTCCTTATACACCACATCCACTAGCTCGACCTTCATCATTCTGCCCTGTGACCTCCTCAATGAACTCAGTAAGATTCATGAAGCATGACCTACCCCTCATAAAGCCATGCTGACTGCCTTTAATCACGCTATGTTTTTTTTTAAATAGTCATAAATCCTATCCCTCAGAATTCTTTCCAAAACTTGCTGACCACAGACGTAAGACTGACTGGTCTGAAATTGCCAGGGATTTTCCTATTACCCTTCTTGAAAAGAGGAACAACATTCGCCTCCTTCCAATCCTCCTGTACGACTCCTGTGGATAATGAGGAAGCAAAGACCTTCACCAGCGGCTTAGCGACCTCCTTTCTTGCTTCCCAGAGTAGCCTAGGATAAATCTGGTCTGGTACTGGGGACTGGAGTTGAAAAGTGTGGGGGCTGAAAAGGCGCAGCAGGCCAGCCAGCATCCGAGGAGTAGGAGAATCTAAGTTTCGGGCATAAGCCCTTCTTCGGGAATGAGGCTGATGTGCCAAGCTTGGCACACCAGCCTCATTCCTGAAAAAGAGGTTATGCCCGAAACGTCAATTTTACTGCTCCTCGGATGCTGCCTGGCCTGCTGAGCCTTTCCAGCACCTCACTTTTCATCTCTGGTCCCCAGCATCTGCAGTCCTCACTTTCTCCTGGTCTTGGGGACTTATTAATCTTAATGTTTGCCAAAATTTCCTGCATATCAACTTCATCAATCTTGATCTGTTCCAGCCTGTATCCCAGCTCCTCAAAGTTCTCATTCACAAGGTCTCTTTCCTTCGTGAAAACGAAAGGGAAAAAAACTCATTTAGGATTTCCCTATCTGCTCAGATTCCATGCACAAGTTCCCTACGCTATAAATGATTGGCCCTATCTTCTCCCTAATCATTCTCTATTCCTCACACATGAGTAGAATGTCTTTGGATTCTCCCTAATCCTTCTTGCCAAGCCTTTTTCGTGCCCCCTCCTGACTCTTCTCAGTCCATTTACTGAGCTCCGTTCTAATAAGCCTGAAATCCTCTAAAGCTGTGCTAGATCCTTGCTTCCTCCACCTAACGTAAGCTGCCCTCTTCCGTTTGACGAGCTCCTCTGTTCTCATCATCCAAGGTTCCTTAATTTTACCCCTTCTTACCTGTCTCAGAGGAACAACTTCGTGCATAACTTGCAACAACTGCTCCTGAAATAATCTCCACATATCTGCTGTGCCCTTTCTGTGGAACAATTGCTCCCAGTTTGTACTTCCCAACTCCTGTCTAATCGCATCATAATTTCATTTTCCCCAATTAAAATGTCCATTTATATGTTCATTTTTGTTTAATGTTTCATATTCATGTTTGGGGTTAAAGAATAAAATTGATAATTTCCTTTAAATAGTGGAATTTGGGAGTCCACTGTCACTCATACATTAACAGATTACGAGGCAAGGTGAGTTTTTTTCTGTGTGTTTGGTTTAAATTGCAGAAGTGCCCAAGGACCATTTTCTGTGCTGTAGATCTCTGTAACTGTATGCAGTCCAGGTCCTGTCTGCTGCGAAGGGTGAAAATCTTTTTCTAGGCTGGGCATCTGGTTACAAACGCTTCTCCTTCCACGCTCAAAGACCAATATCATTCAGTTCCTGATCTAATTGTGTTGTATTCGATTTTGACTGCTTTTGGTTTGGTTTGAGTTTCCTTTCTCTAGCCCTCTCCTGATCCCCTGTAAAAGAATATTATAAAAGTGATCACTGTCAGTATGGGAGAGAAAGTCAGACCATTCCAGTATTGGTGAATTATTTGTCCCTGTCCTATTCCCCGCCCCCCCCCACCACTCCACCCCCACTCCCATTTCAACTCACTACACACCAGCGAGATCACACTGAGTAGAGGCTCAGAACCTGCTCTGACTGTGGCAAAGTGTTCATTCAGTCATCCAGCTGCAGATATATCAGCAACCTCAGACTGTTCCCCTGAACCAAGTGAGAAGGCATTCTGCACCTTTTCCTCTGTGCAGAAACAGGAGTGAGTTCACACAGGGGTGACACCATTTTGTTGCACTGTGTTTAGGGAGGTACTTGCTCAATCTTCTGCCCTAAAGGGAGGCCAGTGAGTTCGCACTGAGACCAGGCCTTTTACATGCTCAGACTGTGGGAAGTGCTTTAAAAGTTACAGGGAACTGATGTCCCATCAATATGTTAACAATGATGAGAAACGTTTATAGTGCTATCACTACAGGACCAAGTTTACTCGATCATCTGACATCAAACATTAGTGTGTTCACACCAGAGAAAGACCTTCATTCAACCTGCTGAGACACCAAGATGTGCATAAGGAACTACAGCAACGATATTTTGCTGTTTACCACATCCAGGCCCAAACCATGTTCACGGAGTCTGTTTCTGCTCAGATGAATTAACTCGTGTAAGACATGCTTGACATTTTTGTTAAAAGTCAAATAAATTAGCTTTGTATTTGATACCTTGAGCCATTTTAGGATCTCTGATGCAAGATAGTTCTTTTTTGAATGGATCACTTCCACTGTGATATTTCACCACCGATTCTACTCAATGTTAAAGGTTCAGGAAGTAAAAACTCCATAAATGGACTGGAGCACAGTCAAGTTTCAGTATCTTAAGTAATCGCTGGTGGGAAACAAAAAAAAACCTGCCTGAAGTTTGGGCTTTCCTTGTCAGTGTAAGTCTGGGGTGAATAATGCCTGACTCCCTGACCTGTCTGACATTCAACCTGTTTGGTATAAGATGGGCTCAGTTTCTTAGAGAATAGGGACAAATATTCCTCACAGCTGAAGGTGACAAATGTAGCCATTAGAGAAGTAGAAAGGTCTTTAAAAAGATAGTGAATTATTGTTATAGAACGGAACAAAACCGAAATATTGCTAAACGAAACACAAAATTGAAAATGTCTGCCTTGCACTCGTCAGGACGAGAAGACAAGTAACCAAACTGAAACAGGGAAAACCAGTTTATTGTTAATGAGAAGGATTGACATGGAGATGGAGCAACAGCTATCACGATTTGGATAATTCAAGATGGAAGATGCGGAAAAGTTTTGGCTGCAAGAGCTGCTGGCTTTTAGGGTATTTTAGGTGTTGGAAGGGAGCTCCTCAAATTCCACAAACAGTAATTACTGTTCATAAACTGTTGTATTGTTTTGGAAGTTTGGGTGATAAAAAATCAAAACAATGGCACTTTAAAAAGGGGGAAGAGAACAAGGGTAGTGACCACATGGTCAGGGGGAAGAGAGAGTGAGACAGAAAGAAAGCTACACTGCTGACTGACACAGCAGTGAATCTGCACAGGTATTGTCTTTGCTGTTTGAGTTCAAGTGTCTCCTGTGGCTAGCCCCATCTCAAAGAAGTATGTTGTTTTGGAAAATGAAGGGGGTGGTTGCCTTTCAGGGAAACGCAGCATGATCAGCCAAGTTTCTGGCACCGAGACAGGCTGTACTGTAACGAGGGATACGTCAGGTTCCAAGTGATCGATTGGAAGAGGGGACTCTCCAGTCAGAGGCACAGACAGATGTTTCTGCGGCAGACAGTGAGAAGTCAGAATGGTGTGTTGCCTCCCGGTTTCCTGGATCAAGGCAGAATATTGTCAAAGGGCAGTGGGACCAGCAGCAGGTCACTGTGCACATTGGAACGAATGACACAGGACGGAAAGAAAAGGATGAGATTCTGAAGAGAGGACATAGAACGTTAGGCAGGAATTTTAAAAGGAGGTCCTGAGGGTAGTAATATTTGGATTACTCCTGATGCTGTGAGCTAGTGAGGCTCGGAATAGGAGGATCGAGCAGATGAACGTCTGGGATAAAGTAAAGACTGCAGAAGTTGGAGATCAGAGTCGAGAATGTGATGCTTCAAAAGCACAACCGGTCAGGCAGCATTCGAACAGCAGGAGAATTGGCATTTTTGGAAAAAAAACTTCATCAGGAATGAAGCTGTGAGCCAAGGGGTTGGAGAGATAAATGGGAGGTGAGGGAGGGGGTCTTGGGTAAGGTAGCTGAGACTGCATTAGGTGGATAGAGTTGTGGGTAAAAGTGAAAGGTTGGAGGGGAGGGTCGATTGGATAGGTGGGAGGAATTTCGGCAGGTATGACAGATCATGAGGCTGGTGCTGATTTGGAAGGTTGGGGTTGGGATTGGGGAGAGGGGGAGTGTGGTGGGGCATGGTGAGGGGGAGGAGAAGTGAGGAAACTGGTGAAATCCACATTGGTAGTGTGTGGTTGCAGTGTCCCAAGGCAGAATGTGAGGCATTCTTTCTCCAGACGTAGGGTGGTTCGGGTTTGCTGAGAGATGAGGCCTTGGACCTGCACGTCTTCGGCGGAGTGGGAGGGGAGTTGAGGTTTTCAGCCACAGGGTGATGGGGTTGGTTGATGCGGGCGAACTGGAGGTGTTCTCTGAAGTGCTCAGCAAGTAGGCATCCTATATCCCTGATGAAGAGGAGACTGCATCGGGAGCAATGGATACTGGAAATGACATGTATAGAAGTGCAGCGAAAACTCTGATGGATGTGTAAGGCTGCTTTGGGGCATTTGACAGAAGTGAGAGGGAGTAGTGGGCACAGGTTTTTCAATTCCTGCGGTTGCAGATGAAGGTGCCTGGGGGGGGGTGAGTTGGTGGGTTGAGGGGTGCGGACCTGACAAGTGAGTTACGGACGGAATGGTGTACACGGAAAGCAGATAAGGGTATGGAGGGAAATGCACCTCTGGTGCTGGGTCATTTGTAGGTGGCAGAAATGGCGGAGGATGATGAAATGTATCCGGAGGTTGGTGGGGTGGAAAGTGAAGATCAGGGGGATTCTGTCCTTGTTTAGCTGTGGGAGCCGGTGAGTTTGTAGAAGATGTCAGCATTGAGTCGGACACTGTTAGTGGAGATGGAGCTGTCCAGGAAGGAGAGGGAAGGTGTTGTCCAAGATTAATGTGTAGCCGAGGAGCTTGTGTATGGGAGAAAGATTCACAATTTAGATCTTTGGAAGCTCTTGTGGGGCAGAAGTGACCCATATAAGAGGGATGAATTGCAACTGAATTCGAAAGGGACTAATATACTGGCAGGGAGATTGCTGCAACTGCTTGGGAGGAATTAAATTAATAAGGTGGGTAAGGGGATGGAACCCAGGGCGATAGTGAGGAAAGAGATCAATCTGACACTGGTACAGTTGGGAAAAGGAGCAAGTCAAACAGTCAAGGCAGGCAGGAACAAAGCAGAGAACGACGTAGGACTGATAAATCAAACTGCATTTTCATCAACGCAAGAGATCTAGCAGGGAAGGCAGATGATCTCAGGGCATGGTTAGGAACATGGGTCTGGGATATCAGAGCAATTGCAGAAACGTCGCTCAAGGATAGGCAGGACTGGCAACTTAATGTTCCATGATACAAATGCTACAGGAAGGATAGAGAGGGAGGGAGGAGAGGAGGAAGAGTGTCATTTTTGAATAGGGTTAACATTATGACTGTAGTTATGGAGAATATTCCTGGGAATACATCCGGGAAGTCATTTGGGTGGAAGTAAGAAATAAGAAAGGGACTATTACCTATACAGCTCCACGTAATCAGCAGAGAATTGAGTAACAAATTTGTAAGGAGATCTCAGTTATCTATAAGAATAATGGGGTGTTATGGTAGGGGATTTTAACATTCTAAATGTAGACTTTGACTGGCAAAGTGCTAAGGGTTTCGATTAGCTTAAATAAGGTTAGTTTATATTAGACTACTTACAGTGTGGAATACAGGACATTCGGCCCAACAAGTCCACACCGACCCTCTGAAGAGCAACCCACCCTGACCCAATCCCTTACATTTACCCCTTCACCTAAAACTACAGCAATTTCGCATGGCCAATTCACCTAACCTGCACATATTTGGCTGTGGGAGGAAACCGGAGCACCAGAGGAGATGAATTTGTTAAGTGTGTACAAGAAGATTTTCTGATTCAGTATATGAATGTATCTACTAGAGAAGGTGCAACGCTTGACCTACTCTTGGGAAATAAGACAGGGCAGGTGTCAGTGGGGGAGCACTTTGCTGCCAGCGACCATAATTCTATTAGTTTTAAAATAGCAATGGCAAAGGATAGACAGGATCTAACTGTTAAAGTTCTAAATTTGATAAAGGACAATTTTGGCAGTATTAGGCAAGAACTTTGATAATGTGATTACGTGCGGATTTGTGCAGGTAAAGGGATGGTTGGAAAATGAGTAGCCTTCAAAAATGAGATAAAGAGACAGTATGTTCCTATTGGGTTTAAATGCAAGGCTGGTAGGTGTGGGAAATGACTCTAGAAATTGAAGGTTTGCTCAAGAAAAAGAAGGAAGCATACGTCAGGTATAGACAGTAGAGATTGAGTGAATTCTTCGAGTATAGATGCAGTAGGAGTATACTTAAGGGGGAAATCAGGAGGGCAAAAAGGGGGCAAGAGATACGTTTGGCAAACGGGGTTAAGGATAATCTAAAATAATTCTACAAAAAAATCATTAAGGACAAAAGGGTAACTATGAAGAGAATAGGGCCCTTCAAAGATCAGCAAGGAAGCCTATGAGTCAAAGTGCAAGAGATGGGAGGGGGATATTATAAGAGTATTTGCGTCAGTGTTTACTGTGGGGAAGGGCATGGAAGGAATAGAATGTGGGGAAATAGATTGTGACATCTTGAAAAATGTCCATATTACAGAGGAGAAGGTATTGGATGTCATAAAACGCATAAATGTGGGAAAATCCCCAGGACATGATCAGGTGTACGCTTGAACTCTGTGGGAAGCTCGGCAAGTGATTGCTTGACCCATTGCTGAGATATTTTTATCATCAATGGTGACGATGAGGTGCTGGAAGGTAGCAGGCTGGCTAACATGGTGCCTCTGTTTAGGAAAGGTGGTATGGAAAACCAGGCATCTATAGCCCAGTGAGCCGGATATCATTGGGGTGTGAGGGGTGGTGGGGGGGGGG
Source organism: Hemiscyllium ocellatum (assembly GCF_020745735.1). Lineage (NCBI taxonomy): Eukaryota > Metazoa > Chordata > Chondrichthyes > Orectolobiformes > Hemiscylliidae > Hemiscyllium > Hemiscyllium ocellatum. The sequence goes on from NC_083421.1 coordinate 15,639,020, forward strand.
GGGGTACGTTGTTGTTGAAGGGAATCCTGAGAAACAGGATTTACATTTATTTGGAAAGGCAAGGACTGATTAGGGATAGTCAACGTGGCTTTGTGCCTGGGAAATCATGTCTCTCAAACTTGATTGAGTTTCTTGAATAAGTAACAAAGAGAATTGATGAGGGCAGAGCAGTAGGCGTGATTTATATGAACCTCAGTAAGGTTTTGGACAAGGTTCCTTATGGGAGACTGGTTAGCAAGGTTAGATCTCATGGAATACAGGGAGAACTAGCCACTTGGATACAGAACTGGCTTAAAGGTAGAAGACAGATGATGGCGGTGGATATTTGATTTTCAGACTGGAGGCCTGTGACCAGCGATGTGCCACAAGAATCTGTGCTGGATCCACTGCTTTTCATCATTTACATGTAAAATTTGGATGTGAACATAAAAGGTATATGAAGTAAGCTTGCAGATTACACCAACATTGTACGTGTAATGGACAGCGAAAAAGCTTTCCTCAGAGTATAACAGGATCTTGATCAGATGGGCCAATGGGCCAAAGTTTGATAGATGGAGTTTAATTTAGATAAATGCAAGGTGCTGCATTTTGGAAAGGCAAATCAGATCTGGGCTTACACACCTCATGGTAATGTCCTGTGGAGTATTGTTGATCAAAGAAACATTGGAGTTCATAGTTCCATGCAAGTGTAGTCCCAGGAAGACAGTATAGTGAATAAGGCATTGAGTGTGCTTCCCTTTGTTGGTCAGACCATTGAGTATAGGAGTTCGGAGGTCATGTTGCAGCTATACAGGGCAATGGTTAGGCAACTGTTAGAATATTGCATGCAAGTCTGGTTTCCGTTGTAAAGGAAGGGTGCTGGGAAACTTGAAAGGGTTCAGAAATATATACAAGGATGTTGCCAGGGTTGGAAGGTTTGAGCGACAAGGAAAGGCTGAAGAAGCTGCAGCTGTTTTCCCTGGAGCGTCGGTGGCCGAGGGGTGACCTTATAGAGGTTTGTAAAATCATTGAGGCTTGGATAGGATAAAGAAGGTTTTCTGTGTTTAAAGGCAAATGTGACATTGATGTTCAAGGTATGATGCAACTGGTTAAACCACTCTGCATTAAGCCACACAGAATTTACTTAAACACTCCGGTTGAAACACAAACAAAAGAAAGTGACATTAAGAATAACTAAACGATTGGAAAACATAACCAACTACTTGATACAGTAACTTATTAATTTTATGTCCCATTGTTGTAACATCTCATAAACACACTCCTTGGCAAAAAGGTAAATTCAGACTCGTATTCTTTTTTCTAGATTTTTTATTGAAAATTTAACATTTCTACAAGTTCACAAAAATAAAAAAAACCCAGTATAAACATTGATATGCGATTAAATCTTAAATAAATAATAACCAAAATTTTACAAAAGAAAAATACAGAGAGAAAAAAAACAGAACTCAACTAACTACTAATCTAACCTACAACTAACCAGAGTTTACAATAAAGTCTCTTACATTATTCAAATAAGAGAAAGAAAATAAAACCAACGGATAACACAGAAATTGGATAGTGAGATATATGCTCGGAACGTGTTAACATCAAATGTCACAAAACCTGTATTCGTGCGGGATCCCTCTTCCAAGGGGCCCCGGACCAGCCAGGTTCGCCATCTCAATTAAATAAAAGCCCTTGTTAGGATGGCCGAAATATCTGTATTTATGTAATTCAAGAAGGGCTACCATATTTTATGAAATAATTCGGTCTTTTGATGCACCATGTTCATAAGGAATTCAAGGGGAATACATTCCATGATTAATCTGTGCCAATTTGAATGTCCAGGGGGGCCCTCAGCCACCCAGTTGACCAAAATATTTTTCCTTGCACAGAAAGAGAGAATATGAAATAATCTTTTCCGTGCATATCCAGGGAGGGTAAATTCGAAAAGCCCAAAAGGAGAGATACAGGGACCACTCTAATTTCCGTTCCGAAGATTTCTGTCAGAGTACTTGTTACTTTAATCCAGTATCTACGGATCTTATGACAGGTCCATAGGCAATGTGCAAGCATGCCCATCTCTATTTTACATTTGGGACACATTGGAGATGCTCCTACCTGAAATTTTGCCAATCGATCCGGTGCTATATGGGCCCTATGAATATCTACAGCTGAATAGCCTGAGTTCTGTTGCAAATGGTGATTCTTCTGGCGTTTTCAAAAATGTCATTCCACATTTCTATAGATATTTCTAGTCCCAAATCCGGATCCCATATTTTAAGCAGATTGTCCATTTCTCCCGATACTTCATCAAGTAGTAAATGATAAATAGTACTGACGGAAGATAACCCCATTGGCCAAGCACTCTACATTCTCTATCTGATTTATAAAAACTATCTAGTAACGTAGTTTTCTTCTGTATATAATCACGAATTTGGAAGTATCGAAAGAGGTCTCCATTAGGTAATCCAAATTTCTGACGCAGCTGTTCAAATGACACCAGGGTCCGTTCTTTAAACAGACCTCCTAAACATGAGATACCCCTGGATCTCGAGAGTTTAAAAGTGGCATCTGTAAGCCCCGTTTGAAATCCCCATGCCCTCATTTTGCCACATTATATTCCAAACTTTAATTGTGTTTAGCATCATAGGGCTTTTGCAGTGATCCGTAATGATTTTCCTCATGTCTGAAAATAAAAGGTTAATTAGTGGGCATTTTACTTGAGAAGCCTCGATGTCCAGCCAGATGGATTTTGGGTCAGACACAAGACCCAATCGACTATGTAACTTAATAGGGAACTTAACTGATAATCCTCCCCTTGCCTGTGGAAACTGTAGCTTCTTCAGCTTAATGAGGGGCCGCCTATGATTCCAGATAAAGGAACCCAACCAGCTATATAATTTACACAGTGCCAGCCTCGGCAGCATCACCGGAAGCATTCTCATAGGGTATAGGAGACGGGGCAGGACATTCATTTTGATTAGTGCTGCTCTACATTGCCAAGAAATTGGAAGGTCTCCCCATCGCTGCAGGTCCTGCCTTATCCTTTCCAGTAAATGCACAAAGTTAGCCTTGTATAAATGACCAAATACTGGGTAATAAAAATGCCTAAATATAAGAAACCCTCCAGGGACAACCGAAAGGCAAACTGGCATCCATCCACTAAGTGAGATATCATAGCAAGACATTGGCATAGCCTCCGACTTTGAGATATTAATTTTATAGCCTGAGAATGCACTAAATGTATTAATAACTTGGATTAAGCGAGGAGGAGGACTGAGGAATAGGAGAACATTATCTGCATAAAGGGTAATTTTATGTTTACCTGTACCAATCTTCGGGGCCGTTATGTTAGGGTCAGTCCATAGAGCTTCTGCTAATGGCTCAGTTATTAGCGTCAATAGCAATGGCGAGAAAGGACATCCTTGACGGCAGCCCCTATCCACACTGAAGCTATCTGAACCTAATCCATTGGTAACCACAACTGCTTTGGGATCACTATACAGTGTGAGATCCATTTGCTACACATTTTTCCAACGCCGAACCTTTCCAATGTGTAAAACAAATATGACCATTCAACTCTATCGAATGCTTTTTCCGCGTCTAATGAGACTACTACTCCTGGTATCTTTCCCTGATGTCAGGCTTGAATCATATTTAAAACCCTTCTAAAATTATTGGATGATCTACGACCTTTAATAAACCCCGTCTGATCCTCCTTTATGATATGTGGCAATACCCTTTCTAGCCTCAATGCTAATGTTTTAGAGAGGATTTCAAAATCTACATTTAGCAAGGATATCGGTCTGTATGACGCGCAATCTTCTGGGTTAAACTCGTATTCTTACAGGCAGGAGGGAACAACATCCAGAGAAATGTCCGAGTGGTCAGTTAGGAATCATTTACTGCAGCTTGCAGCCTACTGATACTCAAATCATTTTGGCAATGCTGCAGCTAGAACAAAACTGGAAGAACCTGAACTGTCCACTCCTTTTCCATTGTTAAACTGTTTTTTTAAGAAATACTTGCAGGCACTCTGGAGTCTTCAGCAACTCTGCCCTTACAATCTCTCTTCAAAAAAAAACACAGGACTAAATAACCTTTTGAAAGTAACAGCATCCTCACATCACCACACCCCCCCCCCTCCCCCTGCCCCCGATACGCACACGCACACACACACACACACACATATGGTCTTTGTCTGTCTCTCACACATACACGTCGAGGCATGGTCTCTCTCTCTCCCTCTTTGTCTCTCTCCCTCTCTCTCTTTCACACACACACACACACACACACAGACACACACACACACACACACACACACACACACACACAGGCATAGTCTCTCTCTCTCTCTCACTCTCTGACTTTCGCATACACATGCTCAGGCATAATGTTTCTCTCTATCTTACACACACACACACACACACACACACAGGTATGGTCTTTCTCTCTCTCTCTCTCTCTTTCTCTCTCTCTCTCTCACACACACACACACACACACACACAAAATGAACTATTATTGTTTATTTATTTTATGGGTTGTGGATGTCGCTGGCTGGCCGGCATTTTATGCCTGTCCCTAGTTGCCCTTGAGAAGGTGGGGGTGAGCTGCCTTCTTGAACTGAATGCCATTAGCTAGGGAATTCCAGGGCTTTGACCCAGTGACAGTGATGGAACGGCATTATATTTTCAAGTCAGAGTGGTGCATGACTTGGAGGGGAACTAAAGGTAGTGGAGTTCCCACACATCTGCTGCCCTTGTTCTTCTAGATGGAAGTGGTTGAGGGTTTGGAAGGTGTTGTCTGAGGATCCTCGGTGAATTTCTGCAGTGCATCTTGTAGATAATAGCAACAGCAGTGTGTTCTGAGCATGTGTGGTGGAGGGAGTAGACACTTGTTAATGTTCGCTGCTTTTCCTGGATGGTGTAAAATTTCTTGAGTGCTGATGGGGCTGCACCCATTCCAGGTAAATTGGGAGTATTCCATCACACTTCTAACTTGTACATTGTAGTTGGTGGACAGGCTGCAGGATTCCTTGCTGCAGTATTCTTAGCTTCTGACCTGCTGTTGTAGCTACTGTGTTTGTGGTAAGTGCAGTTGAGTTTCTGGTCAATAATAACCCCTAGGACGTTGAGCAGCTTATCGCTGAGCAAGAGCTGCTTTATAGCACTGTTCATGACACTTTCCATCACTTTACTGATGGTCGAGAATAGACTGATGCGGCGTTAATTGGTTGAGTGGAATTTGTCTTGTTTTTTTTAAAATGTACAGGACGTCCTGGGCAATTTTCCACATTGTTGGTTAGGTACCAGTATTGCAATTGTACTGCAATATTAATGAGAGACAAATATGATTTCATTTTAAAACTCTTAGTCTTAATCTATTATTACAATACAATACATACACGTTGCATCAACTGTAACCATGCAAGTATTCACTACAGCATTCTGTTTCTGTCCATTTCCTCCTGCCACCTAATCCCTCCATCTTACATTATCCAAGTTGTGAAAAGGCATCAGCAAATACATTTTCTCCTCCTGATACGTGTATCATTTTCAAATTGAATGGCTGAAGTAATAAGCTCCATGTAAACCATATGGAAGTACAGCCCTTACATTCCTCCAAAAGCTTTAATGGGTAATGATCAATTGACCAAGACCCATTACTGACAATATAACTGTTGAAATGCTGAACAAGCTCAAGGTCTCCTTCTCAATCGTGAAATATTTCTGATGAATATACAATTTCCTGAAGAAATAACCAATGGGGCTTTCTATCTGCTCATTGTCATCTTGTAAGGAAACAGCACCAACGCTCATATCACTCACATCAGTAGCCATCTCGAGTAGTTTTGTGTAGTTAGGTGTAGCTAAAACTAGGGCAATGGTTAACAGCTTTCAGGTTGGCAAATGCCTTCTGGCATTCTACTGTGCACTGAAATTTCCTGCAATAAGTGGAGCAACCACACTCCTACAATTTGGTTCCAAATTCTCGTAAATCTTTCCACTCCAAGAAATCATAGTCCTACTGTCATTGTCAGTGGCATGGTCGGGGCCATCTGCCCGTGCCTGACAACATGGCCTAGGGACATGACTCGAACTTTGGCGAATTCACACTTAGCCAGGTTTATCAACATCTTGCATCCCAAATTCAATTGAATACTTCCAATAAATGCTGCAAATGTTCCTTCCGTGTGTGACTAAAAGATCACAAGGTTGTCGATGTACACCATACAATTGGATAACACAGAAATCACTTTATTATTTAGCCTTTCAAATGTGGCTGGCGCATTTTTCAAACCAAATTGCATGACTTAAATGAATTGAATGCGAGCATAAGAGGTACAGTTAGTAAGTTTTCAGTTGACACCAAAATGTGAGGTGTCGTGGACAGCGAATAGGGTCACCTCAGATTCCAACAGGATCTGGATCAGGTGGGCCAATGGGCTGAGAATTGGCAGATGGTGTTTAATTCAGATAAATGTGAGGTGCTGCATTTTGGGAAAGCAAATCTCAGCAGGACTTGCACACTACGTAGTAAGGTCCTAAGGAGTGTTACTGAACAAATAGACCTTGGAGTGCAGGCTCATAGCTCCTTGAAAATGGAGTCGCAGGTAGATAGGATAGTGAAGATGGTGTTTGGTATGTTTTCCTTTATTGGTCAGAGTGTTGAGTACAGAGTTGGAAGGTCATGTTATGGCTGTACAGGACAATGGTTATGCCACTGTTGGAAAATTGTGTGCAATTCTGGTCACCTTCCGATCGGAAAAATGTTGTGAACCTTGAAAGGGTTCAGAAAAGATTAACAAGGATGTTGCCAGGGTTGGACGATTTGAGCTATGGGGAGAGGCTGGACAGGCTGTGGCTGTTTTCCCTGGAACATCGGAGGCTGAGGGGTGACCTTATAGATGTTTAGAAAATCATGAGGGGCATTGATAGGATAAATAGACAAAGTCTTCTCCTTGGTGTTAGGGAGTCCAGAACTAGAGAACATAGGTATAGGGTGAGAGAGGAAAGATATACCTAAGGGGCAACGTTTTCACACAGATTGTGGTACGTGCGTGGAATGAGCTGCCAGAGGAAGTGGTGGAGGCTGGTACAATTGCAACATTTAAAAGGCATCTGGATTGGTATAAGAATTGGAAGGGTTTAGAGGGATATGGGTCGGGCGATGACAGCTGGGACCAGTTTAGGGTGGAATATCTAGTCGGCATGGACGGATAAGACCGAAGGGTCAGTTTCCATGCTGTACATCTCAATGATTCTATGACTTTAAGTTGTTAACGTCCATTCATTGTTACAAAAGCCAAAATTGTCTTCACTCCTTCGGATAAAGGTACCTGCCAGTATCCTCTGAGCAAGTCCAAATTACAAATATAAGTTGCTTATTCTATCTTTTTAATACAGTTTTCTCAATTTCGAATTGGATATGAATCATACTCTGCAACTGCATTAACTTTGCAATAGGCTGCACGCAATCTTTTGTTGTGGCACCATTACTATGATTGAGCTCCAACTGCTGCAACTCACTTTGATGCTGTTGTTTTGGAACATGCATTCAAATTGTCTTTGAACCTATAACAATTTTCTTTGGTGTAAATCTATAAGGATATTGCTTAATTGAAACAGCATTTCCAATATCTGTATCATGCATAATTGAATTCGTACTATCCAGCGTATTCCCACAAATCTCACCATGCAATAGTACTAACTCTTTCAGGTCACTTTAACTTCCAGGGAAGGTGCCTCAATAATTTATACCAAATGTTGAGAACGTCCTCGTTGTCCATTTTAATTTGAGGAAAATCCAATTCTGAATCCTGTGAACTCACTTCGTCACACATGTTGTGTCCAGTAACACATTCTCCTTTTACTTTCCTTCTCGATTGTAACGGACCAGACAAAACTCTTTCAAACATTTCAAGAAAGTAGCCCAGACCCTAACTTTGCCAGTTGTTTTGAGAAAGTGTACAGTGGATATTCAAGGAGAGAATCAGCTGGTTAAGCCACCTAATTGTAAACCAAACAGGATTTCTTTAAAAGACTACTGAATGAAACACAAAGAACAGAAACAGAATACCAAATAACTTATCCTATCCTAAAACTTAACAGTGTATCTTTTCCAAGATACTTGCAACATACCCACAAGCACCCCTTGGCACAAAAGGTCATATCAAACACAAGTTATCACAGGATAGACACCTGAGAGAGATTACCAGCCTGGACCTGCTTCTTTTGCAAAAATAAAACCCATACCAGAGTAAAGCTGAGCTGGGAGGCCTGGCCGCTCCCCTTTCAATATACAAGTGTTTGTTTTTTTACACTTGAAAGCATTCTGTCTGTGGCAATATCTGTTAGCTATTGTCAAATTGGCCCTAAAACCCTTCCAAACTCAGACTTTTCCGAATCTGTGTTTTTAGGACCTCCAGAAGAAAAAAGACCGAATGGCACCCTAACCTTGTTAAAGTAACAGCTTTGTCACAGTATCAAATTATCATTTGAGCATATTCACATGACACTCTGAGATTGCTTTCTATCTGCAGTCCTTATCAAATAATTCACCTCACTCAAATTTCTTTCACTTTGGTAAGTTCCACTAAATCTTACTTACAAAGGTTCAACTGGAAGTAGCACTGACACTTTATCCATGTTCAAAAAATTGCAAATTTTTGATCTCTTGTCTGCTTCCTGCTCCATCACGTGCTGTGCTACTTTTGAATGCCATCTAGCTAACTCCCCGCTCAATTTAATCATTCCCTAAAATTTGATACACTGTTCAAATATGTGGTAGCTGAACTCTGACTCACTAATTTCTCCTTACTTAATTTTAGTGGTCCTCTCAGCTCATGCCCAACATTCATTCAAATGCACTGAATGAGGCAGATTAATTTAATACATCCCTGTTGGCAAGATATGCAGATGGAATTCCTTTATCCAGTTGGTTTGATTATCTTGAATATAAGCCCTCAATATGGTCTTCTCTAAATTTGCTCATGGTCTTTGAAGTTTGATGCCACCTTTCTAACACTCCCTGCCATAGATTTTATGTACAATTTGACCCTTGATCTGGTTGTATCTCTGTGGGTAGTCTTTATTGAGTTAAACACTGGAGTAACTCTTCTACAATCCTTCTAGCAGTGGTATTGCACAAATGGAATTGCCTCTGCAAATCTAATGGACTCATCTATTATTGTAAACAAATACTGATTCTAACTTTTTGCTTTATGTAAGGGTCCTACTGAATCAGTTAAGACCCTTGTAAAAGGTTCCTCAAATGCATGGATGGGTATTAAGGCGCTGGTTTTATTCCTGTCTGAGGTTTTCCACGTGAATGACATGTATGACATTTCTATTAACTTTAAACTCCATCTTAATGCAGTCTAGGCCAGTAAAAATGTTCTTGTATTTTGGTGAGTTTTATCACTTCCACAATGACACACAAGTAGCTCAAGTGCTACATGCCACACCTCCTTTCTATAAGTCCCTGTTAATGAATTTCTGCCACTTTCCCATCTGCCTGAATATATGACCGTCTCCATTTCCTCATCATTTTTAGGTTAGTAACATTTGGGAATGCATTCAGATTCTACCTCTGTGTATGCTTCAGTGTTTCATCTTTCCATTGTAGCTCAGTTAATTTCTCTGAACTGAAATATCCATTTGTTCGTCATCTGTTCTTGTTTTGTCTCAGCCATTTAATTAAATATGGTCTCTGATGATTCTGCTTGAACTTGCTTATCTGTACTCTTTGTTTTCTTCTCCTGTGTCAACTGGTGGCTTTGTGACTTTGTTATCAGTCTGTTAACGTTCTCCAATTTTTTCATGATTCACATAACAATGATGTTCATTGTATTTTATTTAGAGCATGAGATATTCCATCCACAAAAATGTTGTATTATGGCGTTCTTTTAGAGTGACAACTAACTTTTTACTGCCCAATTCTAACAGCAGACCTTGTCACAACAATCGTCTTCACTTCTCACCTAAAAGTCAATGTTTTGGGCAGGACGCTCCATGAAAATCTTATACCCAAAACGTCGACTCTTCTCCTTGGATATACTGCCTGACCGCTATGCTTTTTCAGGGCCACGCTTTTTGACTCTGAGCTGCAATCATTTCTTACTCCTTTTCCCTCGGTTGTCTGGTCTGGAATAATCTGAGAGGTACGGATGCCCTTGCAAGGACTTTTGTGGTCCTGGAACATGCAGAAGGAGGAGTGAAAAGGCTGTTGTATGGAGACATGCAGAGTTTGTTGGGTTGAATTGAGATGTGGGTGAGGGTATCTTTACCTTCTTTACTGCCTGCTGCACTTGCACGCTTACCTTCAGCGACTGGTGCACAAGGACATGCAGGCCCTGCAGCACACTCTCCTCTCCCAATTTACGGCCAGTCAGGTCGTAATCCACCACCTTACTTTTGTCTCCAAAGTGAATAACCTGACATTTATTCAAAATAACTGCATCTTCCATTGATTTGCCCGCTCACCCAATCTGTCCAGACCATGCCATAGGCTCTCTGCATCCTTCACAGTTCACCCTCCTACCCAACTTGGTATCATCTGCAAACCTTGAGATATTACATTTTATTCCTTCATCCAAATCATTAAAATAATTGTTAATAGCTGGGGTCCCTGTGGCACTCCACTAGCTACTGGCTGCCAATTTGAAACGGACCCCTGAAGCCTTATTCTTTTCCCTCTCTACTGATCTGTTTTCTATCTATCTCAGTACGCCTACCCTAATCCCATGGGTTTTAATACTGTACAATGATGTCTTAAATGGGACATTGTCAAACACTTTCTTAAATCCCAAATATTTACCAGTGCCCCTTTGTCAACTCTGATAGTTACATCTTCACAGAATTCCAATAGATTTGACAAGCATGATTTCCCCTCCATAAATCCATGCTGACTGTCTTTGATCTTGCCACGGCTTTCTCAATGCTCTGCCATAAAGTACTTGATAAATTAGATTACTTACAGTGTGGAAACAGGCCCTTCGGCCCAACAAGTCCACACCGACCCGCCGAAGCGCAACCCACCCATACCCCTACATATACCCCTTACCTAACACTACGGGCAATTTAGCATGGCCAATTCACCTGACCCGCACATCTTTGGACTGTGGGAGGAAACCGGAGCACCCGGAGGAAACCCACGCAGACACGGGGAGAATGTGCAAACTCCACACAGTCAGTCGCCTGAGGCGGGAATTGAACCCAGGTTTGATAATTTTCCCCACGACTGATCTGAAGCTCACTGGTCTATAATTCCCTGGTTTCTCTGTACCTCTCTTTCTGAGTGTAGGAGTGCCTGTAGTTGCCCTCCATTCTGCAAGGACTGTACCAAAATCTAATGAATCCTGGCAACCAAAGAATCCACTATTTCGAGAACTATTTCCTTAAGTACTCTGGGATGTAGATTTATCAAGCCCTGAGGATTTACCGGGTTCAATCCCCTCAATTTCCCAGCACCATTTCTCTAGTTATATTGACCTCCCTCAGTTCTTCCCTCTCACTAAATCTTGCAATCTCCAGGATTTCTGATACTTGATTTGTATTTCGAGTCAGAGAGTCCTACAGCACAGGGAGAGGTCGTTTAGCCCAAACTGGTCCATACTGATCAAAATGTCCACCCATGCTAACCCCATTTCCCTGCCTTTGGTCCACATCCTTCTAACCATTTCCTATCCATGTATTTGTCAAAATGCCGTTAAATGTTGTTAACGTACCCACTCAACCATTTCTGCTGGCAGCTCATTGCATACACGTGCCAGCCTCTGTGTAATCAAATTGCCCTTCAGGTTCCCTTTTGTACTTTTCCCTTCTAACCTTAAACTAATACCATCTAATCCTCGATTCCCCAACCCTGGCAAAAAAGACTGAATGCATTTCTCTCATAATTTTGTACAGTTCTATAAGGTCCCCTCTCAGTCTCCTAGCCTCTCCTTATAACTCAGACCACTAGGTGCGAGCAACATCCATATAAATTTCTTCTGCACTCTTTCCAGTTTAATAATATCCTTCCTCGAGCAAGGTGACCAAAACAGAACATATGCTCCAATTGCAGCCTCACCAACCTCCTGTACAACTGTCGTTTTTTTTGTGAAGGCAGAACTAAAGTATGCGTACAATTGCTCAGTTGTTCATTGTCCTTTGTTATACATTTCCCCAATTTCCATCTGTAGGGACCTACATTTGTCTTCATCAATCTATTTCTCTTCACGTACTGTAGAACCTTGTGGTGTCAGTCTTCATGTTCCCTGCAAGCTTACTTTCTTTTGTACTGTTTTCTCCATCCTAATCAATCTCTTGGTCCTTCTTTGCTGAATTAGAAACTGTTCTCAAACATCAGACCTATTATTTTCCTTGGCCAATCTCTATGCTACTTCCTTCAATTGGATGCTATCAAATTTCCTATATAAGCCATGGATTGGCCCTGTTACCCATTTTGCTTTTATACTAGACTGGAATAAACAGTTGTTGCAGTTCCTCCACGAATTCCTTGCATATTTGCCAATGCTTATCGACTGTCACACATTTAAGCAACTTCCACTAAACTATTAACGCTAACGCATACCTTATATATCTTCATAGTTTCCTTTATTAAAATTCAGCACCCTAGTCTCCAAATCAGCTGGCTCACTTTCCATCTTTTCATTACACAGTACCCAGTCTAAGATGGCCTGCTCTCTAGTTGGTTCATCCACTTATTGGTTAAGAAAGCAATCCCAAATGTACTCCAGAAATTCCTCCTCTAAGACATTGTGGCTAATTTGATTTTTCCAATCTAGATGCAGATTAAAATCACCCATGATCACAGATGTCTCCATATCACATGCTTGGCTAATTTCCTGTTTAATACTATTCCGATATGACCACTGCAGTCTGGGGCTGGTATGATACCCACTTATGTTTTTTGTCCCTTGGTATTTCACAGCTCCACCCACACAGACTCCACATTGTCGAAGCTAATGTCCTAAAAAGAAATGAACAAAAACATAATATCAGGATTTGAGATATTTTTGCTCAAATATTGATCTTGGTTTGATGCTAATTAGCTTTGTTGACTTTCAATGAGTTGCTTCGTAAAATCTGGGACCGACAGCAGAAGGTGATGAGCTAGAACAGTGGTGGAATTGCTTTCTCAGTAAATTAACATAGATGCATTTTGTTGAGTTTTTCACAGTAGATGACATTGCTTTTCCAGCAGGTGGATGTGAAGGTTGATAGTAGATCCTTCACCCAACATCTTCCCTCAAAACAAGTTAAGGCACACAAAAGATCGACTGAGGCTACTTAGTTTAACATCATTTATTGAAAAAAATGGTGGAGTCGTTAAAAAAGGATGTTACAGCAGAAAACTAAGAATGGTTTTACAAAATGGAAATCTTGCCTGATAAAAGTAACGAAATTCTTGGAGAAAATGGAGGAAACAGTGATTGTAATATGTTTTCATTTTCTGAAGGTGTTTGATAGCACCCATGCATAAGATTACTGAATACGAAAGAAGCCTTGGCTTTGGATGTACTGTATTAACATAGAGAGAGGATTTTTGAAATCCCAATCAGAAAAGTATGATTAAGAGTTTTATTTTAGAGAATGTCAATCTGTGGAGTACCACATAAATCTGTTCTGGGGACAAAACATTTACAAAGTATTTTGATGACTCAGGTGAGGAAAGTGAATATATTGTAGGCAAGTTTGCAAATGATTCAAAAATTGGAGCGGAGACAAGTGGTGAGCATGACACAAAAAGAACTTTGCAGAGCGATACAGATAGGACGAGAGTGAACAAGGAGCTTTGCATATTAATGTAATGTGGATTAAATAAATGAGAACAGACATAAACAGTGAAGGTATGCATTTTAACAGGCAAGATAGTGATTGAAGTCAGAAATTTAAAGGGACTCCGCATCTCCGAACCACAAAAAGTTAGCTTTTAATTTCAACTGTCAGTAAGGATGGCAAATGTCATGTTGAGGTTTATTTAAAAAGTAATGGAATATTGAGATTAGAAACAGTCATATAGAGCAACGAATGTGTAGCTGAGGAGCTGCTGCAGGGGTTAGGATTCCCATTTTTCAATCATTGGGATCTCTTCAGGGATTGAAATGATCTATATAAGAGGGACCTAAATTGGAAGGGGACCGATATTCTTGTGGGTAAATTTGCTAGCAGTATGCTGAAGGTTTCAAACTAGTAAGGGGGATGGTGGGAACCAACAAGATAATGAGAAAACAGAAATTTTTGAGGTGAGATGCGGTGAGCAATTCTCGGGGTCAAGGCAGACAACGGTTTGACAAGAGCGAGGTAAGACTGCTAAACAGCATTTACTTCGATGCAAGAGGCCTGACATGTGAGACAGATGAACATAGGGCATAGATGGGAATGTGAGACAAGGATATCATTACCATTACAGAAATGTGGCTCAGGGATGAACAGGACTGGCAATAAATGTTCCAGGATACAGATGTTGTAGAACATATAGACAGAGGAGCAAGAGAGGAGATGGAGTGGTGTTTTTGGTTAGAAAGAACATTACAGTTGGATCCAGAGAGGATATATCTTGGAGACTGTTCAGTGAAGTTATATGGATGACACTTAAAAATAAGAAACAGGTGATGACCTTGCTGGGATTGTAAAATGGGCCTCCTAATAGTCAGTGGGAAATTTAAAAGCGATTGTACTATCTGTAAGAAAAAAGGATAATGGTAGAGAATTTTAACTTTCCAAACAGAGTTTCGGGTAGTGTTAAGATCTTGGAATGTGGAGAAATTGGTTAAGTGTGCACAAGAAAACGTTGCTATTCAATATGTGTATGCACGTACTAGACAGTTCGCAATACTTGATCTTCTGTTCAGAACCAAGGCAGAGCAAGTGACTGAGGTGCCCATAGGGGCATGATTCAGGGAAAGTGATCATAATTCTATTGGTTTAATAATAATGATGAGAAAGATGGAATTGATTTAAAAATGAAAGTTTCAAATTAGAGTGTGGCCAGTTTCGATGATATTAGACTTTGAGAAGTTGGTTGGAGGAGGTTATTCACAGGTAAAGGGAGGGCTGACAAGTGGGAGATCTTTAAGAATGAGACAATGAGAGTTCAGTGATGGTATGTTTCTGTTTGTGTGAAGGGCAAGGCATGGGGAAAGCTCAATGATGAGGGAAATTGCAACTCCTGTCCAGTAAAAGAAGCGGGCATTCATCAGATATAGACAGCTGGGATTGAATGAATCCTGAAAAGGGTATAAGGAAAGTCGGAGTATACTTAAACAGGAAATCAAGAGGGAAAAAAGAGACATAAAATTGCTTTGGCAATTAGAATTAAGGAGAATCCGAAAAGATTCGTAAATTATTTTAAGGTTAAAAGAATAACTAAGGAGAGAATACAGCCCTTAAAGATCAAAATGGCTTTCCATGCATGGAACCACAGGGGATGGCTGAGACACTAAGCAAATATTTTGCATCAATATTTACAGTAGACAGGAGCATGGAAGCTAAGAAACTTAGGAAATAAATAATGTGATCTTAAAATGAGCTCATTTTACAGAAAAGGAGATGTTGGAGGTCTTAAAGTAGAAAAATGGAAATAAATCCTGGAGACCTGATTATGTATTTCCCAGAACTTTGTGGGAAGCTAGGGAAGAGATTCCTGGACCCCTTGCTGAGATATTTGTATCGTTGATAATCATAGATGAGATGCCAGAAGACTGGAGAGTGACTAATGTGGCAGCAGTATTGAAGAAAGTTGTATGGAAAAGCAAGGGAACCAAAACCTGAAGAACCTTTCACGCCAGAGATGCTCCCAGAACTTCTCAGCATTTCCAGCAGTTTCTCCTTTTGCTTCTGATACACAGCATCCACAGTTCTTTCAGTTTTTATTTAGTAGATAGAGAGCATTACTTTTTGAATTGGAATCCTGTTAGAACATAACAACATCCGAACATAAGAAATACAATCAGGAGTAGGCCATGTGACTCCAAGAGTCAGCTCTGCCTTTCAATAATATCGTGGATCATCTTTCAACGGACTGAGAGTCCACTTACCCACCCGCTCACTATTACCCTTCATTCCTTTACTGTTCACAAATCTATCTTCACCTTTAAAACATTCAACAGGTTAGCCTCAGCTGCTTCACTAGGCAGGGGATTCCAGAGACTCACAACCATTTGGGTGAAGACGTTGGCTTGACCAGCTATCCTTAGTAGCAAACCAGATGACAAGCACCATGAGTTCGACTGGGACAACACTACTATTACATAGCAAACCAAACAGAGAACAGCCAGGGATGGCATGGCACTCATTCACAGATTCAATCAATAGACATGTTCACCTGGACCCAATATACCGGACACTGCAGTGGACAGCTGGAACTGACAATCAGAAGTGCCAAATACAAATCATTATAAATGCCGGAGGAAATATCACAGAAGCGCTTCACAGGAGGCTCCCAAGCACTGAAGATGTCACCTAGGCAGGGGAATGAAACGTTTGCTACACAAATTCCCAGCTCGGTGAACAGAACCACAACAAAGGGCACCCGAGCTACAACTCTCACAAACTTTGAGCCTCCCTGCTTCTGTCTTATCTATCCTATTTATAATTATGCAAACCCCGTCCCACGTTCTTCTAAATTCCAATGAGTATAATCCCAGTCTGCTCAATTTCTCCTCATAAGCCAACCCCCTCACTTCCAGAATCAACGTAGTCAACCTCCTCAGCAAACCCCACCCCAATGCCATCTCATGTAAGGCGATAAAGAGTGTACAGAGTACTCCAGGTGTGGCCACACCGGCACCCCATACAGCTGCAGCAGAAAGTCCGAATTTTAAATTCTATCCACTAGCAATGAAGGAATTATTCCATTTGTCTTCCTAATTAGCTACTGGACTTGCAATCCATGCTTTTGTGTTTTATGCACAAGAACACCCAGGTCCCCCTGCACAGCAGCATTCTGTAATTTTTCACCATTTTAAAGTAGACCACTTTGTTATTAATCCTACCAAAATGGATGACCTCACATTTACTAGCATTGTACTCCATCTGCCAGACTCTTGCCCACCACCTTAGCCTGTCTATATCCTTCTGCACACTTTGCCCTATCACTCATTTAAGTGGCTTCCGTGAACAACAGCACTCTACACTTGGGTCTCTAACTCGAAGCAATCTGTCTAAATTGTAAACAACTGCAGTCCCAACAATTGTAAACAATTGCTGTCTCAACACAGATCGCTGAGACACATCACTAGCCACTGATTGCCAACCAGAAAAACAGCCATTTATCCCCAATTTTTGCATTCTGTTAGTTAACCATTCTTCTATCCATGTTAATGCATTGCCTGTAACACTGTTCATCTTTATCTTATGCAGCAGCCTTTTGTGCAGCACCTTGCTGAATGCCCTTTGGAAATCCAGATACACCACTTTCACCAGTTCCCCATTATCTACCACGCTCATTATAACATCAAAGAATTCCAATACATCAGTAAAAGATGACTGGCGTTTCATGGACTCATGCTTCATTAAATAAATGTAGATGTTGCATTTTTGTAACGCAAACCAGGGCAGGACTTGTACAATTAATGGCTGGGCCTTGGGCCGTGTTGCTGAGCAAAGAAACTAAAGGGTGTAAATGCATCATTCCTTGAAAGTGGAGTTGTAGGGAGACAGGGTGGGGAAGGAAGTGTTTGGCATGCTTTCCTTCATTGGTCATAACATTAAGTGTAGGAGTCGAGATGCCATGTCTCAGCTGTACAGAACATTTGTGAGGCCACATTTAGAATTATTACAGACAAATCTGGCTGATCATTTCTATGAAGGATTTTGTGAAAATTGGGATGGTGTAGAAACGATTTCCAAGAATGATTCTGGAACTGGAGTGTTTAAGGTATAAGGTGAGGCTGAATAGGCCGAGGCTTTTTTTCCCCGCAGTGAGCGGAAAGGAGGCTGAGGAGTGGCCTGAACAAGACCTATAAAATCATGTGGGGCATTGATATGGCGAATACCCAAGGCCTTTTTCCTCGAGTGGGAGAGTCCAAAACTAGAGGACAGCAGATTAAGGCGAGAGGAGAAACGTTTGAAAAGAACCTGAGGGGTAACCTTTTCACATGTGTGACTTGAAAAAGCTGCCAGTGGTAGTGGTGGAGGTGGGTTCAATTACTGCGTTTGAAAGGCACCTGGACGGTTGTATGAACACGTAACATTTAGAGGAAGATAGGCCAAATGTTTGGCAAATGGTACTCAGTCAGATTGGGATGTCTGGTCAGTGCAGTTGGACCAAAGGGTCTGTTTCTGTGCTGGATATTTGCATGGCTATGATGTTTGTTAAAACTGGAAAAAAAAACTCTATTCTTACCACAGTTGGAATACTGTGAATTGTTCTTTAGACTATATCAAAGAAAAGGTACACTGGCATGTGAAACAATCCACACGAGGTTTAGCTGTCTGATCCTAAGGATGAGAGGAGAGATTGAGTCGTTTGGGCCTGTACTCAATGGAAGATGGAAGATTCAGTGGTGACATTCTGAAACATCTATTATTTTCAGGAATCTTGATGGTGCAAATGCAGAAATGTTGTTTCCCCTTGTGGGAGAGTTTCGGACCAGGGAGTAGAATCTCTGAATTAGAGGTCACAAATTTCAGGCAGAACAGAATTTTGTCTCCCAGAATGTTGTGAATCTGTGGAATCCGTTTCCACAGAAGACTGTCGAGATTGGGATGTTCAGTAATTTGAAGGCTTAAATGGACAGAATTCGATTTGATAATTGAATCAATGCTGACAGTTAAAACGCTGGAAAGTGGAGGTGAGGATTATCAGTTCAGCCATGATATCATTGTTTGCAAGACCAAACTCCATTGGCTGAACAGGATGCTTCTGGTTCCCTATCACTGACCTTTGCTCTAAGGTACTCTTTTCAGAATTATATAGGCCTCATTTAAATTAACCTTAATTTCATGTTTGAAGCCCTGCTGCTTCAATCTCTCATCGTCATGAAAAAAGACAGGGATCATCTTTCTCCCTGTTTGATGGCATTGCATTCTGCCTCGAATACAGTAACTGCATTTATAGTCATAGAGTCCGCCAGTTCTGTTGAATATTTGTCAAACACAACCATGACTGTCACAGAAAAAGTTAAAGACAGATCAAAACTACATTGAAACTATCATATCAAACTCACTGTCGGCATGTGTTGCATGGAATGCACACACATTGCTTATTAAAGCTCTCTCATCATTCATCCATTAAACACTGCAAGGGTTGTTCAGAGACGATTTGCTCATATGTGTTTGTATGTCTGTGCATGTAGATGAAAATCTATTTGTATAACAAAGTTTCGATGCATAGTGTTGTTCCCTTTTTATTCTGGTATCAAGCATTTCAAAATCAGAAAGAGACAGTGGGTAGGAGTTCAAGCCTCTTTACACGGTTACATCAAATGTTTTGTGTGATTGTACAGCTCATGTAATGTGTTGGTAAATCTCCCTCTATATTGTGCTGTCCAATGCAATCATGTCAAATATATTTTGGTTTAGACACAGAGTACAGCTGCATCCAGGATTTCTGGAAAAAAACCCTCCCAGAATAGGTATAACACAAAGTTGATACAGAATAACTTGCAGTAAAAGTTAATTATAGACTAAACAAGCATTGCACTGAACCATCAAACATTCCTCAGCCAAGAATAATACTGCTGAGATACAATGAAAACACTATCACAGTAAAGTGTTGCAGCCTCATTCCGATCTAGCATTTCCAGATCACTCAATACTCAGACAGACTTTTGAGAAAATCTTGACTCAAATCTCTCTAAAGAAATGGATGAATTTGGCTGAGAGGATATGTTGGTGAGGTGTTGGCTTCATGTTATTAAGGAAAACATTGTCCAATTGTAGAGAGGCAAAACAAGGCATCAGATAGAAAGAAAAATGGGGGGAAGGCAGGAGGGGAAGAGAGAAAAAGAGAGACAGAAATATTAGCTGTGCCAATGTATCTCTGACTTATAGAGTTTTGACTAAACATGACAACTGATACCTTTGTCATTCAACAATCATACAATTTATGGATTAAAACGTCCTAACATCAATTAGTATTGGATTCCATTGAGTTATTTGCATTTTTTCCACAATTCGTGTGCTGTGCTTGTGGCGTAATATAATTTGGGGTTTTGTGGCTTTGTAATCTATTCTGAGAATTCTATTTCTGTGTTTACTTACATAAATGCTTAATTGGCTTCAAGGAAGTGATGGTGACAGCAAAGACAGATGAACAAAATGATTTGTTGGTAAGTTTCAAATAAACACGTTTATTTTAAGAATGTTGATCATTTGTAGAAGTGAATACAAATTTATGAAGATGAATTGCAACAGATTTTATTTAATTCTGGAAGATAAATACAATTTAAAACTTTTATTTAGGTTAAAATTCAGTTCTGAAAATTCTGTAATTAAACTTCAGTGTTGAACTGGAACTACTCTGAATGTCCCACTGATTTATATTGTAGTCCGTTTAGACGGTGCAACATCGCATAAAGTGCATTTTAGAATGTTCACTTGAAATACATGAAATGACATCAAGAACTGCCGCAACAATTGCATTTAATTTATATAGTTGTTGTGAGGTTTCATTACACGTATTACTTAATGGTAAGGGTCAGCAATGAGTCCCTATCCCCAATTGCCCATTGCATAGCTTGCTAAGCCACTTCGAAACACAGTCAATTACTTCCCAGTGGGTCTGCAATCTCATGTCGGCCAGACCATGTAAGCGTGATAGATGCCTTGTCATTCGTGAACTAGCTGTTTTTGTATTTTTTCCATTGACTCGGGCTACATGGTCACCATTTGGCTTTCTTTCCGATTCCAGGACTTCTTTAAATTCAGATCTCACCCTGGGTAAACGATGGTATTCCAAACCCCATCCATTCAGCATCAAACTGGAGTTCGCGAATACTGGTCTCGTGATATCATCACTGTGATCCTAATGTTGGAAATGCACAGAAAGTGGTCACAAACAGAAATGCAATAAATCTGACACTTTACATCATAAACAAATATTGGAGTGCAATACTGGCAAGAACTCTCTTGCTGTTCACAGCAACATCACAAGAGACTTTGCATCCAATCATCAATCTTAAATGTGTACCGGACTCTGTCTGAAGAGCCTGACTCACCGTAATTTGCATTTTTTGAATTCTTCACTGAATTATGAAAAAGTTAGTCACATATCCCAAGAAGGTGGTCGTCAGCTACCTTTTTGAAGGCCTGCCATCTTGCTCGGCTAATTATGGTTGATCTTTCTTAAGAAGCTTTATTACAACTAATTGGCTTCTCAGTCGAGACTGTAGTGCTGGAAAAGTCCAGCAGGTCAGGCAGCATCCGAGGAGCAGGAGAATTGACGGTTCAGGCATTAGCCCTGCATTAAGATACCTGATGAAGGGGTTATGCCTGGAACGTTGATTTTCCTTCTCCTTGGATGCTGCCTGACCTGCTCTGCCTTTCCAGCACTACACTCTCAACACTGATCTCCCGCACCTCAGTCCTCACTTTCTCCTGATGGGTTTCTTAGTCAGGTTCAGCACAGAAAAGGACCATCACTTTATTGTTGAACAGGTAGGGCAGGCCAGGTAGGAAGGTCAGACATCCTCCTCTGAAGGACAATACTGAACCATGTAACATGCTTCAAACCTTTGGCAGGTCTCTCATTATCGTTCATTATTCCAACATTTTCATTTTATACTCTTTTATTAATTGAAGCTACCATGGTAGGGACTGATTCTGGAACTTTACTCCAAACCTTTTGATTGCTTATTACATACTCATAGTGCCTCCACAACCACTTTCTCAAACTGTCATGTTAGCTTCAGTGATTTTTTTTTTTAACTGACTCATGGAACATGGTGGTTGCTTTCAGTTGTCGGTAGATGTCCTTCAGCAGATGGCAGCCTTTCTGAAATAACATGTTCCAAAATGGCCTGAGGAAGTGAATTCCAGATTTTGACCCAGTTACAGTAAAGGATCAGTGCATATTTCCATGTCAGGATGCCGAGAGTATTAGAGAGGAGCTTATGTATCTGCTGCTCCTGTCCTTCGAGATGCAAGTGGTAGTGGGAAGGTACTGTCTAAGGAAGTGGCTAAGTTACTGTAGTGTAGTATTTTGGATAGTGTATACGGCAGGTACTAAGAATCAGATTTGGAGGCAATGTGGATGTGCTACTGATCAAGTGGGATACTTTGTCCTGGACAATGCCAAGCTTCTTGAGTGCAGTTGAAGCTGCTCCTATCCAGCCAAGGGGCAAGCTGTTCTATTAGCCTCCTGACCTCTGTCTCTTAGACAGTCAATTGGCTTTGCGAGTCACGAGTCAATGGTGAGTTACTCGCTTCGTATTCCTAGCCTCTGGCCTGCTCGTACAACCATTGTATTCATGTGGAGTGTCCAGCTCAATTTCTAATGAACAATAAAACCCAGGATGTCGATGGTGAGGGATTTAGTGATGGTAATACTATTGAATGTCAAGGAGTCTTGGATAGATTGTCTCTTATTGTCAATGGTCATTGTCTCGCAGTTTTGTGGTGTGAATGCTATTTGCCACTTGTCAGCTCAAGTCTGGCTATTGTCCAGATTTTGTTGCGTTTGAATGTGGACTGAGCAGTCACAAAAAAATGTGTTAGATCAATGCAGATTTCACTTCTGACCTTCTGATGGAGGGAAGGTCATTGCTGAAGCAGCTGAACATGATTGGGGCCAAGGACACTTTCTTTCGGAACTCCAGCAGAGATTTGCTTTGGCTGAGACGACTGACCTCTAACAAGCAGAGCCATCCTCCAATGTGAGGTCTGATTACAGGCAGCAGGGAGTTTGACACCGGATACCCATTGAGTCCAGTTTTGATACGACTCCATAATATCACACTCTGTCGAACGTGACCTTCATGCCAAGGGCTGTCACTCTCCCCATATTTCTGGAATTCAGCTCTTTGTCCATGTTTAAATCAAGTCTGTAATTCAAACATGAGCTGAGTAGATTTGCATAACCCACATTTACGCAGCTTATTGTTTAGCTAGTGCTGCTTGATAGCACCTTCCTCCACGTAACTCATGATTGAGCTTGGACTCATGGGGCAGTAATTCACCAGGGTGGTTTGACCTATTTTCTGTGCACAGGACGTGCCTGGCCTATTTTCCACATTGTCCATACCAGTGTTTTAGCTGTACCGGGAGTGTTTGGCTACCATAAGTCATCAGTATTATTGCTAGAATTCAGTCAGACTCCATAGCATTTGCAGTAACACCCCCCCGCCCCGCCCCCCCCCCCGCCGCCCAACAGTGTCTTGATTTCACACGGAGAGAAGCGAATTCCCTGCTGACAGGTATCTGTGATATTGGTGATCTATGGAAGATGCCGAGATGGATCAGACAATTGGCACTTCTGGCTGAAGATTGTTGCGAATGCTTCAGCCTTAACGTTTGCGCTGATGTGTTGTGCTCTCCAACGCAGAGCAAGGGAATAACTGTGCAGCTTATTCCTTCAATGAGTTGTTTAATTATCAACTTTAATTCATGTGGCAGCACTGTGGGCTCAGACCCTTGTTTCTTGAATTAATGGTCTAGCCTCAATATCTCCAGACGATAACTCCAACCCCCACTCCATAATGTGGATATTCACAACAGAAGATTGCTTATCCTTTGTATTTTGTGGATTCCAACAATGCATCGTATATTCGCTTAAATTGTTAGTCTCGAAAATGTTTTACTTCAAGACTTTAGGATATAATGTTCTGTTTTCAATTCTTCTCTACGACAGGCAAGGACATCGATGTCACATTGGCTTTCCTCCTCACTAATTGTAAAACCAAACATTTTTCACCTCATCTTTGAACTTACTGATCAAAATTGCTACATTCTTGACTAGATCGTTCATATACGCTGCAAACAGCAAAGGATCCAGCGGCAATTCATATAGTAAGGCACTCGACACAAGATGTGTTCACAGTGACTACCTTCGACCATTACCTTCTGCCAAAAAAATAAAGCTTCGATGCATTTGCCAAACTGCACCAGATCCCATGAACCCTTACCATATTGAAGAGGCAAGATCTGGTCAAAAACCTGATTGAAGTCAAGAAGCATTACATACACTTTTTACATCTGATGACAAATCTCATTGCCTCTCCGGAAAACAGAATCAACCACTTCCGATATGAGGTAAAACCAATGACTGCAGATGCTGGAAACCAGATTCTGGATTAGTGGTGGTGGAAGAGCACGCACCACTTCCGATATGATATCACTTCCACCGAAGCCGTGCTGAATTCTATTGCTTAAACCTTACAATTCCAACTTTCAATGAATGTTGTCTCTTCGATTTACTAATTAACTTCCCTCAAGCTTTCTACTTTTCAACATAGGTTTATGAGTGAAACTACATATTGTTATTTAGCTCCTCTCACCCGATGGTAACTCTTCTTATCTCTCGGACAGATAATTTACTCTAGCTGAAATTATCTTGTGTCTCTTCTGTTTCATTCTGGAAAATCGGAATGGAATGAGACCAACAGCAATCTATCCGTTTGTCCTTGACACTGTCAGTGTGTGTTTACCCTCAGAGGTAGGAAGACTGTTTGTGCTGACAATACAGAAAGTAGCGCCTGGTGTACGATTCTCAGCTGGCGCGCAACTTGCTGTTTCTATGTGCCAGCAGCAAGCCACACATCTCACTTCTGATCAGGAAATAAACCCAGGGAACGCAATCTGCTGGAAATATCTGCCAATGTGGCCTATATCAGGATAAAGAGTGTGAAGTGATCACATTGAAGTGACATTTGCAAATCGACTTTTCGATCTCTGTTTCACGGTCTGATTCCAGGACATCATTGGACAAATCTCTCGACCATCTAACAAGCTCATTCGATTCACTAACGTCTGGAGCACATCGACATGCACCTATTCATGTCTTTGATCTTGTACTACTTGTTACTCTCTTTAGATTTAATGTTCCCAGTTTTTGATTCTGTGTTCTGTATCCATCACCTTCCCTGCCGAATACATTCTGTTTGATCTATTTCCTAAATTTTGATAAACTAAACAAATAATACCGTTTTGTACAGACAGATATGTCGGTGTGTCAGATTAACAGAATCAATATATGGAGAGATCACCTTGGCAGTATCTAACTCTGACCGACATTGAATTCAATTAAATCACAGCTTTGTATGGTTTCAAACTTTGCAAATCCTCTCTCTTTGAAAGAGCTTGTTCTAACGGTTAATTCTTTTCTTGATTATTTTAGAAACTATGACTAAAAATCATTATTTTTAACAAAGTTTCAAATATTATTAAAAGTTGCAGCACTGGCATTTCCTACAGTGAGCTTTGTGGTGTTTAAATGTTTTGGTCAGAAAGAAGACTGAAACATTGGTTTCTCTGAGTTCCCAGCCATTGCCCTTGTAGTTCCATAATAACTGCAAGCTATTGATAAGCCCCAGAATGAACAGAATGTCCAGGCCCTGTACACATCCAAACGCTATGATGTAGGCCTCGAAGCCCTCCGTTTCTCTTGTCATGCCAACCCAAGCAGTACATTTTCAACCTCAACTACATTTCCTTTCAATCCTCCCACTTCCTCCAAACCAAAGGGGTAGCCATGGACACCTGTATGGACCCCAGCTATGCCTGCCTCTTAGTCAGATATGTGGAACAGTCAATCTTCCACAGCTGCACTGGTATCATTGCCCACCTTTAGCACCGCTACATTGATGGCTGCATCAACGTCACCTCATGCTACCACTAGAAGGTTGAACAGTTCATCAAATTTACTAAAACCTTCCACCCTGACCTAAACTTCACAGGGACCATCTCAGACACCTCCCTCCGTTTCTTAGACCTCTCCATCTCTATCTCCAGTGACCAACTAAACATTTACTACAAGCCCACTGACTCTCACAGCTACCTGGACTGCACTCCTCCACCCGACCTCCTGTAAAAATGCCATCCCTTATTGTCAATTCCTCTGCCTCCACCGCACCTGCATCCAGGAGGACCAGTTCCACCATAAAACATCCCAGATAACCTCTTTTTTCAAAGACTGCAGTTTCCCCTCCCACTTCGTCAAAGATGCCCTTAAACTCCATTCCTCCAATCGCAACAGGGAGCCCTCCTGGTCCTCAACTTCCAACGCACCAACCTCGCATACATCATATCATCCTCCGCTGCTTCTACCACCTATAAACAGACCCCATCACTCGGGGAATATTTCCCTCACTACCCCATCTGCATTCCGGAGACACCATTCCCTCTGCGACTCCCTTGTCAGGTCCACGCCACTCCCCCCACCCCCCCACACACCCCCAACAGCCCACTCCTCACCCCTGTCACCTTCCGGTGCCACCACAGGAAGTGCAAAACCTGCGCCCACACATTCCCCCCTCACCTCCACAAAGGCCCCAAATGATCCTTCCAGATCCCAGAGAAATTTATCTACACTTCCACAAATGTCATCCATTGTGTCTGTTCCACCTGATGTGGTCTCCTCTATATCAGGAGACAGGACACTAACTTGCTGATCATTTCAGAGAAAATCTCAGAGACACCCGTGCCCCGTGGCTGAACACTATAACTCCCTCTCCCACTCCACCAAGAACAGGCCGGTCATATTCTGTTCATTTCCAATGAATAAATACAAAATAACTGAGCCTGAATTTGGGATGATATTAACAGGATTTATTTTGATCTAAGCATGATCAGATTATTTTGACATAACAGGTGGTTGTGAGTTTCATGTTACATCAAATTGTGAAGTTGTGCACTGTATGTTAATGTCTTAGTTAAAAATTTAAAGCAATCTCAGCTCCAAACATTTACCAAATATCACTGTGGATATTCTTTGAATCCAAAAAAATAGTCCCTTTGATCAATGATTTCTAAAATTTGCTCCCATATCTGTTGTGAAGGATGTTTTCAAATAACTTGAAGTGCAAATGGTTCACATTAGTCGGAATACCCCACACAAAAAGAAATCAAGCAAGTTTGTTGTCACGAGTTGCTCTAAGCAAGTCTATGATTGACTGTTTATCAAACAAAATCATTTCCAATGTTGTGAGGGCTTGTTTAACTTCTGTGCAATGCCTTGAATTTTGAGTCTGACTGCAGATGTAACTGGCTGCTCTGGGTAAAAGTACAATTTGTGCCTTTCAAAATTGTTAATGTATATTGCTGATTTTACTTGAATAAATTGATGTTGTCCCAGGCATCGTCTGGCACCATTAATTAGACCATTAATTTCCACATCACTAGCCAAACTATCAGGTGGAGTTTATTGGTATGTGATATTTTTGAAACGAAAGCTTCGTACATTCCCAGTATGAATCATGTCATTTAGAGCTATTCACCTTTCCACTCATGGCTTTATAAACTTATATGAGGTCAACCCCCCCCCCCTAAATCTCACCCTCCAGTTAAAAAAGTTCCAGTCTATCTGGATTTCCAACGGTGGTTCTGTTCCCTCACATTCTGCTGTTAAAGATCCTACTGCCACCCCAAGTCCACAGACAGTGTCCCTTGATACTAGTTCAAAGAAAGGAAAGCAAGTTGTCCCACCATATTGTTCAATTTTAGTTGGCTTCAAACACCATATTAAAGAAATGTTCATGTCATTGCTGATTTATGGGAGAATGCCGTGTACACAGTATCTGCTGAAATACCTGCAGTACCACCCTGAATCTGGTTCGCAGGTTCATCTGTTGTTCACAAACGCAACCAGACATCAGGGAATAGTGAAAATCGCCCACCCCCACCCCTCCACCCTTCCCCTCTGTACTTTCCACTTTGTAAAATCCGTGTTGTCAATAATCAGTTAAAATAAAGTTTTTTAAAACTTTCTTAATTTGTGTTGCTGATCTTGGCTGAATAAAGGTATGTTGCTGTCAGCATTTCTTGGGAATATGTCTCCATTTTTTTCATGTCAGTTTATAATGATATTAAGTCAAGAATAGTCAAAATGTCCTGAGAAACAACGTTTAGAATTGGGCCTATTAGCTCCTCGGGGCTGTACCAATTGTTTGAACATTGATACAGTTCTGCCCCCACTTTTTCCCCATAAGCCAGGATTTACAGCATTGGAGATCATATCTATGTTGATAATGGATTAGAAATGTTCCCGAATGTTTACAGTGCTATCACCTGCAGGGTTATGGACAACATGCTATAAATTGGGTGTTGGCTGGAAGCCTCTGTCTTCACGTGATACAGGTACGATGGGCGAAGTGATCTCTGTCTGTCGGGAAAACTTGCTACTATTCTAAATTCATCTTTCCTACTTTGTCTCGTTCAGAGGCTCTAATTCACATGAATCATACCGGAAATATTCCAAGCATTCGTTCCCACGAGATCAATACATTCCACCTGATAGTCTGGCTAGTGATGTGGAAATTAATGGTCTAATCAATGGTGCCAGACGATGCCTGGGACAACATCACTTTATTCAAGTAGAATCAGTAATGTACATTAACAATGTGAAAGGCACAAATTGTACTTTTACCCAGAGCAGCCAGTTACATCTGCAGTCAGACTCAAAATTCAAACCATTGCACAGAAGTTAGACGAGCGCTCATAACATTGGAAATGTCTTTGTTTGATAAAAGAATCCATCATAGACTTCCTCAGAGCAATTCGTGTCAACAAACTTGCTTGTTTTTTTTTGTGTGGGGTAACACACGAAATGTTACTTTAATCTGATTGATGTGAACCATTTGCACTTCAGAAGTTATTGGAAAATGTCCTTCACCACAGATATGCGAGTAAATTTTAGAAATCATTGATCAAAGGGGGCAATCGTTTTTGGACTCAAGGAAGATCCATATTTTGTAAATGTTTGGAGCTGTGATTGTTTTCAATTTTTGAACGAGACATTGCCGTATTTTCCCTATGGTGGGGGATTTCAACAAGAGGGAACATGATTTTACAAGGAGAAGAGAAAAATTTTGAAAAATATATCAGAGACAACTTTTTACACAGAGAATGGGTTGTGTGTGGGATGATTTGGTGGTGGATACTTAGAACCTTTAGAAGACATTTGGATAAGTAAATGAATATCAGATGTTTGGAAGGATATGGGCCAAGTACACACAGGTGCGATTAGTGTAGTTTAGGAATATGACTGGCATGGACTGGTTGGACCGAAGTGTCTGTAACCATGCTGTATCACCCCATGACTCTGTAACTATTTATCATTTTTTTCACAATATTAAGTAGTGCTGTAGTGATCCTTGAATAAACTGTTGATGTTCAGGTTGTGTCTGAGACTCTGCGAATATTTCCTTCAATGAGAGGAGGGACTAGTTCTCCAGGTTACAAAACTGAAAAATAAACTTTTCTCCAGCATTGTTGCTGAGTAGATTTTTTTTCTGCAGAGGCAGTGGTTATGGTTTGCAGTTTGCTTTCCACCAACTGATCAACAGTGAGACAACATATCTTTTATCCACTGCAGAAACTCCACTTGCTTCCAGTAAAAGAACCTGGAAACTCAAGGACCTTTTCTACAGTCAGCTTAATTGCTGCCAACTATTGTATCTGGCCGATTAAAGGGAAAATGAATCAACTAAAGTAAAATCTACCAAACAAACTATACTTTCCCATTTACTCACAATGGATATATTTCACTTGGCATTTCTTCTTTAAAAAGGAAAGTTGTTGTGGTTCTGTTCGCTGAGCTGGAAGTTTTTGTTGCAAACATTTCGTGCCCTGGCTAGGCGACATCATCAGTGCTCTGGAGCCTCCTGCGAAGCGCTTCTTTGATGTTTCTTCCGGTATTTATAGTGGTCTGTCCTTGCCGCTTCCGGGTGTCAGTTTTAGCTGTCCGCTGTAGTGGTTGGTATATTGGGTCCAGGTCGATGTGTTTGTTGATGGAGTTTGTGGATGAATGCCATGCCTCTAGGAATTCCCTGGCTGTTCTTTGTCTGTCTTGCCCTATGATAGTAGTGTTTTCCCAGTCGAATTCATGTTGCTTGTTGTCTGAGTGTGTGGCTACTAGGGATAGCTGGTCGTGTGATTTCGTGGCTAGTTGCTGTTCATGTATGCGGATTGTTAGCTGTCTTCCTGGTTGTCCTATATAGTGTTTTGTGCAGTCCTTGCATGGTATTTTGTAAACTACATTAGTTTTGCTCATATTGGATATCGGCTCCTTTGTTCTAGTAAGTTGTTGTCTGAGCGTGGCTGTTGGTTTGTCTGCCGTTATGAGTCCTAGGGGTCGCAGTAGTCTGGCTGTCAGTTCTGAAACGCTCCTGATGTATGGTAGTGTGGCTAGTCCTTTTGGTTGTGGCATGTCCTCGTTCGGTGGTCTATCTCTTAGGCATCTGTTGATAAAGTTGCGCAGGTATCCGTTTTTGGCGAATACCTTGTATAGGTGTTCCTCTTCCTCTTTTCGCAGTTCTGGTGTACTGCAGTGTGTTGTGGCTTTTTTGAATAGTGTCCTGATGCAGCTTCGTTTGTGTGTGTTGGGGTGGTTACTTTCATAGTTTAGGACTTGGTCTGTGTGTGTTGTTTTCCTGTGTACCCTTGTGGTGAATTCTCCGTTCGGTGTTCTCTGTACTATCACGTCTAGGAATGGGAGTTGGCTATCCTTTTCTTCTTCTCTCGTGAATCGGATTCCTGTGAGTGTGGCGTTGATGATCCGGTGTGTTTTTTCTATTTCCGTGTTTTTGATGATTATAAACGTGTCATCGACAT
Organism: Hemiscyllium ocellatum; assembly: GCF_020745735.1. Lineage (NCBI taxonomy): Eukaryota > Metazoa > Chordata > Chondrichthyes > Orectolobiformes > Hemiscylliidae > Hemiscyllium > Hemiscyllium ocellatum. The sequence continues at coordinate 15,669,719 of NC_083421.1, forward strand.
ATCTGACCCAGAGTTTGGGTTGAATTTGTGACAGGACTGTTTGTTCTAACCTTTGCATAACTGCCTCTGCTATGAGTCCCGAGATTGGTGATCCCATGGGTGTTCCGTTGATTTGTTCGTATATCTGATTATTGAATGTAAATTGTGTAGTGAGGCTCAAGTCCAGTAGTTTAAGTATGCCGTCTTTGTTGATAGGTTCCGCCTCCTGTATTCTGTTCTGTATGTCTAGTAGGTTGGCTATTGTTTCTCTGGCTAGGGTTTTGTCAATCAAAGTGAACAGTGCCGTCACGTCGAATGAGATCATGGTTTCTTCTTTGTCTATGTGTGTATTCCTGATTGCGTCCAAGAATTCCTGTGTTGATTGTATGGAGTGTTTGGTTCCGCTGACGAGGTGTTTCAGTTTCTGTTCTAGTTCTTTGGCCAGTTTGTATGCTGGTGTCCCTGGTAGTGATACTATGGGTCTGAGTGGGATGTCTTGTTTGTGTACTTTGGGTAGTCCATAGAATCTGGGGGTGTTGTTGCTTTCAGGTTTCATTCTTTGTAGGTCAGCTTTGGTTATCTGTCCTTTTTTTTGTAGATTCCTTAGTGTGCTATTTATTCTATTGGTGAGTTGTGGTGTGGGGTCAGAACCCTTCATTTGGTAGGTGTTGGTATCTGCGAGTAGGTTGTGCTTTTTTGATGTAATCTGATTTATCTAGGATGACCGTCATTCTGCCTTTATCTGCTGGTAGTTTGATTATGTTATTATCGTTTCTTAGTGCTTTCAGTGCTTCCCTCTCCTTGGTGTTAAGGTTATGTGTTTGTCTTTTTCTTATCATCATAGGTACGACCGTTGTCTCACTGTTTGTTGTGTCTCTTCTGTCAGTCCATTGTTCCTGATGTGTGCATTCTAGTGCTGCTAGGAAGTCTGCTGTCTTGGCATCCCTGTGGTTGTAGTTGAGTCCCTTGGCCAGTATAGTTCTTTCCATGTCTGTGAGCTGTCTGTGGGAGAGGTTTTTAACCCAGGTGTGTGTTGTAGTGTCCTCTTTTTTGTGTGTTCGTTTGGCCATTTTTTCTTTTAGTGCCGTTTTTTTGCGGTGTGTTGTCCTGTTCTGTCCTATAGTGACAGCCTGCTCTATGGTTCGGGTCCATTTATGATTAGTGGTTTTTGAAATTAACGACTTTTGGCGCGCAATTTCTTGTTTGTATTTGTGCAGTCGGTTGTGAGCGTCTGTGATCATTACCTGTATCATCCTGAATCCATTCTGCTTGGCTGTTTCCCTGGCTTGTGGATTATTGACTGGTGGTCTGTACCTGACACGTTGTGGAAGGATTTGATTCTTTCGGCATTCGTGTAGGAACCGGAGTTGTTCATATGTGGCGCTTAGGCGGTTAGCGCAGGATTCCCATTTCCTGGCTTGTCTCAACGTCTCTCGCCCGTAAGTGTTCAAGGTTTGTGCGAAGATTTGTAGCTCGGGTGCTCGTTGTTGTGGTTCTGTTCGCCGAGCTGGAAGTTTTTGTTGCAAACGTTTCGTCCCCTGGCTAGGCGACATCATTAGTGCTCTGCAGCCTCCTGCGAAGCACTTCTTTGATGTTTCTTCCGGTATTTATAGTGGTCTGTCCTTGCCGCTTCCGGGTGTCAGTTTCAGCTGTCCGCTGTAGTGGTTGGTATATTTATCAACAGATGCCTAAGAGATAGACCACGGAACGAGGACATGCCACAACCAAAAGGACTAGCCACACTACCATACATCAGGAGCGTTTCAGAACTGACAGCCAGACTACTGCGACCCTTAGGACTCATAACGGCAGACAAACCAACAACCACGCTCAGACAACAACTCACCAGGACAACGGACCCGATACCCAACATGAGCAAAACTAATGTAGTTTACAAAATACCATGCAAGGACTGCACAAAACACTATATAGGACAAACAGGAAGACAACTAACAATCCGCATACATGAACATCAACTAGCCACGAAACGACACGACCGGCTATCCCTAGTAGCCACACACTCAGACAACAAGCAACATGAATTCGACTGGGAAAACACTACTATCATAGGGCAAGCCAGACAGAGAACAGCCAGGGAATTCCTAGAGGCATGGTATTCATCCACAAACTCCATCAACAAACACATCGACCTGGACCCAATATACCAACCACTACAGCGGACAGCTGAAACTGACACCCGGAAGCGGCAAGGACAGACCACTATAAATACCGGAAGAAACATCAAAGAAGCGCTTCGCAGGAGGCTCCAGAGCACCGATGATGTCGCCTAGCCAGGGGACGGAACGTTTGCAACAAAAACTTCCAGCTCGGTGAACAGAACCACAACAACGAGTACCGAGCTACAAATCTTCGCACAAAAAGGAAAGTCACTGAATACAGCATTCACTGTATGTCTATCAGAAAACAGGACATTGAATGCAGTGACATTCTAGTTAGTTCAACCTGTTTATTGAGTATCTTTAAAGCTCCTGAATATGAAGTTAATTGATCCATAATCCCACATTGCAGTCACATTTGTTATCATCTCAAAGTAAATTAATAAACTTGAATTGGTTCAAACTCACATCACTTGTTGCACCATTTTCTGATTCATGCATCTCATTAAAACTGAGTGGGCCCTTGATACATGGTTTATACTGGGGTAGTATAACCGCGAATTTTTGCTGATTTTTATGAGTTAACCCCCTTGTCAGAGCTATCAGTGAGCAGAGCAATGTACTGTTTATGACCTACATCCATAGTAATGATTATTGTAATACTCTCTAATTTAACCAAACACTCCTGATGTACCCAGACAGTTACCTGCAATGGTTTAGATGTTGAGGATTAAATAAACAACTTATGGACTGTCCTGTTCTAGTTCGTTAGATGCTCATTCAAAAGTTTATCTAGGTGTTATGTATCACTATCAACTCACTTTTTGTTTCTCAGGCACACAGCTTTCCTTTACTGTGCATTTTAGTGTCAGGGCAATTTGAAAAAAATAGATGCAAGGAGAGACACTCTGGAGAAGATACTTCTAATCTCCGGGTCCAAACTGTTTAGTGACATACACTCACATTCTGAACATCATCCCTTCAGACATGCTCCACATTATGTTGGCTAAATTGAATTTAGAAACGCAGATTAGAAATGGTATTTTTTTTGTAATGTGAGAGAGACAATGAGTGACAGCAAAAATAAAGTAACTCATTTTGTATTATTGAAGTTCTTTTTAGCTTTATCTGCTTGTGGTTGAATGTAGGATTAAAGGGAGTTAACTTCTAATTGAATATTCTAAATATCATCACTTTGGACACGCTCTGTATTCAGTTGTCTGAACTGAATTTTGAAACATTTAGTATGAATTATATGTTCTTTGATAGGGGGGGCAGAGACTTGCAGTGTCCGGGGGAAAAAAAAGCTGAATTGTTTTACTAGCTGGTAACATGTTTGAACTTTGATTTTAGTTTTATCTGCTTGTAAATGAATGTAGAGATAAAGGGAGCTAACTTCCAAATGATATTTTTTTAACGATCATGTGAAACAAACCTGAAGTTACTCAATTTTACTTCCACCGTTTAAAAAAAAAATCTTCCAAAGAAGCTATTCAGCAAAACAAATATCCCAAGATGTGTATATGTCTAGTTTAAACATAACCTTATAAAAATACATGAACCCATGCGTTCGGGCTGTGTGAGCCAATACCAGGATCTAGTCTCAGCCTCCAGCAGGAAACCAACAGGCGGAAGCTGTAAGTCTGTCCCTTCCAATGGCCATATAAATCCTGGGCACTAGACCGTAATTCAACACTCCTGGGTCGGCTTTGTTTAGAAAGATCTTGACAGAACCGTTTCCCACAATTTATCAGAATGATTGTGTCGACAATTTTTCTCAGTTTGTTACTGACTTTCTTATCATGTGAGTGTTTTTTGTTCAAGTCTGTCTTTGTTACTGCCTCAATGCTAGTCTACCGCATGAATGTAAAAGACTCAGCCGTCATTTCATCAGCATTAATGCTCATCGTTTATTTGTTTTCTTTTTTAAACTCGGAGATTGTTTTGACTCAGCCAGAGGCAGAGACTGTCCAACCCGCACGCAGCCTGAAACTGACCTGTAAAACCAGCGGTTCCGATATCAGCAGCTGCAGCATGCATTGGGTCCGCCAGATTCCTGGACAGGGTCCGAAGTGGCTGCTGTACTACTATAATTCAAACAGCCATAACTATGCACCAGCGATTAAGGGTCGATTTACCGCATCCAAAGACACTTCAAACAACATTTTCGCGTTGTACATGGGGAACCTGAAGATCGAAGACACCGCCGTCCATTACTGTGCAAAATACCATGGCAAGAGGAACCAGGGCTGGACCCGTTCAAAAAAAGCTCGAGGGAACATTTTGTCAATTCCATCATAAACTGATGGTCAGTACGAGTTTTAAATGCAATTATACCAACTGCGATCTGAAGCAGACCTCAGGCTGCCTCTTACAAAACTATCAAAGAGGAACTGTATCATTTAAACTAGCAAACTGGTGACACAATGGGACAATGTTTTAGGCTTGTCGTGTGTACTGCTAACACTTCCCTCAATTAAATGCTTGGTCAAAATGTTAGTTTTAATATATCTGACAGCTCAGGAAATCACTGCTAATTGTTATGTCAACTATGGCATTCATTCTAAACATGATCAGTACTAAATGGCTCTTTCAAATGAAAGTTGAGACCTAGAGTAAAGAACAGAGAGTGAGTGTATTGGTCTACATCATTGTGATACTACAGTGGGTCACAGTGTTGTGCACAGCGACATCCTCATACAATAACTACCGACAAGGATTTATCTCAAATTGATGATTTCTACCGTGGCAGGAGTGAAAAATAATGTGAGATGCAATTTAAACGCAATCCAGTATTGCTAGTTTGTACAAATGCATAATTGTTTTCAACCTTCTTCGTGTTGATTGTCAAGTTAAATGTAGACCAAACCTGGAAAAGTATTCCAAGCTTTCAAAATACAATCAATAGTAAAAGCTGAAATAACGCACCAAATCATTTTTAGAGGAGTCTGAATCACTGCTTTCTAGGAAGTGAAGAAATTATCTGCATTTTACAGTTGATAGTCTGTCATAGTATTTGACACAACGTGTCTCAGTGATATAACTGGGGTGACACTGCAATTATGATCAATACAAAAACCTATTCAGCCTCCATTGTTTGAATCTAGTCAGTGATTACTTCTACAAACCGTCTTAACTTGCAGTGCAGTATTAGTTCTGTAGGGCTTTATGCCAGTATTACTATTTAATTTATAGAAGTGTTCGGAAATTATTGATACATCAGTTGGGAATTTTGAGAATCAGCTCATGTGTTACTCTGTGAAGTATAAAACAGCGTTAAGATTTATCAAGAATGATCAGAATTCACTAGCGCAATTATGTGATGAAGATTTATCGTGACTTTATTTTGCCTGAGGTTCTGGAAATTTAAAATGATGGTAGATTTTTGATTTGTTTTATGCAGAGCTAGTTATTGTGTGACCCAGTCCAGGGAATGTAACACTTTGACTCTCTTGGCTACTGGGGCCAAGGGACCATGGTGACTGTGACTTCAGGTAAGAACTTTGAACTTTCTTAATGATTTTTTTTAAAAATTCTATTCATGTGACTAGTTTCTGAATTAAATGAAGCTCAGATTCTGTGCTGAGTTTGGTTTCGTTCATATTGATTTTTGTTCAGACTGATTATAGACTTCAGTTAAGGCTCAGCAAATAGTTAAAATGGTGATGATGGAGTCAGTTGCTCGGTGTATCTCTTTTTTTTGATCAGATGGGCATTGTATGGGCTGGGTTACTTGAAACACCTGATGTCTCTTAATCAGTCAGCTATAAATAATCTTTAATGTCAGTGTCACCCTGACTGTGAGTTTTATTATCAACAGCAAACGCTAAGAATTCAAAGATGTTCAAGATATTACCAATCATGATTAAAATATGCTAAAATATCATTATTCATTTCTTGAATATATGTTCTTACCCTGATTATATTTTCTCATTTATTTTGTTAATTTTGTTGATGGCAAGCAGGTTAAAAACTGTCATAAAATTTTCTTGCGGTGTTTTATTTCATTCTGTTGATTAGATTCTGAGTTTGTTTTATTTGATTCTGTTGAATTGAGTTGATTGGATTTTGGCTTTGTTTTAGTTGATTCAGTTTGAACTGTGTTGATTGGATTCTGACTTTGATTTTACTTGGTTTTGTTGAATTGAGTTGATTGGCTTTTGAAATGGTTTTATTTGATTCTGTTGAATTGAATTGGTTGGATTCTGATTATGTTTCATTCAAATCTGTTGTTTTGAGTTGATTGAATTCTGATTTAATTTTCCTTGATTCTGTTGAATTGAGTTGATTGGATCCTTATTCAGTTTGTGAAATTGATCTGCGTTTACATGCTTTCTGAATTGGTGTTTTCTTTCTGGTGAGGAGATTGACTTTCTGGAATACTTTTCATTACCAATATTTGTGAAGTTCTTTTGTTTTTCAGGAATCATTTCTGCATTTGTTAAACTTATATGACACATTTTTCTCTGCTTGATTGAAAACATTACATCCATTTGTAATAGTCTGAAAAACAACATAAGGCAGAAACCCGGAAGTGTGAGAAATGAAAAGGGTTCTTAATGCTTTGACTTTTTTAAAAAAAACTCAGTTCTAATTGTAAACTAACTGAATTTTGTTTTGAGTAGCCTCATTCAAAATAAAATTTGGGACTAAAATCTGAAACTGCAGAATTTATCAGATTACGTAATTGAAACTAACTTAAAATTATAATGTGGTAACGTTTGCCCATTCAGTAGTTCTGTTTTGACCATGAATTGATTAATCAATATTTGCCTTCAACCGCTCTACTGTGCGCTGCACAAAATTGTCACGATCAAGAAAGTTGGAAATAAATTGAACTGTTGCCAGAAACATTACAGCTTTAAGTGTTAAGTCCCCTCACAAATAAGGTTGCTATTATGACTTGTTATTTCTGTTCAATTTAATCATTAGTTTGCTTGATTCTGAGCAACTTTGTTCGACTTCAATTAGTTTTTTTTGTGAGGTTACATCATGTTCTTGGTTCTGTTGAAAATGTTTGCAGAGCTAGGTCTGCTGCAAACACACGGTGATGTGATCTGGTGATCGTTGTTCTGTTGAGGAGGGACTGTGCTCGGGTAACATTAAATGTTTGAGAAACCGTTTCTGGTTTCTACATTGTTTTTGCAATGTTAACACGGTTGGTGACAGTGAACCGCTCCAGGTTCCTCATTCAATGCAATCAGCATGCGAGTTGAAATTTCATAAAGCCTACTATTAAGTGAAAGGCAAATAGCAATGGTTTTAGAAACAGATACACACGGGCATCATTTTTACTTAAAATAAATAATGAAGGATTAATCTAATCCATGCTTCACAATCCAAATTCAGAACTCAACTATCTAGTTCAATCACAAGGTCTGTCATTAAACAGTTTACAAGTCATAGAGAAATATAAATAGAATTTCAAAAGTCTAATGTTCTAATAGTTCTTGCTCTTGAGCAAAAATGTCATGACTGTGCTACAATTGATCAAGAAACACCTTCCAATTCCGCTGTACACTACATGCATATTTTTTACTGGCTGGAAAAGAAGATTGTCAAAGACCATTTGGAATTTCTGCTCAATTCTGTGAAGAACGGATCAGTTTCGCTGTTTTGATCAGTTTCACACGTAACTTGAGTTAATTAATTTTTATGTCCCTGATTAAACTGGATTTGCAGGATAAAAATAAAACATTAACTGAATTATTTAATCTGAACAGTGCTTTTGGTGTTTCCAATCTGTGCATTTTAAATAAATAGTCACATTTTACAACAAAATATCAACTGAAGAGTCATTCTTTCGGAAACAACTGCTATTGTGAATTATGTGACCAAGGCCAAGTTTCGACTTAATTAAAATAATCCACTCTTGAACTCGCTGGGCAGCATGGTGGCTCAGTGGTTGGCACTGCTACCTTACAGCGAATAGTTCCCAAATTCGATTCCACCCTCGGGTGACTGCCTGTGTGGAGTATTCACATTCTCCCTGTGTGTGCGTGGGTTTCCTTTGTGCGCTCTGGTTTCCTGCCACAGTCCAAAAGATGTGCAGGTCAGGTGATTGGCTGTGCTAAATTGCACATAGTGTTCAGGGATGTGTAGGTTAGGGTTCATTAGTCAGGGGCAAATATAAATTAGGGGGAATGTGTCTGGGTGGGCTACTTACTGTTCAGAGGTTCAGTGTGGGATTGTTGGGCCAAATGGCCTGTTTCCATACTGTAGGAACTCTACTCTTAAAATTATGGGAGTACCTGCTGCAAACAGATTATTCATTTTACATCGATGTGTTCAGACGTATGTTGAGTTCACAAATATGCAGAAGACATGAACTAAAGGATAACAGAGCACATTGTGTATTGAGACACTGAAAATTGAGTAATAGTTATTTTAATTAATATACTTGACCGATCGGAATGAATCTGCTCACATTAGTTAAGTGTGACAATCATTTAGATTAGCTTTCCTGCAGTATGTATCAGGCCATTTGGCCCAACATGTCCACACTGATCCTCTGAAGAGTAACCCAGCCAGACACATTCCCCTACCCTATATTTACCTCTGACTAATGCACCTAACATTATGGACGATATAGCATGACCAGTTCACCTGACATGCACATCTTTGGATTGTGGGAGGAAACCCACACAGACACAGGGGAGATTGTGCAAACTCCACATAGGCAATCACCCGAGGCTGGAACCGAGCCTGGCTACCTGGATCTGTGAGGCAGCTGTGCCCACATTTACTTAGACATCGGTTAACGTGGGCAACTCCAGACAGAAGCATGTTTTCAATTTATACCTTTTAAAACATTTTCGTTCATTAAAAGCAGTTAACAAGAAAATGATCTTGCCCTAATTCCTTCAACAGAAATTCTTACCACACTCGAATGCAGTATTGACTTTATGCAGTGCATTCAAAATCTCCACAGTTCAAGGAACGTATTAAGAATATGCAAAAATAATTTAGAGAATAATCCATTTCCTCCGGATCTGTGCTTTAATTGGTGATATTTCCCACCTCAATAATTTTGTTAACTACAATGACTTATTAACTTTATTAACTCAGTGGTTATTTATGTTCATTGTGAACACATTTTCGTTTGATGTGAGGAGTTGAGCAATATATCCTCTAGGATTAAGTCTGTTGTACAATTTGTTTCAGTGTTATCTCTGACTAACATGTCAACGGTCCTGACCATTTGTAAATTGTCCAGTTTGGATACCTGAATCTCAGACAGTTCAATTTCATCTCGCGCTTCAAAACCACTTTTATCTGACAGAAATACGATATTCGATTAGGTGCCTCAGAATTGAAAGCCCTGACTAAGTTGTTCCAATCAGAACGAACGTTTCAGGAACAAAAGGCAGATAGCAGGAGTTTAGAAATTGGTTGTTGGCAACAAGAGATATTTGATTGATCGAGGCAGAGGCAGATATGCTGTATGTTTTCTTTGTGCCTCAGTTATGCAGGACATGTTTCGAGGCACAATGTAGAATCAGAATTTGTTTGCATCTTATTATTTGAAAACCTATTATCAGCTTTTAATGTCACTGGCAACGGTCATGTTACACTTCAAAACATTTTAATCTTTTTCAAAGTAAGTAGACCGTCTGGTGAAGCAACATTCGAAGGGGAAAGAAGAAGGGAGTTCTAGGTTGGAATCCAGTGACAGTGTATTGATGGCAATGTAATTCCTAGTTTTATTCCTCTGTAGTTCCCATAGAGTTTTAACAATTCGGAGCTGCTATCATAGTATTCTTGGATAAATGTTGAAATGTTACTTTCATTGCACACACATTCGGAACAATCCCTGGCTGTTGGAAGGTGTTAATAACAAACATGGTTTATGTACTGTCAAAAGAGGTGGGCTGTGTTCTCCGTGATAGTGTCAAAATCATTGTGTTCAGGTCTGTTGTGATGTTGAAGTAGGGTCCCTGATTCTGTGCCAGGTGGCCTGTGTTCACTTACAACCCGTTAGAGAGGTATGTAACACCATCTCTTACCAGGTTACTTCAGTGCAAGAAAGCAGGTTGAAATGTTTGAATGTTTGTTGGAATTCCACTCACAGAGGCCAGTGAAATCTATTCCATCGCTGTCCTGACTTGTGTCTCTTAGATATTAAACAGAATTTTGATGGTTAGCAGCTTTTTCCAGATAAATATTTGTTCACAACCTTTTGAGCACTGCAAGATGGGGTTAATGGAGTAAGTGCTCAAAGAAATCCCAGCTTTTGACTTGCTGTTCTAGCAATATCATTTATAACTAAACCAGAATGAATCATTTTCAAAGCATATTTGATGATATTATGCTTCGACTATTTTACTTTATATTAAACCAGTGGTGTAGCTGAATTTGATTGTTCGGTAATGTGGGGGTTCCGCTGAATCCAACACTTGCAGCAGATGGTGATAGCTTTTCAGCTGGTCTTCAATTGCTCTCTCAGACCATCCAGTACCTCTGCTATGAATCCTTTTTCCAATAGGAGTCAAGCCAACGTAATTACTGTTTATCTCAACAGGTGTGAGCTCTTGTGCCAAAAACATGAAAACAATTTGCTGAAGAGGGGTTCTCTGGATGCGAAAGGTTAATCTTGATTTCTCTCCCCATCTATCTTTATTTTGGTTTTCTAGCATTTAAAGTTTGTTGTTTCATTTAAAAAATTTGTGTTCGATGAAACACGTTCTTCAAAGAAAAGATGCATTTGAACAAATTGCGAACGTTCAGAGATATTAAATATCAGAGAATCATTGAAATTGACCGCTCTGATCTCAAGCTGTAGTTTCACAAGAAACATATGAAGTAACAACACACTCCAGAGTGTAGTGGCTGCTGTAATTGGGTGGAAGTTATTTTGATCACTCAAATAGAGAATTTCAATGATCTCGTTCCAAATAATCAACTGAAGATTTTTTTGAAGCATGTGTGAAACAATTAATTTGTTGAAACATTTTAATAAAATGTGCTCACCGCCAGTGCTAGCCTGACGAATGACACAATGATTGGAAGTGGTTGGAGTAGGGCGCTCAGTCCCTCGAGCTGTTCCACCACTTACTTAGATCATGGTGCATCTGTGAGCTAAATCCACATGCCTCCCTTTGGTTAAAACTCTTTAACACCTTTGATTAACAGGCAAATACTATCCAGGATTTACTGATTCGACTGCCCATAACAAAGGGAGATACTATTTCTGAAAGACATTTCTGAGTACTGTGACACAATGAGACTGGAATTAATTGCTCATGAAAGCAAGCTTTAAATCTCTGACAATTTCCAATCGAAACATCCCAACCACCATGTTCTACTAATTTAATAAAAAAATATAATGTGTGATTGCCTTTCTAAAAATGGGGCAAGCTTCATTCCCATTATTATGATTAAGAAATAGCTTGGTTCGTTCAGTGACAACACAGTCAAATCACACAAAAGGAAACCATATCATCTTGTGTAGACACACAAGTGCTTCAAATAATTTTCAACTCTTTCAGTGTTTGTTTTAATCTCTAGACAGATGTGGACGTGTCATACTTTAAATATCGCCTTGCGAAACCAGTTGTCATCAGCCTATTTGAATTGCTGAAGGTTGTGTGTTATTAGCATATTCACAGCGCCGTTAGAAAGTGAGTCCCATGGCTGTGATCGAGGAAGAGTAAACGGGCAGGGAAATAGTTGAGAGCCAAGTTGAAGTCTGATTTGGAGGAAAGCTCTCAGGAGAAACATTTACATACATGTGCGTCCTTATCCTCAAAGATCACAGTTTTGGAACATACTGCCAAAGGGACATGTCCACATGCAAAATGGAAGCTGAAGAAAGCCCCTCGGACCCTCTAAAATGCTAATCCATTCATGGGATCATCATTAATTTTGCTGCTCACCAATCTTCCCAACACTCGATAAGATTGAACCTGATTGCTTACTGTTCAACAAAAGAACGGTGAACCTTTGAAATTCTCCACCACAGAAATTCATTGAGGTCAAAATATTAAATGATTTCAAGAAGGAGATAGATAGATTCCTTCAATCCTTAAAAAAAATGCTATGGATATGTGGGAGAAAGGCAAAAAGGGTACAATATTGGTTGAAAGCCATGAAAACAATGAATGGGGCATGGCTTGTAAGTTTGCATGTAACGCCAAAATTTGTGGTATAATTGGCAGTGAAAGTTATCTAAACGCACAATGAGATCTTGATCAGCTGGGCCAATGGACTGAGGAGTGGCAGATCGAGTTTAATTTAAATGAATACGGCATATTGCTTTTTGAGAAGACAGATCAGGTCACAACTTACAGAGTTACTGGTAGGGCACTGAGTAGTATGTTAAACACAGGGCCCTGAGGGTTCAGACGCATAGATTCTTGAAAGCGTTGTAAGTAGCTAGTGTGTTGAAGGTGTTTGGGACGTGTACTTTCATTGGTCAGAGCACTGAGTGCAGGAGTTAGGGCTTCATGTTGTAACTGTCCAAAACATTGGAATGAACTGCCAGAGGAAGCGGTAAATGCAGAGATAGGTCCAACACTTAGAAGACATTTGAACAGCTACAGGAACTGGATAGGTCTGGATGGATATGGGCCAAAGGCAGGCAAGTGGAATTAGTTTAATTTGGGATCTCTGGTCAGCATGGATGAGCTGGACCAATGGAACTGTTTCTGTGCTATGTAACTTTATGAATCACTGACTTTATGGTAGAGTACGCTCAAAGTTGGAAGGTGGTGAGCAAGTGAGGGGCTAGATTGGGAATGTGGGAGAGTTGGGCTGGTAGGCTGTGAGGTGTTGGCTGGCTGCTGGGTAAGCTTGCATGCACTCTGTCTGGCAAGGTGGCATCAATATAAATGGTAATTGTCACTGAATAATTTGGTCGAATTGGTAGGTGAGGGGTAGATTGAGTTGAAATGCAGGAGGTCTCTCTTTGCCAGTCTGGTTTATGGAGAGGTGGGCAGGATTTCAGGCTGGTTAGTGTAAATGTGGGCAGAGTGCAAGGATATTTGGGGGGGTGGAAGGTCACTGTAATGAACTGTCAGGTGGACGTGTTGTCAAAATGCAAAGTTTGAAGTCTAACAAAATGGTAGGTGGTAAAGGACAGATGCGAAAGGAGCTAGGATGCAATGTGAACAGGTTGACTTGGGTAAGATGAGAGGTCAGGGATCAAGGGTTGAGGTCATGCCTTGGGTAGTGGGCTTTTGTCAGAGGTTGTGGAAAAGATGGTGCCAGGTCCAGATTCGCCATGGACCAGATACAGGATGGCAGGAGTGTAAATGAGTGAAAGGAATTGAGATCATATGTCCATCTGGAATATAGAATATAGAACATTACAGTGCAGTACAGGCCCTTCAGCCCTCGATGTTGTGCTGACCTATGGAACCAATCTGAAGCCTGTCTATCCTACACTATTCCGCTTTCATCCATATGTTTATCCAATGAGCTTTTAAATGCCCTGAAAGTTGGCGAGTGTACTATTGTTGCAGGCAATAATGCCCCTACTACTATCTGAGTAAAGAAACAACCTCTGACATCTGCCATCTATGTCCTCTCCTGCTAGCCATTACTATTCAAGGAAAAAGACTTTCACTGCCCACCCTCTGTTTATCTTTTATGTCTCAATTAAGTCACCTCTCAAACTTCTTCTCTCAAACGAAAGCAGCCTCAAGACCCTCATCCTTTCCTCTTTAAACCTTCCCGCCATACCAAGCAACATGCTGGGAAACCTCATCTGAACTCTTCCAAAGCTTCCACATTCTCCCCATAATGTGGTGACCAGAACAGTACACAATACTCCAAGTGTGGCCACACCAGAGTTTTGTACAGCTGCAGCCTAACCTTGTGGTTCTGAAACTCAGTCCCTCTATCGATGAAAGCCAACACAAAGTATGCCTTTTTAACAACTCTATCAAACTGGCTGTCAAACATTAGGGATGTATGTACATGGATGCCGAGATCTCTCTGCTCAGCTACACTACCAATATGGATTGCCTTGGATGTGTTTCATGTGATACAAGGGGTTGTGTGTTCCGGGCATGAATGGGTGTGTAGCAGGGTAGGGTTTGTCAATGCGAATGGAAATATAGGTCGAAGCAGAGTAAGTGCAGTGGTTAATCTGAAAGATGAGGTTTGGTGGTGAACTGCGTGTCAGTTTGATAGTTATTAAAGTTAAAGATTACTTGTTCATTTCTCAAATCATATTTACGTAAATACTCAGCTATAACACTCCAAAGTCTCTGAACTTTAATGGTCCTCCATTTTTAAGTGGCCTCCAGAATTCAGATAATTGTAAATTAGATGTTTCAACTTCCAGACAATTGGCATGAGGTCAGCCGTGACAGCCATCCTCCCTGTCCCAGTGCTCAGCTCCTGCCTGTGTTGCTGCTGCTGCTGCTTCAGTGACCTTCCACCAAGAGAGAACATTCTGCCTTGCATTGATAAGTGAGGAAGGGTCTCTGGACCTGATTTCCAAGTATGGGGACGGCAAACATGAGGGGACACAACTTTAAAGTGAGGGGAGATAGGTATAAGACAGATGTCAGAGGTAGTTTCTTTACTCATTGAGTAGTAAGGGTATGGAATGCTTTGCCTGCAACGGTAGTAGATTCGCCAAGTTTAAAAACATTTAAGTCGTCATTGGACACGCATGTGGATGTACATGGAGTAGTGTAGGTGGGATCGGCTTCAGATTGGTATGACAGGTCGGCGCAACATCGAGGGCTGAAGGGCTTGCACTGCGCTGTAATGTTCTATGTTCTATGATTCACTCTGATTTCTCTCCGGGGGTACTGCCAGCTGTTGGGTATTTCCAGCAGCACGGTATCTAGTGGGGCGGCACGCTGGTTCCGTGGTTAGAACTGCTGCCTCACAGCGTTAGAGACTCGGGTTCCATTCCAGCCTCGGGTGACTGCCTGTGTGAAGTTGGCACTTTCTCCCCATGTCTGTGTGCGTTTCCTCCCACAGTCCAAAGATGTGCAAGCTGGGGGAATTGCAAATGTTGTGTTCAGTGATTGGGAGGTTAGGTGCATTGGTCAGGGTTAACTGTAGCATAATAGGGTAGGGGAATGGGTCTGGATGCGTTACTTTTCAGAGGGTGAGTGTGGACTTGTTGGGCAAAATGCCTGTTTTCACACACTGTAGAATTTCGATGAATCTGCATTTCCTTGGTTTGTATTTTGTGAAACTTCTCTGCTCTTCACAGCAATCCAGTGAAAGTGTCAGTTGGTGAGATCTTCAAACAGTTACTGGGGTGGGATCAGGATGTTCTTCTTCCTAAATTATATGGTAATGGTCAAGGTCGAGGACATGTTTCTAAAGAGGGAACCGATGATCATGATCAGCAACTGGTAGGAAATAATAATAAACTCCAGTTATGCTGTAGACTTCAGCGGGAGCATACTGGCAAATGTTTACAGCTGAGGATACATTTGATTAACTGATAAGGTCAAATTAACAGAAACTAACATGCTCAATTGGTCATTCTATTGTAGAGACACCATGTCCCCCCACGCTTTATGGCCTGGTCTCCTCCTGTGAGGAGCACAACACCGGTTCTGTGATCTATGGTTGCTTGGCGATGGACTATTCCCCTGAGGTCACCAAGATAACCTGGAAGAAAGGTGGGGAGCTAATCACGACTGGATTGAAGACTTATCCATCAGTGAGAAACAAGAAGGCAGCTTACACCCTGAGCAGCCAGTTAACCCTGTCCGAGTCAGCGGTAGGTTGCTCCAGCAAAATCTACTGTGAGGTTCAACACAGCGGGTCACACAAGACCAAAGACATGCCGTGTCCGGGTACGTGTTGTGGGAGCTGAGATAAACAGACCATCTGTGATTAATATGAATAAGGCATTATTTATAACAGTTTTCACAGAATCGCATTATACAGCACAGGAAAAAAACCCTTTGATCCATCCAGTTCACACCTATCAATAACAGCCACCTAACTATTCAAGTCTTTTTGCCAGCACATGATCCATTGCCTTGTGTGACTTGACATTGCAAGGATGCATCTCAATACTTCATACTTATTATGAGGTGCTCAGTCTCTTCATGACTTATAGGTGCTGAGCTCCAAGGTAACACCACCCTCTGATTTTGTTTTCCCCTGAGATCCGCTTGGAACCTCTTGGCCTTACCTTCACCCTGTGCCATTGAGCCACTGATCTCTCTATCAAGGGGAAAGGTTTCATCCATTTTACCCTGTCTATGCCCAAAATAATTCGAGGCATGATAATCTTCTCCCTAATTCTCCTCTGCTCCAAGGAAAACCCCTGTCTATCTAATCTAGTTTCATAACTGAAACCCTCCAACCCAGGCAAGATCCTGGCAAATCTCATCAATACTACTTTCAGTGTAATCACATTCCTTTGATAACATGCAAACAACGCTTCAGTTTGGCGTAACTAGTGTTCTATTAAGTTCCAGTATAATCTCCCTACTCTTCATTGTCAATGATAATAAAAGCAAATGTCCTCCCACCTTCTTAGCTTCTTTATCTTGATGACACAGTACTATAGGGGATCGGTCGGTACATGCACTAAAGATCCTCAGGCCTTTCCAGGGTTGCACCATTCAAAACCTCATACCTCACAGATTCTTCTAACGAATTACATCACCTTACATTTATCCAGAATAATTTCCATTTTCAACTTCTCTTCACATAACAACCAAACCTTTTATATCCTCCTGCAATCTAAAGCCATTATGCTCATGACTTAGCAACATGACAGTTTTCATTTCATCTGTGAATTCATTGGTTAATCCTCCTAAATTTGAGTGTCAATCATTGGTATGTAAGAGAAATAGCAAGGAAATCAACACCAATCCATACAGAACAGCAGGAGACATAGATTTCCAGTCACGCAGACACCCGATGACTATTATCCCCTGCTCCCACCACTCAGTCAGTCCTAGATCCAGTCTGTCAAATTAACTCGGATCCCATTGGCTCTGATTATTGTTATCATCTGGACATCGAGTTGTCTCTCTGACAACAACTATCAAATTGTTACACATGTCTTCCTTTCAATAAAACCGTGCTGAAAACTGTTGATTTATCTTCCAAATGAAGACAAACTTCACTTCTCAATTGTTTCCCTACCACTGAGACTAGCTTGACAGAACATAGAACATAGAAAAATACAGCGCAGTACAGGCCCTTCGGCCCTCGATGTTGCGCCGACCGAAGCCTACCTAACCTACACTAGCCCAATAACCTCCATATGCTTGTCCAATGCCCGCTTAAATGACCATAAAGAGGGAGAGTCCACCACTGCTACTGGCAGGGCATTTCATGAACTCACAACCCGCTGAGTAAAGAATCTACACCAACATCTGTCCTAGAACTACCACCCCTTAATTTAAAGCTGTTTCCCCTAGTAACAGCTGACTCCATTAGCGGGAAAATGTTCTCACTGTCAACCCTATCTAAACCCCTAATCATCTTGTACACCTCTATCAAATCTCCCCTAAACCTTCTTTTCTCCAATGAGAAAAGCCCCAAGTGCCTCAGCCTTTCCTCATACGATCTTCCTACCATGCCAGGCAACATCCTGGTAAACCTCCTCTGCACTCGTTCCAATGCCTCCACATCCTTCCTATAGTATGGTGACCAAAACTGCACACAATACTCCAGATGAGGCCGCACCAGAGTCTTATACAACTGCAACATGACCTCAGGACTCCGGAACTCAATTCCTCTACCAATAAAGCCCAGTACACCATATGCCTTCTTGATAGCACTATTTACCTGGGTGGCAACTTTCAGAGATCTGTGTACATGGACACCAAGATCTGTCTGGTCATCCACACTACCAAGTAGTCTACCATTAGCCCAGGAATCCATCTTCTTGTTACTCCTACCAAAGTGAATGACTTCACACTTGGCTACATTGAACTCCATTTGCCACCTTTCTGCCCAGCTCTGCAACTTACCTATATCCCGCTGTAACCTGCCACATCTTTCTTCGCTGTCCACAACTCCACCGACTTTCGTGTCATCCGTAAACTTGCTCACCCAACCTTCAAGCTACTCCTCCAGGTCATTTATAAAAATGACAAACAGCAATGGTCCCAAAACAGATCCTTGTGGAACACCGCTAGTTACTGCACTCCAAGATGAACCTATACCATCAACTACTACCCTCTGTCTCCTTCCAGCCAGCCAATTCCTAATCCAAACCTCTAATGCACCCTCAATGCCATACCTCCGTAGTTTTTGCATTAGCCTGCCACGGGGTACCTTATCGAATGCCTTGCTAAAATCCATATACACAACATCTATTGCTTTACCCTCGTCCACTTCCTTGGTCACCTTCTCAAAGAAATCAATAAGGTTTGTGAGGCACGACCTGCCCTTCACAAAACCATGCTGACTATCCTTGATCACATTATTCCTATCCAGATGTTCATAAATCCTATCCCTTACAATTCTCTAAGACTTTGCCCACAACAGAAGTGAGACTCACTGGCCTATAGTTACTAGGGCTATCCCTACACCCCCTTCTTGAACAAAGGGACCACATTCGCTATCCTCCAGTCTTCTGGCACGATTCCCGCAGACAACGACGACATAAAAATCAAGGTCAATGGCTCCGCTATCTCCTCCCTAGCTTCCCAAAGGATCCTCGGATAAATGCCATCAGGCCCAGGGGACTTATCTATTTTCATCCTTTCCAGTATTCCCCAGACCTCTTCCCTACATACCTCAAAGTCATCCATTCTAATCACTTGTGACTCAATATTCACATCAGCAACAGTGTCCTGTTCCTGAGTGAATACTGACGAAAAGTATTGATTTAGTGTCTCTCCAATCTCCTCCGCCTCCACGCACAACTTCCCACTACTATATTTGACTGGACCGATACCTACCCTAGTCATCCTTTTATTCCTGACATACCTATAGAAAGCCTTTGGGTTTTCCTTAATCCTACCAACCAAGGACTTTTCATGTCCCCTTCTCGCTGCTCTTAGCTCTCTCTTTAGATCCTTGCCCTGCAGTGCACACTTATCCTTCTCCATCACTAGAGTAAAAGTCACCGAGTTGTGGTCACTGTCACTGAATTGCTCACCTACCTCCAAATCTAACACCTGGCCGGGTTCATTACCTAGAACCAAATCCAGTATAGCCTCACCTCTTGTTGGCCTGTCTACATATTGTGTCAGGAAAGCCTCCTGCACACATTGAACAAACACCGACCCATCTAACGAACTCGAGCTATAGCTTTCCCTGTCAATATCTGGGAGGTTAAAGTCCCCCATAACAATGACCCGGCTACTTTCACTCTTCTCCTGAATCATCCTCGCAATACTTTCCTCTACTTCTCTCGGACTATTAGGAGGCCTGTAGAAACTCCTAACAGGGTGACCTCACCTTTCCTATTTCTAACCTCCGCCCAACATACCTCAGATGGCAAGTCTTCCTCCATCACCCTTTCCACCGCTGTAATACTATCCTTGACAAGCAATGCCACACCACCCCCTCTTTTACCCCCATCTCTGACCCTACTAAAACATTTAAACCCTGGAACCTGAAACAGCCATTCCTGCCCCTGTTCTACCCATGTCTCTGTAATGGCCACAACATCGAAGTCCCAGGTACCAACCCATGCTGCAAGCTCACCTACCTTGTTTCTCATACTTCTAGCATTGATGTATACACACTTCAAGCCACCTTCCTGTTTACAGGCACCCTCCTTAGAGATCGATGCCATGTTCCTAACCTCCCTACACTCAAGGTCCTGAATCCTAAAGCTACAGTCCAGGTTCCCATGCCCCTGCAGAGTTAGTTTAAACCCTCCCAAACAGCACTAGCAAACCTCCCCCCAAGGATACTGGTCCCCCTCAGGTTCAGGTGTAGACCATCCTGTTTATAGAGGTCCCACCTTCCCCAGAAAGAACCCCAGTTGTCCAGAAACCGGAATCCCTCCCTCCTGCACCATCCCTGTAGCCACGCATTTAAATGTTCTCTCTCCCTATTCCTCGACTCTCTATCACGTGGCACGGGTAACAAACCAGAGACAACAACTCTGTTCGTTCTAGCTCTGAGCTTCCAACCTAGCTCCCTGAAAGCCTGCCTAACATCCTCACCCCTCTTCCTACCTATGTCGTTGGTGCCAACGTGGACCACGATCTGGGGCTGCTCCTCCTCCCCCGTAAGGACCTGGAAAACACGATCAGAGATGTCACGTACCCTTGCACCTGGGAGGCAACATACCAATCGTGAGTCTCTGACGCCCCCGCAAAACCGCCTATCTGTGCCCCTCACTATTGAGTCCCCAATAACTATTGCTCTACCTTTCTCCACCCTTTCCTTCTGAGCAACGGGGACAGGCTCCGTGCCAGAGGCATGAACCACGTTGCTTACCCCGGTAAGTCATCCCCCCCACAAGTATCCAAAACGGTATAATTGTTCTGGAGGGGAATGACCGCAGGGGGTCCCTGCACTGGCTGCTTCCTCCCACTCCCCCTCACTGTCACCCATCTCTCTATAACTTTCGGAATAACTACTTCCCTAAAGCTCTGATCTATGACCACCTCTGCCTCCCGAATGATCCGCAGTTCATCCAACTCCAGACAGTTCCCTAACACGGTCTTGGAGGAGCTGGAGATGGGTGCACTTCTTGCAAGTGTAATCAGCAGGGACGCTAATGGCTTCCCTCACCTCATACATGTTGCAAGAGGAACATTGCACTGCCTTCGCTGCCATCCCTCTAAAAGGTAAACGTTAAAAACTAGATCTAAAGAAACAAACAAGCAAAATGCAGCACTTACCTGCTTACCACAACGGGTCTTATTATTAGGTTAAGAGGAGGAGGACGGGTGGGAGGCTCTACCCTGTAGTGCCTCGAGTTCCTCGCCTGCGCGCTTTTATAAGAAAAAAAACCTTCCCAGGTAAGCTAGCGCGACACCAGCTTCCGGGTCCGCTAGGCGCTTAAAAAAACTTTAAATTTTAGCTATTAAAAAAACAATAACTGGACTATACCGCGACTTAAAAAAAAACACCACCAGAAAGCCTGCTCCGCCGATAGATCTGCGTTTTCATTATTTATCCCTTCCTTTGTACTGTGTAACAGTGCAACGTTGGCTGATCTACACTCACTTGGCACAACTGCTAAATTATTGTCAGCGACCCAACTATTTCATCCTTTGCATGTCTCAACCGCTTGATATACTTTTCATCTGCCCTGGAAATATAACCAGTTTTCATCCAGCAAGACAACATACAACATCAAGTCATGTGCCCTAATTTCGGAAAACTAGATCACAACACCCCTCCATGATTTCTGTCCCCACATTGTCCCTCTTACTAGTGAACACTGACACAACACATTCATTTCGACCACAACCTAATCCTCCAGCTCCACTCCAATAATAACACTTAATGGGTATTACTGTTTCCCGAATAATTCTTTTTTTATGAATGAGCCTGTAACATTGAAAAATATTTTCCTTTGTTTTGACTGCTATTATTTTCTCATGGTTCCTTTTGCTCTTCAAATTCCTTTTTTCTTTCAAACTCCCCCTTGCACGTTCTGTACACCATACTAATTTCTATTGTTTTGAGATTTCAGTGTAAACCAGAAGCCTCCCTTGTTTCTCTTTATCTTCCCCTCCATGCCCTTTAGTGTCCAGAGCCTGTTGCATTCTTGGTCCCACGCAGTGGCTTCCTGGGAAATGTCCTCCCTGTGATTTTTCCTACCTCTTTCTTAAATGTGTCACACTGCTCTGACTCAGATTTACCAATAAGTGTCAGCTTCCAGTCTACTCTGGTCAAGTCATTGCCTGATCTTACTTAAATTGTCCTTCCCCTTTTCAGAACTTTGGGGCAATTTCAGTACAATCTGAAATCCAACTGATTTACGATCACTGTCTGCAAAGTGCTCCACCATTGATGCCTTACCCACTTGGTCGACTTCATTCCCGAAAGTTAAGTTCAGGTTCACCCCTCTCTTGCAAGTTGTGGATTAAAATTATCTGTATTAAACACATACTTTGTTAAAATATTCTCCTGGGGGCATTTTCAGAATTGTGCTCTCTCTAAATTTTTGACACAATGAATATCCAAGCCTATGCTGTGGAAGTTAAAAACCTCTTTTCTCATTCCCCTATTTAATTTACATTTCTCTGAAATTTGCCCATGTATTTGCACTTGGTCTTTTGGACCTATAGTAAGGTCTATCATGCTCTCCCAGTCGTTATGTTTGTTGTATTTTGGTTTTGAAGTACTGTCCATTTGCCTTTGTTCGAGGAGGTATCCATGATTTCATTTCTCTTTACAGCCTAAAATACTCTTGCCAGAATTGCGACAGAACCAACATTCTGTACCGCACACCCCCGCCCCAACCTTTTCCATCTTTCCTTGTCTCGCCTGAAGGCACTAAATCCTGGAATATTGAATAGCCACTCCTGTCCCGCTCTCAATATGTGTCTGCGATAGCAACCACATCATTTCCTCATTTACGCTGGTATTTCATCTGCCTTGTTCATCAGACTCTGTCATTAAAACGAATACCATCCAACATTGCTATCTCCCTTCTGATTTAACCAGCCTATAGTTTCTAGGCCTCCTTGACTCCCTTGCTGTGTCCTTTAATTTTAGCCGTTCACATTGTCCTGCTGATCTTTCTGTGTGGATCCCAGCTTCTCCAGCACTCTGCACAATTATGATTCTTGTATCCATTAACCAGAAGAAACCTTGATATATGAGAACTGATTGTATTTGTTCTGAAATTCGTCCGATAATTTATGCGATGTGTTTCCTAAAGATCCAGGTATTCTCCAACCAACTGTTCTCCTAACTGTGAGCTCCAGTGAAGAAATCGGAAGCAGCAAGTTTGCAACCGTCGTCTGTTCAATCATCGATTTCCATCCGAAGTCTATCTCGGTGAGTTGATTGAAAAATGGCCAACACTTGGATTCTGGCTTCTTCACGTCTCCCGTGTGTGAGGCGAATGGAAACTTCTCGGTGACGAGTCGACTGATGGTCCCTTATGGTGAATGCTTCAACAGCGCCGTCTATACCTGCCAAGTCACTCATGGAGAGAACATTCAAAGTAAAAACATCACCGCACTCCAGGGTAAGAGACACATACTGAGAGAGCTACAAGTCATTCCGAACTCTGATGTGAATCAAACACACTAATTTATGAGGAGTAGTAAACAGCACGGTGCAGCTTCTCATTTCCCAACATGTCACGCATCTCATTTCAGTTTGAGTGTTACATTAGCATTGCCCATAATTTAACATTTTGGCAAGTCAGAAAATCATGTTTCCTCTCTGTTGAAGATAGATGTATAGACAGTGAGCTTTGTTAAATAGTTTGTTTCCTCAACATGCTGGGAGCAGCATTCAGAGTGCTGAACCCTTGCCTGGTAGCCGCTTCAAGGATAAGTTTGGGGGTGGAGGGGGATATTGGAGAGATATCTGATTGAAACATAGAAAATACTGAGAGACTGAGGTCGAGTGAACGTGGAATAGATGATTTGACTGGTAGGCGAGACTAGGACCCAAGGGCACAGTCTCAGGGTCAAAGGGGCACCGTTTAGAAATGAGATGGGGAGGAATTTCTTCAGCCAGATGATGATGAATCTGTGGAACTTGTTGCTGCAGAGGGCTGTGGAGTCCAGGCCATTGTGTATATTCAAGCCAGAGATAGATCGGCTCTTGTTTAGTACGGGGAGAAAACAGTAGAATGGCTTTAGCCCGAAACGTCGATTTCCCTGCTCGTCGGATGCTGCCTGACCTGCTGTGCTTTTCCAGCATCATTCTGATCTAAACTCTGGATTGGCCGAACAGCCTTATTCTGATCCTCTATCTTATGATGTTGTGATCTCAAAATGACATGGTTAAAATATGCAGTGACCCTTACTTGGAAATAAATCAAAATGCGTTCAATGCTTCATTCCCTGCTCAGGAATGATCTGTTGGCCTTGGACATTGTACGACATCGATTTTTATCTGGTACTGAGCTCTTTAACTTCATTTATGGGATCAGACCACAGACAAAGTAGGTATTACATTTGATGAACTGGGATAAACGTGTTCTCACTGAGCTTCTTTAAGATGCTCTCTGTATTTAGTGGATGAGGCAGGAGAATAAATTCTGGTAAGAATGCTACAATAGGGATGAATGAACTGGGAACTCGAGACAGGCTGATTTTGCCTGGTTTGGGGTGGTGATGTTTACACAGTGAGTAGTGGATGTCTATAAAATTAGTGTACATTTCCATCACGTTTGTAGATTAATTTAAGACGCTTTTGTTTGTTTTTTTTTTCTCCCCTGCTCTATGAAGAAATTAAAAATGCAGCTCGGTAAATAAAGTGAAAATACAGACCAGTCATGAACGAACTGAATGGAGGGAAAGACTTAAGGAGATGGGTGTCCTTCTCGATATCCAATGCTGTACTCAGTGTCTTGTTTTCAGATCTACTCCAAACTCAGCCCACGAGGAACAATGACATAAATTAGAGAATGACATTACACCAATAACGCAAAGTATTTTTGATCACGTTAAATATAATGCACAGAATTTCCATGGATATTCACCGCTCCTGTAACACTTTAGAACTCTGCAAAGAGAATAATTACTATTTATTATAATTTGTCCGAAATTTGTGATGTGATTTGGCAGTCAGCGTGACCAGCAGCACGTGCACCTAAGGGTTATGAACATAGAAATGAACTCATTATATTCAGATTACTCTTGTCACAAGTATCAATAGATGGTGTTAAGTGAAAGACAAACTCTGAAGGAAAGGTAATTCCATGGGTTACATAATTGTATCTTCGATTATTTTACTTTTTTCACAGGTTTCACTTGTTACAAAGCCAGTGTACTTTAGGAATAATTAAATAGGGTATGTCATAGGTAATCACAAATGCTTTCACAAATCAAAATACATCAACAATAGTAAGCATCGTTTCAGCAATAGTTGGAGTTGCCATTTTGAAGGTGGTGTCTTCACCCTGTGAAGAAGTAATCTGAAAATTGGGTGTTTGTATCATAAGGGACATTTTTCATTGACTTTGATTTTCGTTTCATGGAAGATACCGAGTGCCACCCTTACACCGTTAAAATCATCCCACTGCCAGTAGAAAAAGTCTTACTGGAGGCGACGGTGATGTTAACCTGCTTTGTGTCCAATCTTCCTTCTGGAGTCAACGTGACCTGGAAAGAAGGAAAGAAACCTCTGAAATCAGAGATTGCTGACCAGCCTGGACAGAATCCCGACAGCCTGATCAGCAAATTAGACATTTCTACTGAAGCCTGGCTGACTGGCGTTACTTTTTAATGTGTGGTGTACCGACTCCGCTAAGAGACTCCATCCACAAGGAGAAAGGTGAGCGGTGAGATTAAAACACAAAGCATCCCATGTGTAATCCAGATCCAGTTACATCATTGGCAGGCTTTCATTGGTTATGTACAAACACTGCTGGAGACATTAATGATGCATCTGAAGGCAGGATAGCTAAGTAGCTGATTAAGAAAAAGATGAACCAAAGGATGTTGTATCCTGATTAAGTCAGATAAGGTGAGAAGAAACCTGGGTTGTGATGTCATCATCAGCAATTACAATTGAACCGAATGCCCTTGCTGTGGGCTGGAAACATGAAGGCAACTTTCACATTAAACTTTACTTTTTTTTAACTTAACAGATTGTGTACCATACTGCTCCTTTAGGAAACGAAAGTGAATAAATCCCAAATTAAACATGTTGTATTTTAATACTTAGTGAAATTGTGATATTGGTTCCGGATTTTTTTGTTTGATTTATATTTGTCTCAAATATTCTGCAGTGATTAATCTGCTGGAGCCATCACTGTCTGTCCTCCTGCCACCAACAGAAGAAATCTCCGCTCAGAGGTTTCTCTTCCTCACTTGTTTGGTGAGAGGTTTCTCCCCCCGAGAGATCTTCGGCAAATGTACAAACAATTACAAGCCGGTGAATCCCAGTAACTGCAAGAATACCGAGGTGATGGCGGAGAGTGACAACACTTCCTTCTTCATATACAGCCTGTTATCCATTACAGCGGAGGAGTGGGCCAGCGGTGCTTCTTACCGCTGTGGGGTGGGACATGAAGTGACTCCATTGAACATCATCAACAGAACAGTCGATAAATCCAGCGGTAAACCGACTTTCGTAAACATTTCACTTGCACTGACGGACACTGTTAATTCATGTCAATAAAAATCTTAAAGTTGCATTTAATAATTCAACAGAAGTAATAATTTTTCCCCTCTAGTTGTGAGTTAAATACTGAATTAGTTGTTTCTCACTCTGACTTACATTCCATCTGTGTAGTTAAAGTGGATTATTAACAGGTCTTGGACGAGTGTCTTGTGCAGTTAACGTTCTCTGCTCAGATACACCCTGGGTCAGAGACAGAGTAAAGCTCACTCATTGCAGGATTCTGCCAAGTACCTTATCCATCTTAAATCCCTCTGTGACAAAATCTGACAATGTCCATTTTATGTCAAGAGTAGAGCACGAGTTTTGAACTTGGTATTCTTGATTCCCCCGATTGGACATCCTTACAAAATTCATGTCTGATTTAAACTGCCACATTGCATCAATTGGAAATGTAAATTTAAGACACTCTAAAATTAAATTTGATTGGAACATACCAATCGTAAAGAGTGCAGAACAGTTTGAGTGGAACCTTTGTTTCTGGGGAACTGCCAGGGATCTTGGGCCAGCGCATGAGTTGACAGAATGTATCTTCACTTTCACACCAAAGAGAATCGACAGATAAGTTGTCGTAGAGCGCAAGGGAGGGGAACGATGAATGGTCTGTCCTCTTGCTCCCTGTGCAGAGTTTTCATGGTAGATGTCCTCTGTAATGTAACCCAGTTATTAACAGGAACAGTCAGCTTCTTGCTTACTGTCCAAAGATTTAACATTTCCATGCAAAATAATACCTTTGAAACATGCTGGACACACTTGGCTCTGTTAACAAATGATTAACATTGATTCCCATAATCCAAAACTGGTGTTTACATCGGCCCGGTTTGAATTCCATAGTTTCGTCTCAGTCTTCTGGAGCACATTGGATCATTTCTGGTATTCGAATGCCTGATATCATTTTGTTTCACATACAGAACACAAATCGACATTTTCGAATAAACATATTCAGAAATGTTACCTCTGGGGCAGTGGGGATTTAAACTCACGCCTTTTCTCTCAGAGACAGAATTTCTATCACTGCAACAGAAGAGTTGCTCATAAAACGCTTATCTCTCCACGATGATGGGTATTGTTTCCTACAACACCAAGGTCAAATCTAATTATGGCCAATCCATTAAAATTAGAACAATAAATTAGAATAATAAAAATTGCAGTCTGGTATAAGAACAGATGCAGAGAGATGATCACAAATACACACGTAATGACACATATACGGGCTGTCACCTAAAGACACATATTTATGTGCACACTCAAATGTGCATATAGATAAGATGCCACACACGCATACTCGCACAGAGCCACACATGCAAGTGGTACTTGAACACTCACCTAAGCTCATATAAAAACTCACATACACCGAAAGAAAATCATTTGCACAAATGAACAGGGGTACTCACACATAACCATGAGAAATGTAGACACATGGTAACACACAAATGAGCATGAATACATATACATTCATACAGCACAATGCTTCCAGACATACACGCATGAACACACAGATACAAATTCCGAAAAATGTCCTCCCACATGTCAACTCACACAGGCACGTAAGTGCATAGAGCTAAATATTAATATCATTATTTTCCCATTTTCAAGATCACAAACCTACGAAGACAGAGGCAGCTTAATTAATTATTTTAAACCATATTGATCAGCATGTATACAATGTCACACGTACACACAAATTCAGAGTCTCACATGCAGACACACAAGTGCATAGATCAACAAATAGAGGGGCGTTTAATAAGGATAATGGGCACAAGCATCAGCAAGCATTCACACACAATAATACAAACAAGCTTCTCAGGAGATGGTTTGGGAAAGATTGCCACACAAGCAGACATCATCATATACATATAAACATCCATCAAAACATAACATTGCATGCTTACATTTATTAAGCATAAACATGAAAATAACCTAGTTTAGGTAGGACCTGAAACAAACACATAAGCACACATTTTAGATAGCACTAATGAAAAGTGAACACTGACAAAGACAGTACAAGATAAGCATAGACAGCAACGAAATGGCATATTAGCATGATGATGCTTCCACAATGTGAAAAGACAAAAGTTTAGGTGCACAAACACATGAGCACACCAGCAGTAAAGAAACAGGAATATGTTTATTCATGCACAGACTCCAACATGGGCAAGAGTGAAGTAAGAGACTCTCATAACCACATACACAAACATTAAAGGAAAACCAAACACACCAAGCAGTAGGTCAAATAAATTAAGGGATACATGTACAAAAACTTATTCCTAAAAATACAGATCCTACAAACAAAAATGTGAAGCAATGTCCTGACTGTGATGTCATTTATATTCATGATTTGCCAAGCAATTTGTTAACCAATACATAAAGGTGAGAATCACATTTGAAGGTGATGGCCACAATTTTCAACTAAAGTGCTGTCACAGCCTATATTTAAAATATAATGATATAATTAAAATAATCATTCGTAATAAGCATCCCTCAAATAATAATATCCTTAAATAATAGATTGAATTAAAAATAATTTAAAACGTTCTGACATGGACAATGAAGAAAGAACATGTGCAGTTAGTATTTGTAATTTCATGCTGAGAGTCAATAAGGCACTAATAGATACAGATAAGAGTCACACTTGAGAAATACCTGACTGCTTTGTGAGGATGTAATGGTCTCTAATTACATGACTTGGATGCACATAGATCGATCTGGATTAATAAACAATCTAAATGCGCTCTCTCGGCCTTTTATTTATAGTTTCAATAGATCGCACTTGGATTGAAGACTATGAGGATGATAACAGCAACATCTGGACAACTGCTTCCACGTTCATCACCTTGTTCTTCCTGAGTATTTTCTACAGCGCTGCCGTCACTCTGGTGAAGGTGAGAGTAATCACATCTTTCTCACGCCAAACAGTCCAATATGTTTTGTGAAATCTCTAAGTGTGCCATTGAATAAACATTAAATCTGAAAGTCCCTGATCATAAATATCTGCGTCATTGCTTTATCTCTATTTTCCAGGTTAAGTGAATGAATTGTGGACCTCTTTGATTTTCCTGATCTGCTTATCAAGGTTTCTGAATTCCCAATCTACAATTTGTCCTGTTGCTGACTGCAACAGTGAGATCACTTCAGTTTATCAGCGTGTAACTGAGACAATTAAAGATGGATTTTCGTTTTTACTTTGACATCTTTGAGATGGTTGTGGTTGGAAGAATTTGTAGCTTCCCTATTTGTTTGAAGCCTATTTGTTTTGTTTTTATTTGTTCCTTACTCAGAATGATTGCCTACCTTTTCTGATGAGCCTTTGTATCCCCTTTCTTGTGACTGTTACTGATGTACAGAAAATTCCCACCTCACAGCGTATGTGTTCTCGTCTCAATGTGGCATCCAACCATTATATTCACTTCTGTTAGCTTTCACATCAACTTTTTGGATAAAAATACTTTCTGAAATGGTTAATAAATCTCGAATGAATATGCAGTATACTTGAGATGGCTTAATTCTTTCTTCAAGGCCAGTCTGTAATCATACATTTTCCCACATCCTACTCCTTTCCCAGCCAAATACTTTCACTTGTTCTGTTTGGTTGTGTTTCATCCAGTCATTTAGTTTAATGTTGCGCTGCCGTGCCGCCCACTAATGTAAATATATCTTTCACACGATATGCCTGATGGAACACTCCAGAGGCAGAATGATTAGAGAACATTTCCTCTTATGCACCAAGGGTCACGGCCTCGGGTCACGTAATGATACGAATTTGGAGCTTTGCTCCACCAGAAGCCTTTAAAAGGCAGGCAAAGGAGTTTGAAAGTTTACTCTACACCGTCTAAACTATATGTACTCCCAATGTCCGGACAGCCTGAGTTAGTAATGCATAAATCGCCACCTGAAACGCCCAACGAAACATTCATCAGCCAAAAATGTCAAAGTTCAGTGAGGTAGTCAGACACAACACGTGCACAATCCAAGGGCGGATTCTCAGAACTGGAGTTTTTCTCACATATAAATCTCATGGAGCACAATTCCTGGGATCTATTTGACACACCACACCTGTCAAATCCCAGGGAATGAGACTGAGATCTGATACAGGGATATTACAGAACAGCAACTCTCAAAAATAATAAATCAGAGGTTGATGTTGATCAGGCAAGTCAGAGCTCAAGATTCCCTGAAATATTCAGCCATTGGGATCTATACGACGCAATACGGAATTGAGAACCAATCATAGCAACTATTCACAGAGTCTGGAAACTATCAGCAGAGGAGAACATTCTAAATTTCTCAGAGTTGGAGAGGTGTATCATCCCGGGAATAGTGTTGTGAATCAGTCACGCACCCAATCTCATAACTTCGCATTTTTTCAAAAATGTGGCTCCTGAAACTAGATGCAATATTCCAGATGAGACAAGAGACTGTTTGATTTTAGTTTGACATAATTGCTTTGTGTTTGTTCTCTACGGTGTTATTGATGAAGTAGGGTTTATTTGCTCTTCTGTCCACGTGTCATGGTACATTCCCCGATTTGTGCACATACACACGGGAGATCCTCTGCTCCTGCGTCCCTTTGGGTTTACCCCCTTACTATTGTATGTTCCCCTGAGTTCATCACAAAACAAAGAAGCACCTCACCCCTCCCTGAGACTGAGATCTATCTGACACACCGATATTAATGAATAACAATCCTCAAAAATGATAAATCACAGTTGATTTCGATCAGAGATGACAGAGATCAGAAGTTCTGGAAACCCTGCTGCTTTCCAGGTCCTTTCCCACAACCCCTTTGTCAAACTTGATGCTCTTAGTTGTTTGCCAATATCCTAACATTTTATCTTAAATTGCTGTTAATATATTTCTGTAATTTTGCATTATAGACGAAAGCACAGGTTGAAACAACAAGGACTCCAAACACTGATCTCTGAGATCGTACACAATAAGGCAACCTACATTCTGAAACAGCAAACACCCGTTAACAAATGGTTGACAAACACAAAACAGCGGGTGAGATTAACTTGAACTCATCAAAATAAAAGGAAAGTACTCTAGAGGTACAGCGGTGTAGGCAAGACCTGGGCAGACAGAATGGAGTTCGTTTTTTAAAATTCTTGTTTATATCCAGAATTTTCCTTCCACACAATGTAACCTTTTATTTCCCATCACCCAAGTCACCTATAGTATCTTTATTTTCAGCTACTAACCATCACCAGTCAATTGAATAATTTATGTTCAAAGCCCCTCCATCATCAAAGGTACGGCAGAAGTAGGAAGAGCTAGAAGGAGATTGGAGTCATTTTTTTCTTGTGGTGAAACATTACTGCTGTTCTAACACAAGGTATTTCTGAGGGATGGTCCAGTGAAGCTATTTGGATGGAACTCATAAATAAGAAGGGCATGATTACTTTGATGCAATTGTAATAGGCCACCCCAGTAGTCAGATTGAAATTGAGTAACAAATATGTGGAGAGGACTTATTTATATGTAAGAATAATAGGATTGTAAAAATCGCAAATTTTAACCTTCCAAACATAAAGTGGGACAGCCATGGTCTTAAGACCTTGGATGGTGAGGAATTTGATAAGTGCTAAAGTCAATTTTCTTCATTAATATGCAGATGTAATTCTCACAGAAGGAGCAAACCTGACCTACTCTTGTGATATAAGGCAAGGCAAGTGACTGAATGGTTAGTAGGGGAGCTTTTTGGGGTCGGGGTCATAATTCGATTAGTTTAAAATATCTATGGAATGTATTGGCATTATATATAAGTTAAAGTTCTTAATTGAACTAGGGCAAATTTTGATAGTATGAGACAAAATCTTTCAAGAGTTGATTGGAGTAGACTGTTTGCAGCTCAAGGGACGGCCGGCAAGAGTGAAGCTTTTAGAAGTGAGATAACGAGAGTTCGGAGGCGTGATGTTCCTGTTAGTGTGAAGATAAGGTTGGTAAGAGGAGGGAACACTGGAAGAATAAAGATGTTGAGGCTCTGGTTCAGATTAAGAATGAATCATATATTAGATATAGATAAATGAGATCAAGTGAACCTCGAAGAGTACAAGAGGTGCAGGGACATTCTAAAGAGGGAAATGAGGAGGACAAGAAAGGAAAATGAGATAGCCTTGGGAGATAATGCTAAAGATAATCCAAAGAGATTCGATTAGTACATTAAGAGCAAAGCGGTAGATCATAGAGTCATAGAGATGTACGACTTGGAAACAAATCTTTCAGTCTCACTTGCCCATGATGACCAGATATCCTAAACCAATCTAGTACCATTTGCCAGTACTTGGCCCATATCCCTCTAAACCCTTCCTATTCTTATACACACTAAGATGCCTTTTGAATGTTGAAATTGCACCAGCCTCCACCGCTTCCTCTTCATTCCATACACACCATACATTCCATACACTCCATACATTCCATACACTTCCTGTTCATTCCATACACACCATCCTCTACATGAAAAAGTTGCTCCTTAGGTACTTTCAACTTTTTCCCCTCTCACTATAAACCTATACTCACCTACACTCTAAACCTCAGGGAAAAGACTTTGCCTTTTCACCGTATCCATGCCTCTGATGATTTTATAAACATTTATAAAGTCATGCCTCAGCCTCCAACGTTCCAGAGAAATCAGCCCCAGCCTATTCAGCCTCTCCCTATATAACTCTACATGGCTGTGAATATGTATAAGCCTAGAAGATTGGCTTCATAAATCATGTTGCATTTTATATAAATGCTGTTTTTTATTATCATTTAGTTTAAAATGGAGGATGGGTGGCTTTTCAATTTCATATCAGTAGCACAGAAAGACCTGGGGAAATAAACTACAACAAAAAAAAAGACAAAAAGTTATTGCACTACGGATCATCTCACCATATCATTCGTGTAAAAATAATTCCCTGTTTTGACCGTGAAGTTAATAGAGTCTATTAATTAGTCCTGTGTTTATAATAATTTTTATCTATCTGTCATTCTACATTTAGTTGTTATAGTTAACGTGTGGATTACTGCACCTCTCTAAAATTCAAAACAAAATAAAGTAAAACTGCAAATTAAATATTGCATCTAATTACGACAAAAAAATTAGCAATTCAATGACACCAAATTGGAAAGGAATGTTGAAACGTAACCAATTCTGAGGACTTCAAGAAGTTGCAAGAGATCATTAATTAATTTATGGTATATTCAAATAATTAGCAAATGAAGATCCACACAGCTAAACGTAAGGTGTTACATCTCGGTAGGAATAATGTGCAGGTCACTTATTCAAAGATGCACGTCTAAGCGAGGGAGACAAACAAAGGGATTTCAGACAATTACATCAGTCACTAACAATTTCACCACATGTACCAAAGGCCATAAAAATGCAAACAAAACTCTAAGTTTTATCTCTAAAGGGATAGATTTGAAAGTAGAGTCACTATAAAATTTGGTTGACGATAATTAAGAGTTTTGCCTGCAGTTCGAGTTGACATATTATAGAATGTATCAGAGAGAGTGAAGAGATGATTTATGAGAATGATACACAAGTTTCTGGCTGTGCATATCAAGGAAGAATTGTTGTGCTGTTCACTTCTCTCTTGAAAAGAAGGCTGACAGTTCTAAAATTATGAAAAGTTTTGAAAAGTGAAGGTACAGAGAAAACATTTTACTATAGGATAGAATATAACTAGAGGCTGTCAATATAAGACGGTACATCAAGAAGTCCAAAAGGGAATTCAGAAGAAACCTCTTCACTTAAAGAATGATGAGAATGGGGAATATGTGACCAGATGGAATAGTTGAAATCAATAGTTTAGATGTATTTCAAGGAAACTAGGCGAGCACTTGGAAGGGATGGGAATAGAGAATTACAACGGGCCATTTAGATGAGGAAAGATGTGAAACACCTTGAGTAAAACATACACACTGGCATGAACTGATTGTGCCAAATGGTCTGTTTTTCCTCTGTAATCCTATGTAGAAAATCACCATTGTATGAAACAAAAAAAGTGCATTAAGAACATTTCGAAGAATTATAAAGTTTTTCACAAAAAAGTCTCAAGTATCCAGCATTGATTTTATCACATGGCCACACTTCAGTATTTGCTTGATAGCACTGAAAAAGCAGTAATCACAGTACTCTTACTAGGAGTAGGAGTAACCCATCGTCCATGCACCAATTGGGGGATCTCAATGACTTATTAATGGCCTCTGTAGGAGCTGCCAACCTGATCCTGGGAATGTTGTGAACACTCTAGCCCTCACGGCTTCTTTCACTCACTTACTCTGATTTCCAGTTCCCGTAATGATCGCCACCATGGACAGGGGACTGTTCCAGTGTGCAGATGGGGTACCCTGTTGTGAGCCATAAGGTACTACATTAGGAGGGACATCCTCCAGGTGTCTTACTGGGACGCAGGAGGAGGTATCCCACACAATGGAGGACCTTACTGCTAATAAACTGCCAGCATTGGCGGGAACACACTCTTCATTGATCACTTGAATGGCCATCCTTTCCTGAATTTGGGATCAATAAAATACTACGGAGGTGGAAATATGAGGGCCACTGGAACTCCTTCCTTCCCTTATCATCTTCCAGGAGAAAGTGGGGTCTGCAGATGCTGGAGCCCTTCCTGATGAAGGGCTTATGCCCGAAACGTCGAATGTCCTGTTCCTTGGATGCTGCCTGACCTGCTGCGCTTTTCCAGCAACACATTTTCAGCTTATTATCTTCCACCCTATTATCCACCTATTGATCTTGCAGCCTGTCCCTAGAGGTCTGATAGAACCCAGTCCCATTCCAATATTCAAGAACATGAAGAGCTGGCAACCTGGTCAAAATGGATAAAGCTTAAAACAAACAGTCTTGGCCTGTCAAATTCTAAAGTGTAACTTGAGATGAGTTCAATAAAAATGGCAGAAGTACAGAAACAACCACTTCCATCCAGCAGAAACAATTTTCTATGAATGGGAACGGGTGGTCTGCTCTTTGGAATGGAGCAGTGCATTTGAAAAGTTAATGAGGAGCAGCAATGTTTTGTGTTGGACGTGTGCACAGTTTGAAGCTGTTTGCTGATTCAGTTTTGCTAAAGGTTTGGCAGATACTTTCCAATTAGAGAAGAAAGTGAGGTCTGCACATGCTGGAGATCAGAGCTGAAAATGTGTTGCTGGAAAAGCGCAGCAGTTCAGGCAGCATCCAAGAAACAGGAGATTCGACGTTTCTGGCATAAGCCCTTCTTCATTCCTGAAGAAGGTTATTTCCAAAGCGACATTCCAATTAGAATCAATTAAATCTGCCAAAGTGGATATTAATACTCACATTTATGAGATGCTTTAACATAGAACATAGAACATTGTGGGCACAGTATTTGGCCCACAACAGTGTGCCGAGGTTTAATCCTAATGTAAAATATAATAACAACCTACACACCTCTCAACTCACTGCTAAACATTTGCATGTCCAGCAGTCACTTAAATATCCGTAATGACTCTGCTTCCACCACCACTGCTGGTAAAGCATTCCATGCACTCACAACACTCTGCATCAAGAACCTACCTCTAACATCCCCTCTGTACCTTTCTCCTAATATCTTAAAACTATGACATCCTCGTACCAGTCAATCCTGCCCTGAGGAAAATTCTCTAGCTATTGACTTTATCTATTCCTCTCATTATTTTGTATACCTCAATCAGGTCTCCTCCCTTCCTCCATCTCTCCAGAGAGAAAAGTCTGAGCTTATTCAACCTTTCTTCATAAGGCAAGCCCTCCAGTTCAGGCAGCATCCTAAACCTTCATTGCACCCTCTCCAAAGCCTCTATCTATTTCGTATAGCAGGGCAACCAGAACTGGACACAATATTGCAGGTGTGGTCTCACCAGAGACTTGTAGATCTGTAGCAAAACCTCGCAGCTCTCAAACTCGATTCCCCTGTAAATGAAAGCCTAAACACCATATGCTTTCTTAACAACCCTATCCACTTGGGTGGCAACTTTGAGGGATCTATGTACTTGCACACCCAGATCCCTCTGTTCCTCCACACTGCCAAGAATCCTGCCTTTAACCCGATATTCAGCATTCGAGTTTGACCTTCCAAACTGGAAAAGGATGCACCGAATGCCAAACAGGAGAAGGTTGTTTGCATGTATCAGAAGAGTTAGGACCAATGACATGAAACTGGCTTTTAAGCAAGCTTTCAAAGTGAGAATGAGTACCAGAGGGCGTGTTAGGAAGTTTATCAGTAAAGTACAGCTAATTCAGGGGACTTGACCATACTCATGGACAAAAGCAATCAGAGATCCAAAGACCAGAGTGTGTATATAAGGGGTACAAGAGACAGCTTGGATCAAGGCCTTGAAGAATTTAGAGATAGACATAAGTTTAAACTCAATACATCAGATGAAAATGAGCCAGTTAAGATCTCAGTCCTTTCTCTATGAGCACAAGTTTAAGTTTACCAATCTTGTCCAGGCCAGCATTAAATGAGATTTTTATTTGCACTGCTCATGATTTCACAAGATATAGATATCTCAGTTTTGTAAATGCAATAAAATCCATTATCCACCGTTTCAGCAATTCATTAAATAGAAATTGACAGAAATAAACAGCTGTCCAAAGCTGTCTTTCAACAGCCAGACTGATACAATATTCAAAAAGGATCTGCATGTACAAAGTGGGCTTGTCAGGGGGTTAAATCATTTCAAATTCAAAAACTAGATTCCATTTTAATTATATCAGCTGGATGTTGGATACTCCATCAACAAAAGGTTCCCATATTCAAACGGTTGTTTGCAAATATAGAAATTGGATATTGCTATAAAATAGGACATGCTCTTTTTTTTTGTCTTGCATACATCAGGATTTTGATATTAAGGGAAACAACATTTTACACTGAACAAGAAAAGAGTTCTGATGCTTTGGAAAGTGCACAATGATTGATCGAGATGTCCCCAATGGAAATGGACTGGTCAGATAGTGATGGACAGTTAACAGCTAAACTTTGTTAAGTTTGCAATTGGCAGGTTTCCTGAGTGGTCAAGGTATTGCCCTGCCAAATGAGTCAGAGAATAGCCATCACCAATTTAGTCGAATCACAACAAGCATTGGCAGTTAACTGCCAATTATCACCTGGTCCATTCTCCATGCCTTTACCAATCAGCACTCATTACCCAGACAGATTAAATGCTTTCTCCCTTCCCAATGGTATTCTTGAGAGTGTCCTGATAAGTACAATACTAAAGACTTCAATTAAAAAAAACACTTTATTTTCATCAATACTCAAATTTCCATGTTGTACCAGCTGGCAGAGGTGAAGCTTCACTATAATGTATCAGGCCTACAATGAACTGGTAAAGTTCTGCACTGGTCTCAGAGGGAAACCAGCAACAATGTCCTTGTGGAGACATTACTATACCTTTGATCCTATACAGCAACAATTTCAAAGCCATTGAGGAACAGAAATAAATAGAAACAAACCACATTCACATACACGCAGTACAGTATTATTTAAAGTAATAGAGAGAAATGCTGCACAAGCAGGAAAACTAATTATTATTCTGAATAGTGAATATGGCACCAAAAGCACCCTTGTGATAATGACAGTTGATTTGCAGCAGTTGAAGAGTTGCTCATTCTGTTATGGGCCCCGCTCGGTTCCTACACCAGTATGTGACCATAGATTCAGATTGTTTTTAAAGGCAGATATCAATATGCAGTTGCACAGTGGCAGGAGTATGGCTATCCTATAGACAGCACTGAAGAGATCTCATACACATTGGCTCTTTAATAAAGAAATGGGACAAACCTCAGAGATAGGGAAATGTAAATAAATGAACCACTAACAAGATTGCATCCAATTCGATAGTAATTGATACCTGATCACCAAATTCAGCTGCCACTTGAAAGGATGCAAGAAGCCCCAAAAGGAGATACTCCAAATTTCACTTGATTCTGTGTCACATTATCAAAAGAGAGCTTCGTAGTTGCTTTCTAGCAGACATTATTTTTATCCATAAACCACATAGGCTTGACAGAGAAGCATTGGTTTCGATCACAGATCAGAACCGAATAGTGCAGAACCACATCATCACTCATCTCGAGAAGTTGTGTCAATGGATGCTTAGGTTGCAGTGCCTCTGTGTTCTGAGCTTCGCCCCCAATCTCTCTCTGTTCCCTAGTTTTTCTGATTAGTTGCGGTTCCAGTCCCACATCATTGTCCCAGATTAAAAAGGTTTCAATATCAGTGAGTTCACCAGTTTAGCGCATTGGGTAAATCAGCAGTGGCTCCACTGAAAAGGCTTTTAAATCCTGAAGCTCATAGAACAGCATATAGTTATTCCTATTAATTGACCTAATAACAATTAACAACATTATATTTGATCTGCTATATTTTCCATTACTGACTGCAATGAATCTACCTCATGGGATACAGAAACTCACCAATGTGAGTAAAAACCTCTTAAAAGTTGGGCAAAATCCAGGCTATGGACTTAAGGGAATAAACTCCATGCAATAATGCAACAAAGGAAAGCAAATTGAAGTCAAATGATGCACAGGTTTGATGAAGAGCAAAACCCTCTCTACCCTAGCAGGAAGGTAAGTAGAAAAGTTGCACATTTATATAACATCTTAATGCAATCTCAGAGTATCCTAAACATCTCTTTCCAGATCTCTGATACAAGTGCAGAACCCCTGGGGCCACTGTCAACTACATGCTATCAAACCCAGGGAATCAGAGATGGAAATATTAGCATGTGCCAATGTTACAGTTTAAAATGTGTATTTAATACCTCTGCTCGAGTAACTAGAAAAATTGTTTCACGGTATGAACAATAAATGAGAACAGGTCACTTGGCCCTTCGAGCCTGCTCCACTATTCAATAAGATCCTGACCGACCCGATTTTATCAAGCTTACAAAACATTCAGCTGACAATATCTCACTTTAGCTTTTCTTATTCTATCACTTTAGTATATTCCACTGCATATCTATTCTAATCTGGAGAATAATTCTACTGCTGTTAATCACTGATCCACACTGTACTGCTCTCCTCATGCACTGTTCTTTTCCTCAGCCTATTCATTCAACAAGATAAAATAGATTGGAACAGACTCCACTGTTTGCTGGTACTTGACACAATGAGAACTATTGAAATATGTCAATACACTCCTTTGGTGAAAAATATAATTTGCTTTGAGATTTTAAAACAGGTTTAATTATTTTAGATTTGCATTGAATGGTATATCAGTTTGATCCAGATGTTAGTACAGAGTGAAATATTACAGCACTGAGCTTTGTCTCATTCTCATTTGATGGAAGTTGGGAAGGAGTGCTTTCTTACAGCAGAGAGTGAAAAATGAACAACCAAGTTAAGTAATAATACATGCAGGTTCTGACAAAGTCAATTTTCAATCAGAGATGTTCTATACAACAACTGAAGTTATTTTGATCATGTAGTCACGTGTCAGAAATGTGATATCTAATTTGTGTACCATGAGCAAAGCAGGAAGGGGATGATGACCAGATCATCAGCTCATCGGGATTCAGCGATAAGTATTGGCTGGGACACCAGGTATAATCTCCTCACTTTAATTCAAAATAATAAGGGTCCCTTTAGAGGGCAGACTGGCTTTGGTTTAATGCCTCATATACATCCGACGTGCAGGATTATCTCAAGACTGCACTGCTGTGGCAGTATCAATTAGTCTATTCTAAACCCGATGGTAGGTCTCGAACTCTCCGACTCAAAGATCAGCATCCTACTCAGTGACACCTGAGCAACGTACAATACTCTGATTGACGGCTTATTATTTACATCCCTAGGGATTAATGAAGCAATTAAGGGAAATTGCATCGATTCTATGTGAGATGCAAAACAGGCTTATTATGATAGAATGATAGTCTCCCTACCCTCGATCAGTAGGCTGAAGTTCCTAGATTAGACTTAGTAGGCTTAAATTCCTGTCCCAACGTGTCATTCTTCACTTTTAATTTTAAAAAAAGGAAAACTGCTTCAAACAATGGGCTGTTGTCATTTGGAAAGTGCAACATGTGTAATTAGGAATCAGCACGTTGAGCAGTGATGATTCCAATGCTCCCGAATTTAGCCTTGCAATGGTGAAGTTAATGAGGGGGTAATGACAAAGCAGTATACCTTGCATCCCAGTCTTGTAATCTTGCTAATGTAATTAGTTATTGCTGCCTTCACCACGCATCCCCCGGAGTGTATTGACAATGCTGTCCTATGATCTATAAAATGTTGCTGGGATTTTATTTGTTTTCAAGATGCATCATGAACCATCTTGGTCGTGTTGGTATGGGGTTCTTTTGACTTCCACAGGATGTCTACAGTATACCATAATGAGGGAATGCTGGGGTTGGGGTGTGGAAGAGACAGTATAGATTGAAAAAAAGAGAAAATCAATATGTCACAGTATTAAAGCCATTTCTGGGCTATGCAAGACCTTTATACTGAAAGACAGCAAAATTCAGCGGACCATTGAAAAACTTTGGATGTTTTATACTTATTCAAGATTGGTCTCTCAAAATAAGCCAAACATTTCTGAACCAGTCAAGCAGTTGTTTTCTGTGATTGCTTCCCTCTGTGTTAGTGTTCACCACGCTGCCACGGGATGCCTTCGTGAGGCAATCCTGACATAATCTTACAACTGCCAGCACTTCCCTTTCGCATTATTGGATCCCTAATACAGCAGATTTAACCTGATATTAGACCAAACTTACTTGCCAATTTGTTTCCTTTAGTTTCTGACACACTTAGGTTTCCATCTAATTCACAGTGTGAGGTGTCAACATTTTCACAGCTGCAACTGATCATAA
The DNA here is from genome assembly GCF_020745735.1 of Hemiscyllium ocellatum. NCBI lineage: Eukaryota > Metazoa > Chordata > Chondrichthyes > Orectolobiformes > Hemiscylliidae > Hemiscyllium > Hemiscyllium ocellatum. Next base: position 15,710,797 of record NC_083421.1, read on the forward strand.
AGTACCCGTTAAATCATTTTATCTATGTGCATGATCACAAAGTTAATATTTGGCACTTCTTATCAACATCGAGAGTTTTGGCTGTGAGGGCAGGAGCTGGTGGGTGGGGAGTAAGGAGGTCAAATAAAGACATGTCTGCACTGGAACAGAGGGAAAACATCGCAAATGCAAGGATTCAAGTTTAACTTCCTTATATTGGAACAAGAAACTCAAGGTCTTTCTACACTATTGCTAATTTAACCCTTACAAGCACAATTTGTAACTCAATGTTTGATTCAGGATCCGAACCTAGTAATTTCTCATTATTCAAATTCATTGTAGGTTTGTGTCATATTAGTCAGTATTGGCTGCTTTGTTGAAAAGAGAATTTTTTTCCTTTTCCTTTCATGCACCTTCATCCATTTGCAGTTTACTGAAGGATCTGACCATAATAAACCCAGGAATAATTACAGGTCTCTGACGCAGAGCAGTGAAATGACCTCAGTATTTAGGCTTCTGTTAATTGATGACATCAGTGAAACGGTGTGGATGTATTGAATTCGCCATGAAAACACTTTATAAGCTTAATTCAAAAAATACCTATTACTAGGGAAAGTGCCTGACTCCGTGAATGCACATGACCTCTGGCCAACTTAAATTATAAAAAGTGCAAAGCATTCAATGGCGACATTGTATGGGAGATAGACCAAGGCGAGGAGACCAGGAGCCGGTCCTAATCCATAGCCATAATTCTTCAAATATGTAGCCATATTTCATCAAATGTCACCAGACTCTGGAGACCCATGGCAATGATTTTGGAGGGAGTGAAGAATGCGGTTGGGCGGGGGTGGGGGAGTGAGGATGAGCAGGAAAGAGAAACAAAGCGAAGCGATGAGGTGGGGTGAAGGAGAGGAACCCATTTCTGCAGTATTTTCGCAATGGCTCCAATGTTCAGAAATAGAACCTCAATGTGGATCGGTGAGCAATTTCCCGTCTCAATGTTTCGGATGGTGGTACTACTGTTTAAGACAACTTTGTCTCAAATATTTAATTCCTTGGGAGGCAGTCCAGCAGTCTCGTTAATGTAGCTGCTGTTGTCTGGACTGGCATTCGTCGCATCGCACAAAACATTTTGAAAGAATCAATGGTTCTCCAACATTCCCTTTTCACGTTGTTGTATTCCAAATGATTAAGCCACATCAAAATCAGATCAAATCAAACTTGCTTCCACATGGTTACCCTCATGTTTGGCAAACTTTGATTCCCACCCTCCTGACAATCTGGTCTGTCAAAATGGCCCCAGCCACAAGTCATCGTGAAGCAAAAGTTAAACAAAGGACTCACATCTATAAATGACTTGCAAACATTTGAAAATATACCCTGAAGATCAACAGGCTCTATTGAGCTGATACAACATTTTTTTTAATATGACGAATCACTGTAATCACCAGGAGTAATGCAAATATTGGTAGGGGCTGTGGTCTGGAATGATGGTGTTTGCTATAGCACTGGGAGATGTTGTCAAGAGGAAGTTCCTCCAGACATCTTACAGAAATTCCTGCTCTTCAGAAATTCCTGTTCACATTACATTCTGTTTAAAAAAAAAGGCACTTTCAAAAGCTATGACTGCAAAATATGTTGGCTTTTTATCAACTTCCATAGTGGTTTTCAGGACACCGTGGTCTGTTCTTTTTGAAGAGATGGGGTGAGGGGAGGTGGCCGATGTTGGAAAGCAGAGAGTTAGGTAGTCAATGTGTTTTCAATATGTTTAGCCTCATTGCACAGTCCAGTGCTTGGAAGTGAACAACTGAAGGCCTGAATATTGAAGGGCTAGAAATGATCATTGGAAGACTTTGTGTTAAAGCATGCTCAATTATTCACTGGCTTTTATCTGGGAGGTGGTAGGATCCAGAAAATGGCAGGGAGAGAGTCTGGCATCTTCCTATTGCTAAGCCATGCTGACATAGACCAGTTCTCTTTGATATCTTAATGCCCTCTAGCCTGCCTCCCTTATTTCCCTGATTGCACCCACCTTTGCAGGCTCACTGATGATCAGTATGAATGGTAGGGCTCAGAAATGTGCTGATCTGTCATCCTTCTTACTGGAGTAGCAGCTCTTGAAGCTAAACTGAACGTCAGCTGATGAGTAACCCTCTTCATTTTAGATTAGAGTGGTGCTGGAAAAGCACAGCAGGTCAGGCAGCTTCTGAGGAGCAGAAAAATCGACGTTTCAAGCAAAAGCCTTTCATCAATGAAGAATCTCTTCATTGGTCACTGCTGGCAACATACCATTCTTGGCATATGTCAAAGCCTCCAGGTTTCAGTCCCAGCATTAGGTCTGCAGCATTAACTGCAAGCTTCCACCTAAAATGTCTTTTTACAAGATTAACGATAGAGCAAAAATTATATGCCAGTCAATAATTTATTTAATGTAAAAGAGCAAACTGTAGAAGTTGACAATCTGAAAGAAAGACTGAAGTTGCTGGAGAAACTCAACATATTTTTCTGCATCTGTGGAGAGAAAGCAGAGTTCACCTTGAGTCAAGTGACCCTTCTTCAGAGAGGTTTGAAGTTCTGAACAGGAGTCATTCAACTAAAACATTAACTCTGCTTTCACTCCACAGATGCAGCCAGATCTGTTAGCTGTTAGTAAACAGTCACACATTGTATTCAGCTACTTTTCAATGACCTTCTTAGTTTCTGGACAACCAGAATCCCCAGCTCCCTTGCACTTTCAGCAGTTGATGTTTTCGGAGCTGCAAATGGTCATCACGTGCTATTAAGTCTATTTAAGCAAACATTTATGTTCAGAATAAAAACATTTTTCGAAACTTGAATAGGAGTGTCAGGAGTTCAAGCCACTGACCGCCAGGCTGGAATATTGAAATGAAAGATGTGACAAACCCATTTCTTCAATACTTCACACGCGTTGCACAGTCTACAAAAGTCTCAAATAAAGAACTTAGGGCAATTAGACAAGGGTAACTAACTGTCCAATTTCTCCATTTAAGAGCTTTGGATACTGGCTCTACATACAGGATTGACTTTTCCTCATCAATGGCTATTGGCTCAGCAATTGCAAACATTAATGGTGGCACAGAAAGGTTTGCCACCCTGCTATCATTCCGATTTCACCATCAGCTCTTTAGATTGGGGCATTTCATTCTTGGGATAGTGACCCAGCAACAGCTTCTTGATCAGGCCACATCAGCAGCATGTCAACATTAGTGGTGTCATCATTCACAGCAGCGCTGGCTCCAGCTCTCAGTCCAAGCAGCAGGGCTCCACCACAATTCACAACATTATTAATGCAAAAGTCTTGTTTTAAAATAAAACCGCCACAATCTAACTTCTCGCAAAAATACACACTTGGGAGGCAGAGCCCAGCAGTTTCCATAATGTGCTAACTGTGGCCTGGAACAGCGTATTTGATATTATTCCCGCATACATGCAGAGGTAAATGCCTACATAACTTCACAGGAATTGCTAGTTCTCCAGCAATAACCTTTATTCCAAATACAATATTATTCAGGCGTTAAATTGCACTTTGGATCAAACTGACATTTCAATTTCTTCAGTTGTTCCTGACGACTATAGGTTTCATTTCCATCGCAGTTTGGATTGTCACATTTACTATGCCTGCAATTGATGATAAAAGATAAATGAAGTTATTTAAATGAGTATTTGCCTCCATCCCACAATTGTGTGCCAGCTGTTTGAGAGCATGAAGATTCGGGATTCAGGACTGCAACCTGCATTCAGCCGTTTGAGTGAAACTGGTCATACTCCAAATGGCTGACTGCAATAAATGTTCATGATTCAGTTACATCACACTGTAAATTTTTGCTATAAATTCTGTGTTAGGATTGAGCCCTCCACTATTATCTGAAAGAGCGACACTGCAAAAGCTAGTGTGCTTTCAATTAAACCTGTTGGACTATAATCTGGTGTTTGTGATGTTTAGCAATAAATTGTGAATTTGTTCTTCAAAACCTTTGTTGCTGGTGATAACAATTAGAGACAGAAATGGGATAGCAAGTTCTTGAATGCATTCGTATTCAGAGTTTAGAAACTTCAATAACAAAATGCAAGCAAACTTACAATGAATTGTCTTTGATGTTCTCTCCTGATACAATATTTTTGAAACAAAATTTTGAAGCCCTAATTCTAATGCAGATAACAGAGAGACAGTAATGCAAATGGTCTTGCCTGCAGTGGTGTTCCCTGCGCTGCTCTGTGATGTTTCCTGAAAAGTCCCAAGAAAGTGATTTCCTTTCTATTTTGTATACTCTGAATGAATTAATCACATATTGTTTTCAAACTTATTATTTTCATGATAGATTTTGAAGTGTACAGTTTTCCATCGACCTTGTACTTTGAACTGTCAGGTGATCTTCAAATAGTCAGAAAAGTGCTATTCCGCCATTTTAGGCATGCTTCTACATACACAATAAAATCATCATTATAAACCTGAAAAATTGAGTAAATATTTCAAGCAATTGACAGCTAGTTTTATGAAGCTATTTCAAGATTTATTACCCAAAACTCTCATTGGCTGTTTGCAAGACAAGATAATGAAGCTAGAATGTAGTAGCAAAGAAAGGGAGACACGATGCAACAAATTCATTTCTTCAATACTTTATACTTATTGCAACGTCTCAAAATATCTCAACTCAAGAGCTCCAGGCGCAAATGGTGAGTAGGCAACCAATTTTCCAATGTCTCCAATGAATTCCTTTGGTACTGTCTCCACATACAGGGCGGAATTTTCCATGTCACCTGGCTCCTGCCAAAATTCTCATGAGTCAGGCCAAGCGGAGGGGAGTTCAGGAGCAAAGCCCAACTCTCTTCTGCCCCATTATATTATCCGGTCAGTGGGGGGCAAATGAAGTCACCAATTGAGAGACAACCGTGTCTGTCTGTGTAGTGAATAGGAGAGCTTCTCAACTCCCACAGTGGGTCATAGTCTGTAAATCTCTTTAGTACAGGCTCAGCAATATCCACCACGAATGTCAGCAAAGGAAAGGTCACTGCTCTGCCTTCACTCAGTTGTTGCTGTTAGCTCCTGGGATCATGCCATTTCAATAATGGTTTTCTGACCAGGCAGCAACTTCTATACTAGCTACTGTCAGTAACATGCCACCCTGGCACTGCCAACCATCACGTTTGACTCCAGCTCTCAGTTCCACCAGTAGAGCTTCATCAGAATACATAAAATGATGACTTCAAAAGTCTCATGTAAGAAAGAACACTATCTTCAAACTTCTGGATGTAATAAATCTTTTTGCAGTCAAGCTAACTGTGGTAACTAGGGCCTGCTACATGGTTCATGGCAGAAGGAAATATCTGCATAACTTCACAGGACCTGCTTGTTCTCCAGCAATTGCCTTGGAGAATATAATATCAAATGAAGTACGATTTACACAAACAATCAAACATATTTTCTAGTTATTGCAAATAATCTTGGAGAATTATATTTTCCATATCCCTTGCAATTTGGATTGCCAACCTTACCATGCCTGGAACTGGTCAGACAAGATAAATTAAGTCTTTATGTTAACATTTTGCTCCAGCTACTATTGAGTGCCAGCTGCTTGAATGACTGAAGACTCTGGATTCAGTCGTACAGCTTGAGTTCAGCTGCTTTTGTTAAACTTCTTACAATCCAGATTGATACTGCAATCAATATTGATTTTATTCTTCAACCCCTTTCAAAGGTTTGATGGACACTATAGCTGGTGATAAGGGTGAGACTGAGATGGGATACGTATTTCTTGAATTTATTCATTTTAAGAGACTAAAATGATCAGGGATAAGTAACCCAAATTTGCAAGCAATTTTGAAATCAAGCTTCCTTGATGTCCTCTCCTAAAACTGTCTGTTTTGAAACAAAAATCTCTCCGACCTGAAGAATAATGTAGATAATGGAGAGGCAGTATGTGATTGCTATGGTCAGGAATGGTATTGTGGGATATAGGTAAAGTAGTGTTACTTCTGCATTTATAATTACTTATGCAGGGTAAATGAACTCACACCAGTGTGTAATTGTTTCAACTAAAACCTGAGTCAACTAGAATGAAAACTATGTGGAGGAATACATAGTTGTTTTTGTGTGAGCTAAAATTGTGTGCAAGAATGAAATGTGACTGCAAAACAATGGTAGATGTTACAGACAAATAGATAAGTTGCGGTGAGTATGTAGGTTAAGCCAGATATGCTTGCACAAGCAGTAGTTATAAGCATCTGTTTGCCACTGTTACTGAAACACAGGATCAAACCCCAATTAAAAGGTCATAAGGATCAGTATGGTGGGGGAAAGCACAGATGGAGGGAGTAGATAATGGTGAAGAAAGGATGTGCGTAACAATGGGCCACAGCGGGATGAGGTCAAATGACCTTGTGAGGCCAGAAATAAGCATTTTGTCACAGACAAGGCCGGATAAGGAAAGAGATAAACAGGAGTAATGGGTACTGGTCTTAGGGAAGTGGAAGATGTAAACGTGGACGAGCAATGGGATAAAAAAAAGATACCAAATTACATAAATGTCGTGTATTAGTTGAATTCAGTGTGTGTGCCCCTGCCTTGTAGACAGTGGACATCACACCCTCTTTCTTGCAAGAGTAAAATAAAGGGCACTACTCATTCAGATTTTGTCTCGGATGAAATTATTGAAGTGTGTGAGCTTTGTTTCTCACAGTATTCTCTGCATTGCTGTGTGGTGTTTTCGTGAGGAGTCTGCATGTTATCTTGCTGTGATTGTCAGCCCACCAGCAATTTACTTTCATTTCCTTGTACTATGAAGGAAGCAAAATCATGGTCACATATTGCATCAAACATACTTTTTCATGACCGCTTTAGATTTGGACGGCACAGTTTCCCATCTCCATCGCAGTTTAGGCTGTCAGGTTTACCAGGCTTGCAATTGAACAGACAAGTTTAGCCACTGAAATCAGCATTTGTCTCCATCTACAAGTGTGTGCCGCTGCTGGAATGGCTGAAAAATCTGGATTCAGTATTGCAGCTCTTATTCAGCTGCTTTTTCAAAACTGTCCACATTGCAGAAGGATGACTGCATGAGTTGGTGAATTTTTTTGTCAAATTTACATAACTAGTTTGCAAGAAAACAAAGCACAGGTAGGGGAAGAGGCAGAGAATATCGGGGAGAAGGGGTATTTCCTTGCAGTATAGACCAGAGATGTCAATCGGAGGTAAAACTTTCAGGATCTGGCTGATGAAGGGGAAACATCTCACTGAAGAGACTTGGATATTTCAAAGCAATAGCTTTTCCAGCAACTCTGTTTTTTTTTCTTTCTGATTTACGACATTCGCAGTTCTTTCGCGTTTTATTTGGATGCTTTCTGTTGTTCTAGTTAAATAAGAGCTTCAATCTGTAGGAGCATTAGAGATGGAAATTTGTTGTGATTGCTGTGGTCTGGTCTACAAAGGTGTTTGTTGCACTGCTGTCACATGCTTTCAAGACGAAGTTCCTGAACAATCGAAACAACAGCTCTCCAGCAAATATCCTTTCACATCTTTGAATTCTGAATCAGGGATCATTTATACACAAACTGGAGCAAGCTTATTTTCTGCAACTGTCCCTGGAGACATTAAATTTCCCGGTTCTTCACAGTATACGCAGCTGAAATTAGTCATGAAAGAAGACATTTTATACCAGGTCTTAGAGTCATAGGGATGTACAGCATGGAAACAGACCCTTCGGCCCAACTCGTTCATGTCAACTAGATATCCCAACCCAATCTAGTTCCACCTGCCAGCACCCGGCCCATATCCCTCCAAACCATTCCTATTCATATACCCATCCAAATGCCTTTTAAATGTTGCATTTGTACCAGCCTCCACCACATCCTCTGGCAGCTCATTCCATACACATACCAGCCTCTGCGTGAAAAAGTTGCCCCTTAGGTCTCTTTCATATCTTTCCTCTCTCAAACTAAACCTATGCCCTCTCGTTCTGGACTTTACTACATTATTCTTGTGTCATAAACTCTTTCACACTGTCCTTTGGTCATCAGATTTTAACAAAATAATCAAATTGAAATAAAAATCCACAAGAGTTCTAATAAGGGCTTCCAATAATAACCCAATTATTGCACAGTCAAATTCTGCTCCATTCAGTGTTACGGAAAATTTCAAACTACATATATTCTCAATCCTTGGCTGAATTTATTTTATTGTCCACAGTAACAGTAGGAAATGTTTTCTGTGTTTTTTCTAGCACTGGAATCCTGTTCTCACATACATTTGGTTTTGACAAAGAGCATATGTTCTTGCTTGTGTGCACAATTGGCTGATGGCTAGTATAAAATTGCTGGATGCTCAGGGATTCAGTATTATATTCTTTGATGAACTGTATTTATTAAGTAGATCAACTTCCAAAGATATTGGGACAAGGGAAAGCAGTAGGTTTCTTCTTTAAAACCTTCATCGGGGATTTGAAAGACACCACAGGCAGAATGAGGGGAGCAGAGGAGATAGGAACACTAATCATTCAATATATTTATCCTTTCTTCAGAGTTCAGCTATCTAAATGTTTGACTACAAATTGAGATCTGAATATTGAATGGGCAAGCAATTTTCCATTGACCACTTTTGAAGGTTTTGTATTGATGCAACTATTTTGTAAGTAAACAAAATCTCTGATCTCTCAGAAAAATGCAAATCTTATAGACATAATAAAGCAACTTTGTTAATGTGACTGCTGTAGGCAGGTGTTTGTTGCATTGCTGTGGCATGTTCTCAGACAGAAGCCCCTCCATAGAATTTACAGGAAGTGGCACCAATTTTCTTTCACATTGTTGATGTTCTAGATGAAACTTAATTAAGTCACACATTGGACAAAAACTTTCTTTGTGATCATTGCATTCATTACTGGAATCTCTTCTGTCTTGGAAGTGTCACAATAGTTTCCATATCCACAATTGGGGTTACAGCCCAAATTAAGTGATTTTAAATAAATACTTGAAAAATTCAACAATTGGATTTGGAGGATTTCAGCATTATAAACGTGTTTGTTGAATCGTTACATTGAAACTCCAATTTGGCAGTTTAATCAACCTGCCACATCCCATACAAACAGGGATGAGTTAGATATTGAACATGAGTATGTCTCATTAATTGTGACTTTAAATCCACATTCCTGCCGACCCTGAAAACCTTTCACCATCCCTCTCTCAACAATAAACTATTCATCTTTGTCTTAAAAATATTCCAGAGCTCTGCTTTAAATGTCTGACATTTAGACAGTAGTCCATCTCTAAAAGGAAAAATCTTGTTTCAATGAATTTGCCTCTTCCCCTCCTAAACACAAACTGACAAAAGCCTAGACTATCTGAATTCCCTCTGTATCACAAGTCATTCAGTAGGTATTATTCTGGTCAGCATTCTCCGAACTGCTTCCAACGTATTTACTTCCTTCCATAAACAGGGTGACCAATAAGAATTAGAGCATTCAAGATACAAGCTCAACAGTGCTCTCTACTTTTGTGTTTAAATTCTCCAACAATAAAAGGAAAACATTTATTCGCTTTCCTAATTATGTACTGTATCTGCACTTTGTGATTCAGGTAATGTGACACTGTGATCCCACTGCACCTCAGAGCTATGGAATCTCCCTCTATTAAAAAAAATGTTTTTCTTCCAGTCAAAATGGACAACATAACATTTTGTAACGTAAAGGTCTATTTGTCAGATCTTTGACTACTCACTCAACCTGTATTTCTCTATAGCACCACAATGTCTTCTGAGGTTATTTTTTAATCTTAATTTGACATGCCAGATTTATATTAATTCCTTCGTAAGTCATGGACTATCAGTCAACACTTCGAAAATTTGAGCAGATACAGATCTGTTTTAAATAGCTGCTCACGTTATATGCTCCTAAGCACTCTGAATTCCGGTTAATTCTCAGTTCCAAACAAACACCGAAGTACACGCGAACATTCATGTTAAAAAGGCTGAACCCCTGAATCTAATTAGAGAATACCAAAATACCAATAGCATTTTCGTCAGCCCCTCTCTATCTCTGTCTCTCTCTCACACACACACATACCATGGATAAGGGAAAATCTTGAAATGTAAGATGTCTGTAAGGCAAATGGATAATATAAACTTCTACTGTATCATGACAACCTTTTAGCCAAACAACAATGATTGACTCAGACCCGTGGCCTGTGCCTTTTGCTTGATGGGAGCTTAGGAACGTGGCTGACATTCCTGACTCTTACACTTGCAAGAAGTGTGTCCAGCTGCAGCTCCTGTTTGACCGCATGACGACTCTGGAGCTGTGGATGGATGCACTGTGGAGCATCCGTAATGCTGAGGAGGTCGTGGATAGGACATTTAGTGAACTGGTCACACCGCAGTTTGGAATTGCTGAGGGAGACAGTGAATGGGTGACCAAAAGACAGAAAAAGAGTAGGAAGGCAGGGCAGGTGTCCCCTGCGGTCATCTCCCTGCAAAATAAGTATACCGTTTTGAAGACTGTTGGGGGAGAATGCTCACCAGGGGAGGGCAGCAGTTGCATGTTTCATGGCATCGTGGCAGGCACTGCTGATCAGAAGGGCGGAAAACGACTCGTAGGACCATTGTCATAGGGAATTCTATTGTGAGGGGAATAGATAGGAGGTTTTGTGGCCGAAAAATAGGACTCCTGGATGGTATGTTGCCTCACAGGTGCTCAGGTCAAGGATGTCACCGATCCGCTGCAGAGCGGTCTAAAAGGGTAGGGTGAACAGCCAGTTGTCTTGGTGCATAAAGGCAACAACGATATAAGTAGAATGCAAGATGAGGTCCTGAAAGAAGAATTCAGGGAGCTAGGAGAGAAGTTAAAGTGGAGGACCTCAAAGGTAGTTATCTCGGGATTACGACCAATGCCACGTGCTAGCCTGCGTAGAAATCATAAAATAGGCAGGATGAACACGTGGCTTGAGAGATGGTGTAGGAGGGAGGGGCTAAATTTGTTGGACATTGGGACCAGTTCTGGAGAAGGTGGGACTATTACAAAATGGACGGTCTACATCTGAACCAGACCAGAACCAAAGACCTTGGGAAAGTTTTTGCTAATGCTGTTGGGAGGATTTAAACTAATGTGGCAGGGGACTGGGAACCAGAAGAGAAAACAAGTAGGCAGTGAGGTGGAGACTGGAGACTGTAAGAATTATGAAGATAGCATTCATAAATGGAAGAGTAGGCAGTGAGTAGATGAGCGAGCAAAAAAAAACTGGAAGCCTGAAATGCATCTACTTTAATACAAGGAGTATAGTGTGTAAGGCAGATGAACTTAGGGGTTGGATTGGTGCCTGGGAGTATGACATTATTGCCATCACAGAGACTTGGTTGAAGGAAGGGCCTGATGATTGGCAATTAAACATTCCAGGATATAGACGCTTCAGACAGGACAGGGAGGGAAGTAAAACGGGGTGGGTGAAGTTGCATTTCTGGTCAAGGACGATATCACGGCTGTGCTAAATGTGCACACTATGGAGGTCTTGGGTAGTGAGGCATTATAGGTAGAACTGAGAAATAAGAAGGGCGCAGTTACACTGTTGGGGCTGTATTACAGGCCTCCCAACGGTGAGCATGTGGTAGAAGAACAAATAGTAAACAGACTATGGAAAGATGTAGAGGCAATAGGGGAGTGGTGATGGGAGATTTTAATTTTCCCAACATTGACTGGGATATCCTTAGCGTCAGATGTCTGGATGGGGTAGAATTTGTGATAAGTGTCCAGGCGAGTTTTCTAGTGCAGTATGTCAATAGTCCGACGAGGGAAGGGGCCATATTGGACCCGGTACTGGGGAACGAGCCAGGCCAGGTGGTAGAAGTTACGGTGGGGGATTTCTTTGGGAACAGTGACCACAATTCGGTAAGTTTTAGAATACTCGTGGCTAAAGTACAGAGTGATTGTCAAGGAAGAGTATTAAACTGGGCCAAGAATAATTATATCAAAATTCGGCATGAGCTCAGAAATGTGGAATGGACACAGCTATTTGAAGGGAAATCAACATTTGACATGTGGGAGGCTTTTAAAGATAGTTTAAAGATGGTGCAGGATAGGCACGGCCCGTTGATGGCAAAGGATGGGAAGTGCACCATTCGTGAACCGTGGATGACTGGAGAAATTGTACGATGAGCCAAGAGGAAAAGGGAAGCATACATAAGGCCTAGGCAGCTAAGAACAGAACGAGCCCTAGAAGAATATTGGAGTTGTAGGACAAGTCTTAAACGAGGAATCAAGCGGGCTTAAACGGGTTATTAAATAGCGTTTGCGAGCAGAATTAAGGAGAATCCAGCATTTTATTCTTATATAAGAAACAAGAGGGTAAGTAGAGAAAGGATTGGTCCACTAAAGGATAACGAAGAAAGGTTGTGTGTCGGACCTGAGAGAATGGGTGAGATTCTGAATGATTACTTTGCATCAGCATTTACTGAGCAGTGGAGTATGATGAATGTTGAGATTAGAGATAGATGTTTGATTAGTCTGGATCACATTGATGTCAGTAGGGAAGATGTGTTGGCGAGGCTAGAGGTTATTAAGGTGGACAAATCCCCAGGACCAGATAGGATCTATTCCAGGTTGCTGAGGGAAGCAAGAGAGGAAATAACTGGGACCCTGACAGATGTCTTTGTGGAATCCTTAAATACAGGTGAGGTACCAGACGACTGGAAGGTAGCTCATGTTGTCCCCCTGTACAAGAAGGGTTGTAGACTTATTCTGGGTAACCAAAGACCAGTGAACCTGACGTCAGTGCTGGGAAAGTTGATGGAGAAGGTACTGAGGGATAGGATCTACTTATATTTAGAAAAGAATGAGTTTATTAGTGATAGGCAAAATGGTTTTCAGCAGGGGAGACTGTGCCTTACCAACTTAATTGAGTTCTTCGAGGAAGTGAGCAAGTTCTTAGATGAAGGAAGGGCTGTAAATGCCATATACGTGGACTTTAGTAAGGCATTTGATAAGGTTCCCCATGGTAGACTAATGGAGAAATTGAAGTCATATGGTGGCCAGGGTCTTCTAGCTAGGTGGATAAAGAACTGGTTGAGAAACAGGAGACAGAGAGTAATAGTTGAAGGGAGTTTCTTGAAATGAAGAAAGGTGACCAGTGGTGTTCCACAGGGGTCAGTGTTGGGGTCACTGTTGTTTGTAATATGCATAGATGATCTGGAAGAGGGCGCTGTTGGTATAATCAGCAAGTTTCCTGATTAAACGAAGATTGGTGCAGTAGCAGAAAGCATAAGTGTCTGTCAGAAATTACAGAAAGATATAGATATACTGGGGATATGGGCGGATAAGTGGCAGATGGTTTTCAATCCAGACAAATGTTGAGGTGATGCATGTAGGCAAGACTAATTCTAGAGCGAATCATACAATAAATGGAAGTGCCTTGGGAAACGTTGATGGGCAGAGAGATCTGGGAGTGCAGGTCCATTGTACCCTGAAGGTTGCTGCACAGGTGGGTAAAGTAGTCAAGAAGGCACATGGTTTGCTTGCCTTCATTGGACGGGTTATTGAGTATAAGAGCTGGCAAGTCATGTCAACATGGTACAAGACATTGATTCAGCCACATTTAGAATACTGTGTACAATTCTGGTCGCCACATTACCAAAAGGATATGGACGCTTTTTGGAGGGTGCAGAGAAGGTTTACGAGGATGTTGCCTGGTATGGAAGGTGCTAGCTATGAAGAGAGGTTGAGTAAGTTAGGTTTATTTTCATTAGGAAAAAGAAGATTGAGAGCGGATTTGACTGAGATTTACAAAATCATGAAGGGTTTAGACAGGGTGGATAGAGATAAGCTTTTTCCCAGGGTGAAGGATACAATAACGAGAGGTCACGCTTTCAAAGTGAGAGGTGGAATGTTTAAGGGGGATACACCTGGTAAGTACTTTAAACAGAAGGTGGTGGCCATTTGGAACGCGTTGCCAGCAGAGATGGTGTAGGCAGGCACGGTAGATTCATTTAAGATGCGTCTGGACAGGTGCACGAGTAGGTGGGGAGCAAAGGGTTACAAATGCTTAGGAATTGACCGACAGGTTTAGACATTACATTTGGATCAGCTCAGGCTTGGAGGGCCGAAGGGCCTGTTCCTGGGCTGTAAATTTTCTTTGTTCTTTTTTGTTGATATAGACTTTCCTTTTCATGTTGTATTTATTAGTAGGTGCGAGGTTGGGAAGTGCTTTTGGCAAAAAGATCCGAAATGTCCTTGGTCACACGTCACAAACAGAATTCAAGTAAAAAATGAGGTCTGCAGATGCTGGAGATCACAGCTGAAAATGTGTTGCTGGTTAAAGCACAGCAGGTTAGGCAGCATCCAAGGAATAGGAAATTCGACGTTTCGGGCATAAGCCTTTCATCAGGAAGCCCTTGATTCCTGATGAAGGGCTTATGCCCGAAACGTAGAATTTCCTATTCCTTGGATGCTGCCTAACCTGCTGTGCTTTAACCAGCAACACACAAACAGAATTCACGCAGGGCACCTATTAACCAGAACAGGAAATGAAATGGCAGCCTTCACTACAAAATGAATCATGTGTAGGAGTTGTCGGGTGTTGTTGAGGCAGTATTTGGGCTATTGTGGACGGACTTTCTCTCCTTTATAAATCAATTATCTCCTTGTCACAGAGGTAGTGCAAAGCTGTTTCATCAGAATAATCTCTGGGATGATGGTAACATGAAGAGATTGTGAAGGAAATTGATGATTAATTGGTAGCACGGTGAGAGTATAAGAGTTGACTGCATTGAAACGTGAAGATTATGGACGATAACACTTTATGTCCAGAAAAAGACATGGACGGCATGGGAAATTACATTTTGCCCATGATACGTGCTTCTTTTTAGTTTATGTACCTCTATGAAGCTCATATGTTGGTTGGGAGAGAGCTTCAGGCTCTGAATGAACTCTCAGTGCAGTTGGTGTGTGACCCTGCACTGAGCGTCACATTGTTCACTAATCTGTCAGCAGCTGCAATGCCTAACTCCTGAAAATGTTAGCCGTTCCCAACAGCTGCTGAACTCCATAGGGAATACCGGTCTGCCTTCTCAGAGATGTCCTCCCTCCTCACCGTCAACAAACCATATTAATATATCCATTGTGTACCATTAACAATAGAGTCAGGAGGAACAAAACAGAGCAGTCTATCCGCGCAGTCTGTTTTATTGGTTTGTCTTGTTTGGTCATAGATAGCATCCTCCTATTTCTGTACAAGGGGCTTGAGCAGCAGAATGGCCACCTCCTGATGTCATGGGAGATGCTCAGGAACATGATTGGGCAACCCGTGGTTCCTGCTTAACAGATCATGTGTTTGACTGGGCTCCTTATCTTCATGTATAATAGTCAGGAGAGAATGAATGGGCGATCTCTATTTTTGTCCAATAGCATTGATGGGCGGAATGACCTCCTCACATTCCTGCGAAGTGAGCTTGAGCTGCTGAATGAGCACCTTTCTTTACTCTGGTAACGCACAGTGTCCAGCAGGACTGTTACATGAATGTTACTAACACTCTAACAGCATAAGCCTGAATGCTGTCCGGGTCTTCCTGCTGGACACAGGCTGCTTCAGGAGCTAAGGTGGGCACATTTCTGCCAAAGCTTTGCTCACTAACTTCCCCTGTCGATATCCCATTGCAGAGTCTCCATATCCTATTAAATGACTGTCTTGGCAAATGAAGTAATTGAGCTCCAATCCAATCAGTCACCTCATCCAGGTCATTGGGAGAGATTGTAAATTGTTGATAATGTCACACTGATTGCTGAGGCATTCCACCAATTTACAACTTTACAACCTGAATATAAACATTTATCCTGAATATTTATTCCCTGATAGTTTAGCAGGTTTCCCCTGTTGCATGGCATCAGGCTAGAAAGATAAGATGGCCTCATCCTACACTGTGTAGGATGGCCTCATCCTACTTAGCGGGCTGAATAACTTCAATCTATTCCTGTGTAAATCCTTAGAGGACAGAATGGTCTCCGCCTGTCTCATTATAACGATGTTGACTGTCTGAATGGGATCTTTCTTTACCTCTGTAACGTTACTGAGTGGTTGAGAGAACAGCATATAGGTTAGGGGCAGCAGCTGGCCATTCAGCCCCTCACACCTACTGCACTATTCAGAATGTGCATGTTGATGTGAATGTGACTAAACATCCCCTTCCTGTCTGTACCCAATAAACATGGATTTTCTTGAACATCAAAAATCTATGGAATGAACCTTGCTATTTCGGCATGTGAATACCACAGATCACACAACCCTAAACAGAAAAGAACAACCCTGTCTCAGTCTGAAATGGGAATGTCCTTATTCTCAAAATGTGTTCCCCTCAACCATTCACCACTCTTTTGAGATAAAAGGAGTCGACACTTAGAAACAGGTATTGATCACTCAGCCCCTCAAGCCTGTCCACTTTCTCATTAACTCTCCTAAGTCAAATACTTACCAAATTCAGCCTCCACTGACGTCGTGGAAAGACAATTCCAGGCATCACAAGATCATATGAGCAATGAACCCTGGAACAGAATTAGGCCATTCAGCCCATTTTTGTCTGCCATGACATTTGATCAAGGCAAAAATATTTCCCAACCCCATTCTTTTGCCTTCTCCAACTGACCATTGATAACTTATTAATAAAACGTATGTATCACTGTATTAAAGACAGTGTGCGCCTGTGTAGGGTTATGTTTGTGTGTTTGTGTGTGAACGTGCAAATCTGTGTGCGTATCTCTGCATGCATAAGTTATGTGTGTTAGTGTCAGTATCTCATTTTGTGTGTACTTCTGTCAGCATCTCTGTACAAAGTTGCTTTTGAAGTAAATATATTGAAATTGGAATTAAAGTCTCCCTCCTCCTCTGTCTCTGTCTGTCCCTGTTGTTCGCAGAGTTCATAGAATTCCAACAATGTGGAAACAGGCCCTTCCACCCAACACAGCCACACTAACCCTTCGAAGAGTAACCCACCCAAACCCGTTAAAATACAATCCTACGTTTACTCATGACCAATGCCCCTAACCTACACATCCCTGGGCACTATGGACAATTTAGTATGGCCAATTCACCTAACATCCACAACTTTGGACTGTGGGTGGAAACAGGAGAATCTGATGGAACCCTGCAGACATGGAGAGAATGTGAAACTCCACACAAACAGTCACCCGAGGGTGGAATCGAGCCCGGGTGCCTGGTGCTGTGAGGCAGCAGTGCTAGCCTCTGAGATTTGCGATTAGATTCATACAATACTATCCTCTGCTGGACTCCCCACACCACTGCATCAATGGCAGAGATTTTTACTCTCTCAGAAGATAACAAATCCTTTGCTGTGAATCTCTCAAATTGCATGGCCGTTTGATTTTTCCAATAATACCTTTGGAAGCATAGAGCAGTTTTGTTTGATACTGAGCAATGTTGTTCCTGCATCATTAGCAACACTACTGGGCCTTTTTCAGGACTTTTCAATACTTTCTCAGATACGTTTTAAGCATTGCAAGTCACAGAGTGAGAAATTAATTCATCTCATCTCCTGACAAAATGGTTGACTCAGAGGTGAACATTTCCATTCTGACAGGCCCAAGTATATTTGCAATATTCCATCTACCAGCATTGGGTGTGCGAGCCTGCTCGTTTGTGTGTGTTGATGGTGTAGTCAGTTTGGATCGTGCTCTGAGCTCTCTCACTCTCTCTCCCTCCCAGTCTGAATCCTCAAGTGATGTCACTCTCTGCCGCTGTCACTGCAGTAGGGTGGGGAGGCCAGTTGAGGGAGAGATTGTTTCATTTTCAGCACAACAGAGACGGTCAGACCTGCACTTACATATAGAATCTCACCGAGTCAAATACAGACACACAGGTACGGGTGGTGGTGGGGAGATGGATGTCGGGCGCTCCACCACCCGGCTTGTCCCTTTCCGTCCTATTCCAGGCTGTTTCTCTTGGAATGCGAGAAATGGAGGATGGAAGTGGGGGTCCCTGCTGTTTGTGCTGATGTGGGTGGGGGGATGGAGATGGTGATGTGTCCAGAGGGAGTCAGTCCATAGTGTTGTATCCAAACATTGTTATGAATGAGAGAGGTGTAGTGGAGGGGAAAGAGAGAGAGAAGGAAGGTGCTGTTTGCAGCAGCGAGAGTGGTGGAGCATGAGCCTTGTTCGTGTGTCTGTGCTATAACAGATATACAGTGAGTGTGAGGGAGCAAAAAGAATACAGTGAGCTTTATCCTGACAGAATGGGAAAGGTCATTGATGCTTGTCCTGTATCGCTGGACATTTCTTCAGAGTGCAGATACTGCACTGAGCTGGGTGGTGAAATCAGACTATGCTCGGTGGGTCTGGTGGTGTGGCCCCCTCTGGGGAAAAAAATGGTCCTCCTCTATACTGGTCACCCTGAGCCCCTCACACTCACTAAATCACCTTCGCCCTGACCCATACACATTCACTACATCACCATCATTCTGACCCCCTCACACTCACTCCATCTGCAACAGCCTTAACCGCTAACACTCACTCCATCACCGTCACACTGACCCCATCACATTCACTCCATCCCCGTCATCCCCACCCACTCACACTCACTCTAATACCGTCACTCTGAATGACTCACACTCACTCCATCACAGTCACCCTGACCCCCTCACACTCACTCCATCAATGACACACTCACCTCCTCCCACTCACTCCGTCACCGTCACCCTGAACCCCTCACACTCACTCAATCATCGTTACCCTGACCCCCTCACACTCACATCATCACTATCACACTGACCCCCTCACACTGACTCCATCACTGTCACCCTGACCCCCTCACACTCACTACATCAATGACACACTCACCTCCTCCCACTCACTCCGTCACTGCCACCGTGAACCCCTCAAACTCACTCTGTCACCGTTCCACTCACCCCCTCACACTCACTCCATCATCGTCACCCTGACCCCATCACTCTCTCTCCACCACCATCAGACTGGCCCACTCACACTCACTCCATCACCTTCACCCTGTCCACTGCACACTCACTCCATCATTGTCACACTGACCACCTCACACTCACTCCATCGCCATCGGCTGACCCCCTCAAACTCACTCTGTCATCATCAACCTGACCACATCACACTCACATCATCACCGTCCAATTGACCCGTTCACACTCAGTCCATGACCGTCACTCTGACCCCCTCACACTCACTCCATCACCGTCACCCTGAGCTCCTCACACTCATTCCATCACCTTCGCCCTGACCCCATCGCTCTCACTCCATCACCATCACACTGACCCCCTCAAACTCACTCCATCTCTGTCTCAGTCACCCCTACACACTCACCTCATCACCTTCGCCCTGACCACCTCACACTCACTCCATCACTGTCTCAGTAAGCCCCACAAACTCACTCCATCACTTTCATCCTGAGCCCCTCGCACTCACCCAATCATCATCACCCTTACCCCCTCACACTCACTCCATCACAGTCACCCTGACCCCCACACACTCATTCCATCACCGTCATCCTCACCCGCTCACACTCACTCTAATACCGTCACTCTGAACGACTCACACTCACTCCATCACAGTCACTCTGACCCCCTCACACTCACTCCATTACCATCAGACTGACCCACTCACACTCACTCCATCACCTTCTCGCTGAACCCTTCACACTCACTCCATCATTGTCACACTGACCACCTCACACTCACTCCATCACCATTGCCTGACCCCCTCACACTCACTCAGTCATCATCAACCTGACCCCATCACACTCACTTCATCACTGTCCAATTGACCCTCTCACACTCAGTCCATCACTGTCACTCTGACCCCCTCACACTCACTCCATCACCGTCACCCTAACCCCCTCACACTCACTCCATCACCGTCACCCTGAGCCCCTCACACTCACTCCATCACCGTCACCCTGACCCTTTCACATTCACTTCATCATAGTAACCTGACCCCCTCACACTCACTCCATCACTGACTCCCTTACCCGGTCACACTCACTCCATCACAGTCAACCTGACACCCACACACTCACTCCATCACCTTCAATCTGAAATCCACGCACTCACTCCATCATCGTCACCCGGACTCATCACTCTCACTCCATCATCATCAGACTGACACCCTCACACTCACTCCATCACCATTGCCTGACCCCTTCACACTCACTCCATCATTGTCACACTGACCACCTCACACTCACTCCATCACCATTGCCTGACCCCCTCACACTCACTCAGTCATCATCAACCTGACCCCATCACACTCACTTCATCACTGTCCAATTGACACTCTCACACTCAGTCCATCACCATCACTCTGACCCCCACACACTCACTCCATCACCGTCACCCTAACCCCCTCACACTCACTCCATCACCGTCACCCTGAGCCCCTCACACTCACTCCATCACCTTTGCGCTGACCCCCTCAAACTCACTCCATCACTGTCACCCTGACCCTTTCACATTCACTTCATCATGGTAACCTGACCCCCTCACACTCACTCCATCACCGACTCCCTTACCCGGTCAAACTCACTCCATCACAGTCAACCTGACACCCACACACTCACTCCATCACCTTCAACCTGAAATCCACGCACTCAATCCATCATCGTCACCCGGACTCATCACTCTCACTCCATCACAATCAGACTGACACCCTCACACTCACTCCATCACCTTCACCCTGACACCCACACACTCACTCCATCACCTTCACCCAGACCCTCTCACACTCACTCCATCACCCTTACACTGACCCCCTCACACTCACTCCATCACCATCATTCTGACCCCCTCACACTCACTCCATCACAGTTCACCTGGCCTCCACACACTCACTCCATCACCGTCTCTCTGACACCCACACACTCACTCCGTTATCATCACCCTGACCCTCCACGCACTCACTCCATCACCGTCACTCTGGCACCCTCACAATCACTCCACCAATGACGCACTCACTTCCTCACACTCACTCCATCACCATCACACTGACCCCCACACACTCACTCCATCAATGACACAGTCACATCATCACACTCCCTCAATCAACGTCAACCTGACACCATCACACTCACTCCATCACCGTCACCCAGGCCCTCTCACACTCACTCCATCACTGTCACACTGACCCCCTCACACTCACTCCAACACCGTCACACAGACGCCTTCACACTGACTCCATCACCGTCACCCTGACCCCCTCACATTCACTACATCACCGTCAACCTGAGCCCCTCACTCTCACTCAATCAGCTTCGCCCTGACCCACACACACTCACTGCATCATCATCATTCTGACCCCCTCACGCTCACTCCATCACTGTCACCCTGATCCCCTCAAACTCACTCTGTCACCATTCCCCTAACCACCTCACACTCACTCCGTCATCATCAACCTGACCCCATCACACTCACTTCATCACCGTCCAATTGACCCTCTCACACTCAGTGCATCACCATCACTCTGACCCCCACACACTCACTCCATCACCGTCACCCTGAACCCCTCACACTCACTCCATCACCTTCGCCCTGACCCACGCACACTCACTCCATCACCGGCAACCTTACCCACTCACACTCACTCCATCATCATCAGACTGACACCCTCACACTCACTCCATCATCTTCACCCTGACCCACACACACACTCAATCCATCACCTTCACATTGACCTCCTCACACACTCCATCACAGTTCACCTGACCCACACACACTCACTCCATCACCATCAAATTGACCCCCTCACACTCACTCCATCACCACCACTCTGACCTGCTCACGCTCACTCCATCACAGTTCACCTGGCCTCCACACACTCACTCCATCACCGTCACTTTGACTCTCTCACACTCACCCCTTCAATGACACACTCACCACCTCACACTCACTCCATCACCATCACTCTGACACTCACACACTCACTCCGTCATCATCACCCTGATCCCCCTTACACTCACTCCATCACTGTCACCCTGGCCCTCACAATCACTCCATCAATGACACACTCACTTTCTCACACTCTCTCCATCATTGTCACACTGACCTCCTCACACTCACTCCATCAATGACACAGTCACCTCATCACACTCACTCCATCATCGTCATCCTGACCCACTCACACTCACTCAATCATCGTCACACTTACCCCCTCACACTCACTCAATCAATGACACAGTCACATCATCACACTCACTCCATCACCATGGCCCTGACCCACTCACACTCACTCCATCACCGTAAAACTGTCCCCCTCACACTCACTCCATCACCGTCACCCAAACCCTCTCTCACTGATTCCATCACTGTCACACTGACCCCCTCACACTCACTCCATCACAGTCACACTGACTCCCTCAAACTCACTCCAACACCGTCACTCTGACACCATCACACTCACTCCATCATTGTCACACTGACCACCTCACACTCACTCCATCACCATCGCCCTGACCCCCTCACACTCACTCCATCATCATCACCCTGACCCCATCACACTCACTCCATCACCATCAACCTGACCCCATCACACTCACTCCATCAGCGTCCAACTGACCCTCTCACACTCAGTCCATCAACGTCACTCTGACCCCCTCAAACTAGCTCCATCGCCATCACCCTGACCTCCTCACACTCACTCCATCACCATCACTCTGACCCCCTCACACTCACTCCATGACGGTCACACAGATCCTCTCACACTCACTCCAAACCCATCACCCTGAACCCCTCATACTCACTCCATCAATGAAACACTCACTTCCTCACACTCACTCCATCACTGTCACACTGACCCCCTCACACTCACTCCATCAATGACACAGTCACCTCATCACTCTCACTCCATCACTGTCACTCTGACCCCCTCACACTCACTCCATGACGGTCACACAGATCCTCTCACACTCACTCAAAAACCATCACCCTGAACTCCTCATACTCACTCCATGACAGTCACCCTGACCCCCTCACACTCACTCCATCACCATCACTCTGACCCCCTTAAACTCACTCCATCATCGTCACCTTGATTCCCTCACACTCACTTCATCACCGTCAATCTGGCCCCCTCACACTCACTCCATCAACATCACCAAGAACTTCTCACACTCACTCAATCACCGTCACACTGACTCCTTCACACTCACTCCATCACCGTCTCCCACACCCTCTCACACTCGCTCCATCGCCGTCACACTGACCCCTTCACACTCACTCCATCACCGTCACCCTGAACCCCTCACACTCACTCCAATACCGTCATCCCAATCCCCTCACACTCATTTCAGCAACGTCACGTAAACCCCATTACACTCATTCCATCATCTTCACCCTGACCCCCTCACACTCACTCCATCACTGTTACATTGAACCCCTCACACTCACTCCATCACTGTCACACTGACCCCCTCACACTCACTCCATCACCATCACACTGATCCCCACACACTGACTCCACCACTGTCACACTGACCCCTACACACTGACTCTATCAACGTCACCCTGAGCCCCTCACACTCACTCCATCAATGACACACTCACTTCCTCACACTCACTACATCACTGTCACACTGACCCCCTCACACTCACTCCATCAATGACACAGACATCTCATCACACTCACTCCATCACTTTCACCCTAACCCCCTCACACTCAATCCATCATCGACACCCTGACCTTCTCACACTCACTCCATCAATGACACACTGACCTCCTGACAGTCACTTCATGACCGTCACTCTGATACCCTCACACTCACACCATCTCCAACACCCTGAACCCCCTCACACTCACTCCATCACAGTTCACCTGACCCTCACATCCTCAATCCATCACATTCAACCTGACCCCCTCACACTCACTCCGTCATCATCATCCTGACCCGCTCACACTTACTCCATCAATGACACAGTCACTCCATTACCGTCACCCTGGCCCCCTCACACTCACTTCATATCCGCCACCCAGACCCGCACACAGTCCCACTCACACCATCACCATTGCCCTGAACCCCTTACGCTCACTCCATCAGCGTCACACAGATCCCATCAAGACTCACTCCATCACCGTCACTCTGACCCCCTCACTCTCACTCCATGACGGTCAGACAGATCCTCTCACACTCACTCCATCACAGTCATCCTGACCCCCTCATACTCACTCCATGACCGTCACACTGACCCTCTCACACTCACCCCATCACCGTCACTCTGACCCCCTCACATTCACTCCACCATCGTCACCCTGATCCACTCACACTCACTCCATCACCGGCAATCTGACCCCCTCACACTCACTCCATCACTGTCACCCCGAATGCTTCACACTCATTTCAGCAACGTCACCCAAACCCCCTCACACTCACTCCAACATCTTCACCCTGACCCCCTCACACTCACTCCATCAATGACACACTCACCTCATCACACTCACTCCATCACTGTCACCCTGACCCCCTCACACACACTCCATCACCTTCACACTGATCCGCTCACACTCACTCCATCAATGACACAGTCACCTCATCACAATCACTCCATTACTGTCACACTGACCCCCTCATACTCACTCCATCATCGTCACCCTGGCCCCCTCACAATCACTCCAACAATGACACACTCACGCCCTCACACTCACTCCATCACTGTCACATGACCCACTCATTCTCACTCCATCAATGACACAGTCAACTCATCACACTCACTCCATCACTGTCACCCTGACCCCCTCACACTCACTCCATCAATGACACAGTCATCTCATCACACTCACTCCATCACCGTCACCCTGACCCCCTCACACTCACTCCATCAATGACACAGTCAACTCATCACACTCACTCCATCACTGTCACCCTGACCCCCTCACACTCACTCCATCACCTTCGCACTGACCCAAACACATTCGATGCATCACCATTATTGTTACACCCTCACACTCACTCCATCACAGTCACCCTGACCCTTTCACATTCACTCCATCACCGTCAACCTGGCCCCCTCACACTCACTCCATCAATGACACATTCACCTCATCACATTCACTCCATTACTGTCACACTGACCCCCTCACACTCACTCCATCATTGTCACCCTGACCCCCTCACACTTACTCCATCAATGACACAGTCACCTCATCACACTCACTCCATCACTGTCACCCTGACACCTTTACACTCACTCCGTCACAGTTACACTGACCCCATCACATCCACTCCATCAACATCAACTTGACTGGCTCACACTCACTCCGTCGTCATCATCCTGACCCGCTCACAAGCACACCATCACCATCGCCCTGACTCCCTCACACTCACTCCATCACCATCACCCTGAACTCCTCACACTCACTCCATCACCGTCACCCTGACCCCCTCACACTCACTCCAGCACGGTCACTCTGACCCCCTCAAACTCACTCCATGTCGGTCACACAGATCCTCTCACACTCACTCCAACACCGTCATCCTGAACCCCGCATATTCACTCCATGACAGTCACACTGACCCCCTCACACTCAATCCATCACCATCACTCTGATCCGCTCACACTCACTCCACCAACGTCACATTGATCCCCTCACACTCAGTTCATCACCGTCACCCAGACCCTCTTAAACTCGCTCCATCATAATCACACTGACCCCCTCACACTCAGTCCATCAACGTCACTCTGACCCCCTCACACTCACTGCATCACTGTCACGCAAACCCCCTCACACTCACTCCAACACCATCACTATGACCCCCTCACACTCAGTCCACCATCGTCACCCTGACCCCATCGCTCTCACTCCATTGCCATCACACTGACCCCCTCAAACTCACTCTATCACTCCTAAGTACCACCCACCCACTCACTCCATCAACTTCAGCCTGACCGCCTCGCACTCAACCAATCATCATCACTCTTACCCCCTCACACTCATTCCTTCACTGTCACCCTGACCCCCACACACTCACTCCATCACCTTCACCCGGACCCCCTCACACTCACTCCATCATCGTCAACCAAACGCTCTCACACTCACTTCATCATGGTCACCTGACCACCTCACACTCACTCCATCACCGTCACACTGACTGCCTCACACTCACTCCATCACCGTCATCCTCACCCGCTCACACTCACTCTCATAACGTCACACTGACCCCCACACGCTCACTCCATCAGCATCACACTGACCCCCTCACACTCACTCCATCACTGTCACCCCAAATCCCTAACACCCGTTTCAGCAACGTCACCCAAACCCCCTCACACTCACTCCATCATTTTCACCCTGACCTCCTCACACTCAATCCATCACTGTCACACAGACGCCCTAACACTGACTCCATCACCGTCACACTGACCCCTTCACAATAACTCCATTACCGTCACTCTGAGCCCCTCACACTCACTCCATCAATGACACACTCACCTCATCACACACACTCCATCACTGTCACCCTGACCCCCTCACACTCACTCCATCATCGTCACCCTGGACCCCTCACAATCATTCCATCAATGACACTCTCACTTTCTCACACTCACTCCATCAACGTCACCCTGACCCCCTCACACTCACTCCATCAATGACAAAGTCACCTCATCACACTCACTCCATCACCGTCACCCTGACCCCCTCACACTCACCCCATCAATGACACATTCACCTCATCACACTCACTCCATCACTCTCACCCTGAATCCCTCCCTCTCACTCCATCATTGTCACCCTGACCCCCTCATATTCATTCCATCATCGTCAACCAAACACTCTCACACTCACTTCATCATGGTCACCTGACCACCTCACACTCACTCCATCACCATCACACTGACCCCCGCACACTCCCTCCATCACCATCATCATCACCCGCTCACACTCACTCTAATACCGTCACACTGACCCCACGCACTCACTCCATCACGGTCACACTGACCCCCTCACACTCACTCCATCACTGTCACCCCGAACCCCTGACACTCATTTCAGCAACGTCACCCAAACCCCCTCACACTCACACCTTCATCTTCACACTGACCCCCTCACACTCAATCCATCACTCTCTGCCAGACCCTCTCACACTCACTCCAATACCGTCACCCCGATCCGCTCACACTCATTTCAGCAACGTCACCCAAACCCCCTCACTCTCACTCCATCATCTTCACCCTGACCCCCTCAAACTCAGTCCATCAACAACAACCCGACCCTATCACACTCACTCCATCACCGTCCAACTGACCCTCTCACACTCAGTCCTTCACCATCACTCTGACCACCTCACACTCACACCATCACCATCACCCTGACCTCCTCACACTCAGTCCATCACTGTCACCCTAACCCCCTCACACTCACTCCATCATCTTCATCCTGACCCCTCAAACTCACTCCATCAGCAGCACCCTAACCCTATCACACTCACTCCATCACTGTCACACTGACACCCTCACACTCACTCCATCACTGTCACCCCGAACCCCTGACACTCATTTCAGCAACGTCACTCAAACCCCCTCACACTCACTCCTTCATCTTCACACTGGCCCACTCACAATCATTCCATCAATGACACTCGCACTTTCTCACACTCACTCCATCACCGTCACACTGATCCCCTCACACTCACTCCATCAATGACACAGTCTCCTCATCAAACTCACTACATCACCATCACCCTGAGCCCCTGACACTCAGTGCATCATCGTCACCCTGGCCCCCCTCACAATCACTCCATCAATGACACAGTCTCCTCATCACACTCACTCCATCATTGTCATCCTGCCCCCCTCACAATCACTCCATCAACTTCGGCCTGACCCACACACACTCACTCCATCAATGACAAAGTCACCTCATCACACTCACTCCATCACTGTCACCCTGACCCCCTCACACTCACTCCATCAATGACACAGTCACCTCATCACACTCACTCCATCACTGTCACACTGCCCCCCCCCCTCACAATCACATCACCAACTTCGCCCTGACCCACACACACTCACTGCATCACCATCATTCTGACCCCCTCACACTCACTCCATCACAGGCAGCCTGACCCTTTCACATTCACTCCATCACCGTCACCCTGGCCCCCTCACACTCGCTCCATCAATGACACAGTCACCTCATCACACTCACTCCATCACCATCACCCTGACCCCCTCCCAGTCACTCCATCACCATCATCCTGCCCCCCCACACTTACTCCATCAATAACACAGTTACCTCATCACACTCACTCCATCACCGTCACACTGATCCTCTCACACTCACTCCATGATCGTCACACTGACCCCTTCGCACTGACTCCATCACTGTCACACTGGCCCCCTCACACTCACTCCATCAATGACAAAGTCACCTCATCACACTCACTCCATCACCGTCACCCTGCCCCCTCACACTCACTCCATCAATGACAAAGTCACCTCATCACACTCACTTCATCACCGTCACCCTGACCCCCTCCCAGTCAATCCATCATCGTCATCCTGCCCCCCTCACACTCTCTCCATCAATGACACATTCACCTCATCACACTCACTCCATCACCGTCACCCTGACCCCCTGACACTCATTCCATCACCACCACAGTGGCCCCCTCACAATCACTCCATCTATGACACACTCACTTCCTCACACTCACTCCATCACCGTCACACTGATCTCTCATGCTCACTCCATCAATGACACTGTCACCTCATCACGCTCACTCCATCACCGTCACCCTGAGCCCCTCCCAGTCTCTCCATCATCGTCATCCTACCCCCCTCACACTCTCTCCATCAATGACACATTCACCTCATCACACTCACTACATCACCGTCACACTGATCCCTCATACTCACTCCATCAATGACACAGTCACCTCATCACACTCACACCATCACCGTCACACTGACCTCCTCACTCTCACTCCATCATCGTCACACTGACTCCGTCGCCGTCACACTGACCCCCTCACACTCACTCCAATACCGTCAGCCCGATCCACTCACACTCATTTCAGCAAAGTCACCCAAACCCCCTCACTCTCACTCCACCATCTTCACCCTGACCCCCTCAAACTCAGTCCATCAACAACAACCTGACCCCATCACACTCAGTCCATCACTGTCACACTAACCCCCTCACACTCACTCCATCACCGTCAGCCTGACCCCATTGCTTTCACTCCATCAACATCGTACTGACCCCCTCAAACTCACTCCATCACTGTCTCAGTAACCACCACACACTCACTCCACCATCGGCACCCTTACCCCCTCACACTCACTCCATCATCGTCAACCAAACGCTCTCACACTCACTTCATCATGGTCACCTGACCACCTCACACTGACTCCATCACCGTCACGCTGACCCCGTCACACTCACTCCATCACCGCTATCCTCACCCGCTCACACTCACTCTAATACCGTCACTCTGACCCACCGAAACACACTCCATCAGCATCACCCTGACCCCATCACACTAACTCCATCAACGTCCAACTGCCCCCTCACACTCAGTCCACCACCGCTACTCTGACCCCCTCACACTCACTCCATCACCGTCACTCTGACCCCATCACACTCAGTCCATCACTGTCACCCTAACCCCCTCACACTCAATCCATCACCGTCACTCTGACCCCTTCACACTCAGTCCATCACATTCTACCTGACTCCCTCACACTCAATCCATCATCATCAGCTTGACCCCATTGCTCTCACTCCATCACCATCACACTGACCCCCTCAAACTCACTCCATCACTGTCTCTGTAACCACCACACACTCACTCCATCATCGTCACCCTGACCCCCCTCACACTCACTCCATCATCGTCAACCAAACGCTCTCACACTCACTTCATCATGGTCACCTGACCACCTCATACTCACTCCATCACCGTCACACTGACGACCAAACACTCACTCCATTACCTTGAAAGTGACCCCCTCACGCTCACTCCATCATCGTCACCCTGACCTCCTCACACTCACTCCATCATCGCCACCCTGAAGCTCTCACACTCATTTCATCATGGTCACCTGACCACCTCACACTCACTCCCTCAGCGTCACACTGATCCCCTCACACGCACTCCATCACCGTCATCCTCACCCGCTCACGCTCACTCTAATACCGTCACTCTGAACGCCTCACACTCACTCCATCACAGTCATCATGACCCCCTTACTCTCACTCCATCATCGTTACCCTGACCCCCTCACACTCACATCATCACTATCACACTGATGCCCTCACACTGACTCCATCACTGTCACCCTGACCCACTCACACTCACTTCATCAATGACACACTCCCCTCCTCCCACTCACTCAGTCACCGTCACCCTGAAGCCTCAAACTCACTCTGTCACCATTCCCCTAAACCCCTCACACTCACACCATCATCGTCACCCTGACCCCATCACTCCCACTCCATCATTGTCACACTAACCACCTCACACTCACTCCATCACCATCGCCTGACCTCCTCACACTTACTCCGTCATCATCAACCTGACCCCATCACACTCACTTCATCACTGTCCAATTGACCCCCTCACACTCAGTCCATCACCGTCACTTTGACCCCCTCACACTCACTCCATCATCGTCATCCTGAACCCCTCACAGTCACTCCATCATCATCAACCTGACCGCATCACATTCACTTCATCACGGTCCAATTGACCCACTCACACTCAGTCCTTCACTGTCACTCTGACCCCTTCACACTCACTCCATCACTGTCACACTGATCCCCTCACACGCACTCCATCACCGTCATCCTCACCCGCTCACGCTCACTCTAATACCGTCACTCTGAACGCCTCACACGCACTCCATCACAGTCATCATGACCCCCTTACTCTCACTCCATCATCGTTACCCTGACCCCCTCACACTCACATCATCACTGTCACCCTGACCCCCTCACACTCACTACATCAATGACACACTCACCTCCTCCCACTCACTCAGTCACCGTCACCCTGAAGCCTCAAACTCACTCTGTCACCATTCCCCTAAACCCCTCACACTCACAACATCATCGTCACCCTGACTCCATCACTCCCACTCCATCATTGTCACACTAACCACCTCACACTCACTCCATCACCATCGCCTGACCTCCTCACACTTACTCCGTCATCAGCAACCTGACCCCATCACACTCACTTCATCACTGTCCAATTGACCTTCTCACACTCAGTCCATCACCGTCACTTTGACTCCCTCACACTCACTCCATCACCGTAACCCTGACCCCCTCACACTCACTCCATCATCGTCACCCTTAACCCCTCACAGTCACTCCATCATCGCCACCCTGACGCTCTCACACTCACTCCATCATCGTCATCCTGAACCCCTCACAGTCACTCCATCATCATCAACCTGACCGCATCACATTCACTTCATCACGGTCCAATTGACCCACTCACACTCAGTCCTTCACTGTCACTCTGACCCCTTCACACTCACTCCATCACTGTCACACTGACCCACTCACACTCACTCCATCACCGTCACCCTGAGCCCCTCACACTCACACCATCACCTTCGCCCTGACCCACACACACTCACTGCATCAACATCATTCTGACCTCCTCACACTCACTCCATCTCTGTCACCCTGACCCTTTCTCATTCACTTCATCATGGTCACCTGACTCCCTCATACTCACTCCATCACCGACACCCTTACCCGCTCACACACACTCCAACACTTTCTCCCTCACCCCTTCACACTCACTCCATCATTGTCACACTGACCACCTCACACTCACTCCATCAGCATCCCTGTCCCTCTCACACTCACTCTGTCATCATCAACCTGACCCCATCACACTCACTTCATCATCATCCAATTGACCCTCTCACACTCAGTTCATCACCGTCACTCTGACCCCCTCACACTCACTCCATCACTGTCACCCTGACCACCTCACACTCACTCCATCACCTTCGCCCTGACCCACATACACTCACTGCATCACCATCATTCTGACCCCCTCACAATCACTCCATCTCTGTCACCCTGACCCTTTCACATTCACTTCATCATGGAATCATGACCCGCTCACACTCACTCCATCACCGACTACCTTACCCACTCACACTCACTCCATCACCATCAACCTGACACCCACACAATAACTCCACCACCTTAAACCTGATACCCACACACTCACTCCATCATCGTCACCTGGACCCATCACTCTCACTCCATCACCTTCACCCTGACGCACACACACTCACTCCATCACCTTCACCCTGACCTCCTCACACTCACTCATCACAGTTCACCTGACCCACACACACTCACTCCATCACCGTCAAACTGACCCCCTCACACTCACTCCATCAGCATCCCTGTCCCCCTCACATTCACTCTGTCATCATCAACCTGACCCCATCACACTCACTTCATCATCGTCCAAATGACCCTCTCACACTCAGTTCATCACCGTCACTCTGACCCCCTCACACTCACTCCATCACCGTCACCCTGACGCCCTCACACTCACTCCATCACCTTCGCCCTGATGTACACACACTCACTCTATCACCTTCACCCTGACCTCCTCACACTCACTCCATCACATTTCAACTGACCCACACACACTCACTCCATCACTGTCAAACTGACCCACTCACACTCACTCCATCACCATCACTCTGACCTGCTCACGCTCACTCCATCACAGTTCACCTGGCCTCCACACACTCACTCCATCACCGTCACTCTGAACGCCTCACACTCAATCCATCACAGTCATCATGACCCCCTTACTCTCACTCCATCATCGTTACCCTGACCCCCTCACACTCACATCATCACTATCACACTGACGCCCTCACACTGACTCCATCACTGTCACCCTGACCCACTCACACTCACTTCATCAATGATACACTCACCTCCTCCCACTCACTCAGTCACCGTCACCCTGAAGCCTCAAACTCACTCTGTCACCATTCCCCTAAACCCCTCACACTCACACCATCATCGTCACCCTGACCCCATCACTCCCACTCCATCATTGTCACTAACCACCTCACACTCACTCCATCACCATCGCCTGACCTCCTCACACTTACTCCGTCATCATCAACCTGACCCCATCACACTCACTTCATCATCGTCACACTTAACCCCTCACAGTCACTCCATCATCGCCACCCTGACGCTCTCACACTCACTCCATCATTGTCACACTGACCACCTCACACTCACTCCATCATCATCATCCTGAACCCCTCACCGTCACTCCATCATCGTCAACCTTACCCACTCATACTCACTCCATCACCATCAACCTGACACCCACACAATAACTCCACCACCTTCAACCTGATACCCACACACTCACTCCATCATTGTCACCCGGACCCATCACTCTCACTCCATCATCTTCACCCTGATGCACACACACTCAATCCATCACCTTCACCCTGACCTCCTCACACTCACTCCATCACATTTCACCTGACCCACACACACTCACTCCATCACCGTCAAACTGAACCCCTCACACTCACTCCATCACCATCACTCTGACCTGCTCACGCTAACTCCATCACAGTTCACCTGGCCTCCACACACTCACTCCATCACCGTCACTCTGACCCCATCACACACACTCCATCAATGACACACTCACCACCTCACACTCACACCATCACCATCACTCTGACACCCACACATTCACTCCGTCATCATCACCCTGATCCCCCTCACAATCACTCCATCACTGTCACACTGGCCCCCCACAATCACTCCATCAATGACACACTCACTTCCTCATACTCACTCCAGCAATGACACAGTCACCTCATCACACTCACTTCATCACCGTCACCCTGACCCCCTCACACTCACTCAATCATCATCACACTGGCCCCCTCACACTCACTCCATGACGGTCACACAGATCCTCTCACACTCACTCCAATACAGTCACCCTGACCCCCTCACACTCACTCCGTCATCGTCACCCGGATCTCATCACACTCACTCCATCACCGTCAATCTGACTCCCTCACACTCACTCCATCACCACCACCCAGACCCTCTCACACTCACTCCATCACTGTCATACTGACCCCCTCACACTCACTCCATCACCGTCATCCTGACCCCCTCACACTCACTCCTTCATCGTTACCCTGACCCCCCACACTCACATCATCACTATCACACTGATGCCCTCACACTGACTCCATCACTGTCACCCTGACCCCCTCACACTCACTACGTCAGTGACACACTCACCTCCTCCCACTCACTCTGTCACCGTCAACCTGAACCCCTCAAACTCACACTGTCACCATTCCCCTAAACCCCTCACACTCACTCCATCATCGTCACACTGACCCCATCACTCTCACTCCATCATTGTCTCACTGACCATCTCACACTCACTCCATCATCGTCAACCAACCGCTCTCACACTCACTTCATCATGGTCACCTGACTACCTCACACTCACTCCATCACCGTCACACTGACCACCTCATACTCACTCCATCATCGTCACCCTGATGCTCTCACACTCACTTCATCATGGTCACCTGACCACCTCACACTGACTCCATCACTGTCACACTGACGACCAAAGACTCACTCCATTACCTTAAAAGTGACCCCCTCACGCTCACTCCATCATCGTCACCCAGACCTCCTCACACTCACTCCATCATCGCAACCCTGAAGCTCTCACACTCATTTCATCATGGTCACCTGACCACCTCACACTCACTCCCTCAGCGTCACACTGATCCCCTCACACTCACTCCATCACCGTCATCCTCACCCGCTCACACTCACTCTAATACCGTCACTCTGAACGCCTCACACTCACTCCATCACAGTCATCATGACCCCCTTACTCTCACTCCATCATCGTTACCCTGACCCCCTCACACTCACATCATCACTATCACACTGACGCCCTCACACTGACTCCATCACCGTCACCCTGACCCACTCACACTCACTTCATCAATGACACACTCCCCTCCTCCCACTCACTCAGTCACCATCTATGTCACCCTGAAGCCTCAAACTCACTCTGTCACCATTCCCCTAAACCCCTCACACTCACACCATCATCGTCACCCTGACCCCATCACTCCCACTCCATCATTGTCACACTAACCACCTCACACTCACTCCATCACCATCGCCTGACCTCCTCACACTTACTCCGTCATCATCAACCTGACCCCATCACACTCACTTCATCACTGTCCAATTGACCCCCTCACACTCAGTCCATCACCGTCACTTTGACCCCCTCACACTCACTCCATCACCGTAACCCTGACCCCATCACACTCACTCCATCATCGTCAACTTTAGCTCCTCACAGTCACTCCATCATCGCCACCCTGACGCTCTCACACTCACTCCATCATTGTCACACTGACCACCTCACACTCACTCCATCATCGTCATGCTGAACCCCTCACAGTCACTCCATCATCGTCAACCTTACCCACTCATACTCACTCCATCATCATCAACCTGACACCCACACAATAACTCCACCACCTTCAACCTGATACCCACACACTCACCCCATCATCGTCACCCGGACCCATCACTCTCACTCCATCACCTTCACCCTGACGCACACACACTCAATCCATCACCTTCACCCTGACCTCCTCACACTCACTCCATCACATTTCACCTGACCCACACACACTCACTCCATCACCGTCAAACTGACCCCCTCACACTCACTCCATCACCATCACTCTGACCTGCTCACGCTAACTCCATCACAGTTCACCTGGCCTCCACACACTCACTCCATCACCGTCACTCTGACCCCATCACACACACTCCATCAATGACACACTCACCACCTCACACTCACACCATCACCATCACTCTGACACCCACACACTCACTCCGTCATCATCACCCTGATCCCCCTCACACTCACTCCATCACTGTCACCCTGGCCCCCCACAATCACTCCATCAATGACACACTCACTTCCTCATACTCACTCCATCACTGTCACACTGACCCCCTCACACTCACTCCAGCAATGACACAGTCACCTCATCACACTCACTTCATCACCGTCACCCTGACCCCTTCACATTCACTCAATCATCGTCACACTGGCCCCTCACACTCACTCCATGACGGTCACACAGATCCTCTCACACTCATTCCAATACAGTCACCCTGAACCACTCATACTCACTCTGGCATCGTCACCCTGACCCTCTCACACTCAATCCATCACCATCGCTCTGACCCCCTCACACTCACTCCGTCATCGTCACCCGGATCTCATCACACTCACTCCATCACCGTCAATCTGACTCCCTCACACTCACTCCATCACCACCACCCAGACCCTCTCACACTCACTCCATCACCGTCATACTGACCCCCTCACACTCGCTCCATCACCATCACACTGACCCTCTCACATTCACTCCATCACCGTCATCCTCACCTGCTCACACTCACTCTAATACCGTCACTCTGAACGCCTCACACTCACTCCATCACAGTCATCCTGACCCCCTCACACTCACTCCTTCATCATTACCCTGACCCCCCACACTCACATCATCACTATCACACTGATGCCCTCACACTGACTCCATCACTGTCACCCTGACCCCCTCACACTCACTACATCAGTGACACACTCACCTCCTCCCACTCACTCTGTCACCGTCAACCTGAACCCCTCAAACTCACACTGTCACCATTCCCCTAAACCCCTCACACTCACTCCATCATCGTCACACTGACCCCATCACTCTCACTCCATCATTGTCTCACTGACCACCTCGCACTCACTCCATCACCATCGCCTGACCATCTCACACTTACTCCGTCATCATCAACCTGACCCCATCACATTCACTTCATCACGGTCCAATTGACCCTCTCACTCTCAGTCCATCACCGTCACTCTGACCCCCTCACAATCACTCCATCATCGTCACCCTGACCCTCTCACACTCGCTCTATCACCATCACACTGATCCCCTCATACTCACCCATCACCGTCACACTGACACCTACACACTGACTCCATCACCATCACCCTGACCCCCTCACACTCACTCCATCACCGTCACCCCCATCCCCTCATACTCATTTCAGCAACGTCACCCAAACCCCCTCACACTCACTCCATCATCTTCACCTGGCTCACTCACACTCACTCCATCAGCATCACCCTGACCCCCTCACACTCACTCCATCATCGTCACAGTGCCCCCTCACACTCAGTCCATCACCGTCAATCAGACCGTCTCACATTCGCTCCATCACCTTCATCCTGACCCCCTCACACTCACTCCATCACCATCGCACTGACCCCTTCACACTGACTCCATCACCATCACCCTGACCCCCTCACACTCATCCAATACCATCACCCCGATACCCTCACATTCATTTCAGCAACGTCACCCAAACCCCCTCACACTCACTGTCAACCTGAGCCCCTCACAATCACTCCATCACCTCCGCCCTGAACCACTCACACTCACTCCATCACCGTCAACCTGACCACCACATCCTCGATCCGTCACCTTCAACCTGACCCCCTTACACTCACTCCATCATCATCATCCTGACCCGCTCACAAGCACAACATCACTATCGCCCTGACCCACTCACACTCACTCAATCACCGTCACACAGATCCCCACAACACTCACTCCATCACCATCACTTTGACCCCTCACACTTACTCCATGACAGTCAGACAGATTCTCTCAGGCTCACTCCATCACAGTCACCCTAACCACCACATACTCACTCATTGACCGTCACCCTGACCCCTCACACTCACTCCATCACTGTCATTCTGACCCCTCACACTCACTCCATCACCGCCAAGCAGAGCCTGTCACACTCACTCCATCACCGTCACACTGACCCCCTCACACTCACTCCATCATTGTCACCGTGAACCCCGCACACTCATTTCTGCAACGTCACCCAAACCCACTCAGACTCACTCCATCATCTTCACCCTGACCCCCTCACACTCACTCCATCACAGTCACACTCACCCCTTCACAATAACTCCATCACCGTTACCCTGACCCCCTCACACTCGGTCTGTCACCGTCACCCTGAGCCCCTCACACTCACTCCATTACCGTCACCCTGGCCCCCTCATAATCATTCCATCAATGACACTCTCACTTCCTCACACTTACTCCATCACTGTCACCCTGACCCCCTCACACTCACTCCATCAACGTTACCCTGACCCCCTCACACTTACTCGATCAATGACACAGTCACCTCATCACACTCACTCCATCACTGTCACCGCGAACCCCGCACACTCATTTCAGCAACGTCACCCAAACCCACTCAGACTCACTCCATCATCTTCACCCTGAACCCCTCACACTCACTCCATCACCGTCACACTGACCCCCTCACACTCACTCCATCATTGTCACCCTGACAACCTCACACTCACTCCGTCACCGTTACCCAGACCCTCTCACACTCGCTCAATCACCGTCACACTGACCCCCTCACACTCACTCCATCACCGTCACACTGACCCCTTCACAATCATTCCATCATTGACACAGTCACTTCCTCCCACTCACTCCATCACTGTCACCCTGAAACCCTCAAACTCACTCTGTCACAGTTCCCCTAACCCCCTCACACTCACTCCATCATCGTCACCCTGACCCACTCAAACTCACTCCATCACCTTCACCCTGGCGCCTTCACACTCACTCCATCATTGTCACACTGACCACCTCACACTCACTCCATCATCATCAACCAGACCCCATCACACTCACTTCATCACCGTCCAGTTGACCCTCTCACGCTCAGTCCATCACTGTCATCCTGACCCCCTCACACTCACTCCATCACCGTCACCCTAACCCCCTCACACTTACTCTATCAATGACACACTCACCTCATCACACTCACTCCATCACTGTCACACTGCCCCCCTCACAATCACTCCATCAACTTCGCCCTGACCCACACACACTCACTGCATCAATGACACAGTCACCTCATCACACTCACTCCATCACCGTCATCCTGACCCCCTCACACTCACTCCATCAATGACACATTCACCTCATCACACTCACTCCATCACCGTCACCCTGACCCCCTCACACTCAGTCCATCATTGTCACCCTGGCCCTCTCACAATCACTCCATCAATGACACGCTCACTTCCTCACACTCACTACATCACTGTCTCACTGATCCCTAACACTCACTCCATCAATCACACTGTCAACTCATCACACTCACTCCATCACCGTCACCCTGACCCCCTCACACTCACTCCATCACTGTCAACCTGACCCCCTCACACTCTCTCCATCACCGTCACTCTGACCCCCTCACACTCACTCCATGATTGTCACACATTCCTCTCACACTCACTCCAACACCGTCACCCTGAACCACTCATACTCACTCCATGTCAGTCACCATGACCCCCTCACACTCAATCCATCACCATCACTCTGACCCCCTCACACTCACTCCATCATCGTCACCCTGATCCCCTCACACTCACTCCATCACTGTCACCCAGACCGTCTCACACTCGCTCCATCACCGTCACACTGACCCCCTCACACTGACTCCATCACCGTCACTCAGACCCTCTCACAATCACTCCTAAACCGTCATACTGACCCACTCACACTCAATTCAGCAACGTCACCCAAACACCCTCACACTCACTCCATCATCTTCAAACTGACCCCCTCACGCTCACTCCATCAGCATCACCCTGACCCCATCACACTCACTCCATCACCGTCACTCTGATCCCCTCACACTCAGTCCATCACCTTGTACCTGACCCCGTCACACTCCCTCAATCATCGTCACCCTGACACCCTCACACTCACTCCGTCACAGTTACCCATACCCTCTCACACTCACTCCATCACCGTCACACTGACCCCCTCACACTCACTCCACCACCGTCACTCTGACCCCCTCACACTCACTCCATCACCGTCACTCTGACCCCTTCACACTGACTCCATCACCGTCACCCTGACCCCCTCACACTCACTCCAATTCCGTCACCCCGATCCCCTCACACTCAATTCAGCAACGTCACCCAAACCCACTCATACTCATTCCCTCTACTTCACCCTGACCCCCTCACACTCACTCTATCACTGTCACCCAGACCCTCTCAAACTCACTCCATCACCGTCACACTGACCACTTCACAAGAACTCCATCACCATCACCCTGACCTCCTCACACTCGGTCCGTCACTGAAACCTGAGCCCCTCACACTCACTCCATCAATGACAGACTCACCTCATCACACTCACTCCAACACTGTCACCCTGTACCCCTCACACTCACACCATCCTCGTCACCCTGGCCCCCGCGCAATCATTCCATCACTGACACATTCACCTCATCACACTCACTCCATCACCATCACCCTAACCCCCTCACATTCAGTCCATCATTGTCACCCTGGCCCTCTCACAATCAGTCCATCAATGACACGCTCACTTCCTCACACTCACTACAGCACTGTCTCACTGATCCCTAACACTCACTCCATCAATCACACTGTCAACTCATCACACTCACTCCTTCACCGTCACCCTGACCCCCTCACACTCACTCCATCACTGTCAACCTGACCCCCTCACACTCTCTCCATCACCGTCACTCTGACCCCCTCACACTCACTCCATGATTGTCACACATTCCTCTCACACTCATTCCAACACCGTCACCCTGAACCACTCATACTCACTCCATGTCAGTCACCCTGACCCCCCTCACACTCACTCCATCATCGTCACCCTGATCCCCTCACACTCACTCCATCACCATCAATCTGACCCCCTCACACTCACTCCATCACTGTCACCCAGACCGTCTCACACTCCCTCCATCACCGTCACACTGACCCCCTCACACTGACTCCATCACCGTCACCCTGACCCCCTCACACTCACTCCAATACCGTCACCCCGATCCCCTCACACTCAATTCAGCAACGTCACCCAAACACCCTCACAGTCACTCCATCATATTCACTCTGACCCCCTCACACTCAGTCCATCACCTTCTACCTGACCCCCTCACACTCTCTCCATCATCGTCACCCTGACACCCTTACACTCACTCCGTCACCGTTACCCAGACCCTCTCACACTCGCTCCATCACCGTCACACTGACACCCTCACACTCACTCCATCGCTGTCACCCAGACCCTCTCAAACTCACTCCATCACCGTCACACTGACCCCCTCACATTGACTCCATCACCGTCACACTGACCCCTTCACAAGAACTCCATCACCATCACCCTGACCTCCTCACACTCGGTCCGTCACTGAAACCTGAGCCCCTCACACTCACTCCATCAATGACAGACTCACCTCATTACACTCACTCCAACACTGTCACCCTGTAACCCTCACACTCACACCATCACCGTCACCCTGACCCCCTCACACTCAGTCCATCATTGTCACCCTGGCCCTCTCACACTCACTCCATCAATGACACACTCACCTCATCACACTCACTCCATCACTGTCACACTGAACCCCTCACACTCACACCATCATCGTCATCCTGCACCCTCACAAT
Organism: Hemiscyllium ocellatum; assembly: GCF_020745735.1. Taxonomy (NCBI): domain Eukaryota; kingdom Metazoa; phylum Chordata; class Chondrichthyes; order Orectolobiformes; family Hemiscylliidae; genus Hemiscyllium; species Hemiscyllium ocellatum. Next base: position 15,752,425 of record NC_083421.1, read on the forward strand.
GATTCCATCAATGACACTCTCACTTCCTCAGACTTACTCCATCACTGTCACCCTGACCCCCTCACACTCACTCCATCAACGTTACCCTGACCCCCTCACACTAACTCTACCAATGACACAGTCACCTCATCACACTCACTCCATCACCGTCACCCTGACCCCCTCACCCTCACTCCATCAATGACACAGTCACCTCATCACACTCACTCCATCACTGTCACATTGCCCCCTCACGATCACTACATCAACATCGCCCTGACCCACACACTCTCACTGCATCACCATCATTCTGACCCCTTCACACTGACTCCATCACTGTCACCCTGACCCCCTCACACTCACTCCATCACTGTCACCCAGACCCTCTCATACTCAGTCTCATTCCTGATGAAGGGCTCTGGCCCGAAGCGTCAAATTTCCTGTTCCTTGAATGCTGCCTAACCTGCTGTGCTTTAACCAGCAACACATTTTCAGCCCCTCACACTCACTCCAGTACCGTCACCCCGATCCCCTCACACTCAATTCAGCAACGTCACCCAAACTCACTCATACTCATTCCATCATCTTCACCCTGACCCCCTCACACTCACTGCATCACTGTCACCCAGACCCTCTCAAACTCACTCCATCACTGTCACACTGACCCCCTTACACTGACTCCATCACCGTCACACTGACCCCTTCACAAGAACTCCATCACTGTCACCCTGACCTCCTCACACTCGGTCCACCACTGAAACCTGAGCCCCTCACACTCACACCATCATCGTCATCCTGGGCCCCTCACAATCATTCCATCAGTGACACTCTCACTTCCTCAGACTTACTCCATCACTGTCACCCTGACCCCCTCACACTCACTCCATCAACGTTACCCTGACCCCCTCACACTCACTCCATCAATGACACAGTCACCTCATCACACTCACTCCATCACTGACACCTTGCCACCCTCACAATCACTCCATCAACATCGCCCTGACCCACACACACTCACTGCATCAACATCATTCTGACCCACTCACACTCACTCCATCACCGTCACTCTGACCCCTTCACACTGACTCCATCACCGTCACCCTGACCCCCTCACACTCACTCCAATTCCATCACCCCGATCATCTCACACTCAATTCAGCAACGTCACCCAAACTCACTCATACTCATTCCATCATCTTCACCCTGAGCCCCTCACACTCACACCATCATCGTCATCCTGGCCCCCTCACAATCATTCCATCAATGACACTCTCACTTCCTCAAACTTATTCCATCACTGTCACCCTGATCCCCTCACACTCACTCCATCAACGTTACACTGACCCCCTCACACTTAATCTATCAATGACACAGTCACCTCATCACACTCACTCCATCACTGACACCTTGCCCCCCTCACAATCACTCCATCATCTTCGCCCTCACCCACACACACTCACTGCATCAACATCATTCTGACGCACTCACACTCACTCCATCACAGTCCGCCTGACCCTTTCACACTCACTCCATCTCCGTCACCCTGGCCCCCTCACACTCACTCAATCAATGACCCAGTCACCTCATCACACTCACTCCATCACCATCACCCTGACCCCCTCACACTCAATCCATCATCGTCACCCTGGCCCCATCACAATCACTCCATCATTGACACGCTCACTTCCTCAAACTCACTCCATCACTGTCACACTGATCCCTCATACTCACTCCATCAATGACACTGTCACCTCATCACACTCACTCCATTACCGTCACCCTGACCCCCTCACACTCACTCCATCACCGTCACTCTGACTCCCTCACACTCACTCCATGACGGTCACACAGATCCTCCCACACTCACTCCATCACCGTCACCCTGAACCACTCATACTCACTCCATGTCAGTCACCCTGACCCCCTCACACTCAGTCCATCACAATCACTCTGACCCCCCTCACACTCACTCCATCATCCTCACTCCAATACCGTCACCCCGATCCCCTCACACTCAATTCAGCAACGTCACCTAAACACCCTCACACTCACTTCATCATCTTCACCCTGAACCCCTCACGCTCACTCCATCATCGTCACCCTGACACCCTCACACTGACTCCGTCACCGTTACCCAGACCCTCTCACACTCGCTCCATCACCGTCACACTGACACCCTCACAATCACTCCATCACCGTCACACTGACCCCTTCACACTGACTCCATCACCGTCACCCTGACCCCCTCACATCCACTCCATCACTGTCACCCAGACCCTCTCAAACTCAGTCTCATTCCTGATGAAGGGCTCTGGCCCGAAACATCGAATTTCCTGTTCTTTGGATGCTGCCTAACCTGCTGTTCTTTAAACAGCAAGACATTTTCAGCCCCTCACACTCACTCCAATTCCGTCACCCCGATCCCCTCACACTCAATTCAGCAACGTCACCCAAACTCACTCATACTCATTCCATCATCTTCACCCTGACCCCCTCATACTCACTCCATCACTGTCACCCAGACCCTCTCAAACTGACTCCATCACCGTCACACTGACCCCTTCACAAGAACTCCATCACTGTCACCCTGACCTCCTCACACTCGGTCTGTCACCGTCACCCTGAGCCCCTCACACTCACACCATCATGGTCATCCTGGCCCCCACACAATCATTCCATCAATGACACTCTCACTTCCTCAGACTTACTCCACCACTGTCACCCTGACCCCCTCACACTCACTCCATCAACGTTACACTGACCCCCTCACACTTACTCTATCAATGACACAGTCACCTCATCACACTCACTCCATCACCGTCACCCTGACATCCCTCACCCTCATAACATCAATGACACAGTCACCTCATCACACTCACTCCATCACTGACTCATTGCCCCCATCACAATCACTCCATCAACTTCGCCCTGACCCACACACACTCCCTGCATCAACATCATTCTGACCCACTCACACTCACTCCATCACAGTCAGCCTGACGCTTTCATACTCACTCCATCACCGTCAACCTGGCCCCCTCACACTCACTCCATTAATGACACTGTCACCTCATCACACTCACTGCATCACCGTCACCCTGACCCCCTCACACTCACTCCATCACTGTTCAGAAACACCCACACACTCAGTCCATCACCTTCACCCTGACACCCTCGCACTCACCCAATCATCATCACCCTTACAAACTCACACTCATTCCTTCAATGTCACCCTGACCCCCACACACTCACTCCATCACCTTCACCCTGACCCCCTCCCACTCACTCCATCATCTTCACCCTGACCCCCTCACACTCACTCCATCATCGTCAACTAAACACTCTCACACTCACTTCTTCATGGTCACCTGACCACCTCACATTGACTCCATCATTGTCACACTGACCCCATCACACTCACTCCATCACCGTCATTCTCGCCCGCTCACACTCAGTCTAATACCGTCACACTGACCCCACAAACTCACTCCATCACTGTCAACCTGAACCCCTCACACTCACTCCATCACCGTCACCCTGACCCATCTCACTCACTCCAATGCCGACACCCCGATCCCCTCACAGTCAATTCAACAACGTCACCCAAACCAATCAGACTCACTCCATCATCTTCACCCTGACCCCCTCACACTCACTCCATCACTGTCACCCAGACCGTCTCAAACTCACTCCATCACCGTCACACTGACCCCCTCACACCAACTCCATCACCGTCACACTGACCCCTTCACAATAACTCCATCACCGTCACCCTGACCCCATCACACTCGGTCCGTCACCGTCACTCTGAGCCCCTCACACTCACTCCATCAATGACACACTCACCTCATCACACTCACTCCATCACTGTCACCCTGAACCCCTCACACTCACACCATCATCGTCACCCTGGCCTCCTCACAATCATTCCATCAATGACACTCTCACTTCCTCACGCTTACTCCATCACTGTCACCCTGACCACCTCACACACACTCCATCAATGACACAGTCACCTCATCACATTCACTCCATCACCGTCACCCTGACCCCCTCACACTTACTCCATCAATGACTCAGTCACCTCATCACACTCACTCCATCACTGTTACCCTGCCCCCCTCACAATCACTCCATCATCTTCGCCCTCACCCACCCACACACACTCACTGCATCAACATCATTCTGACCCCCTCACACTCACTCCATCACAGTCAGCCTGACCACCTCACACTCACTCCATCACCGTCACCCTAACCCCCTCACACTCAGTCCATCAGCATCACCCTGTCCACCTCACAGTCACTCCATCAATGACATGCTCACTTCCTCACACTCACTCCACCTCTGTCACACTGACCCCTCATACTCACTCCAGCAATGACACTGTCACCTCATCACACTCACTCCCTCACCGACACCCTGACTCCCTCACACTCACTCCATCACCGTCACCCTGGCCCCCTCACACTCTCTCCATCAACGTCACTCTGACCCCCTCACACTCACTCCATGACGGTCACACAGATCCTCTCACACTCACTCCATCACCGTCACCCTGAACCACTCATACTCACTCCATGTCAGTCACCCTGACCCCCTCACACTCAATCCATCACCATCACTCTGATCCCCTCACACTGACTCCATCACCATCAATCTGACCCCCTCACACTCACTCCATCACCGCCACCGAGACCCTCTCACACTCGCTCCGTCATCGTCACACTGACCCCTTCACACTGATTCCATCACCGTCACCCTGAGCCCCTCACACTCACTCCAATACCGTCACCCCGATCCCCTCACAATCATTTCAGCAACGTCACCCAAACCCACTCATACTCACTCCATCACCGTCACCCTTACCCCATCGCTCTCACTCCATCAGAATCACCCTGACACCCTCCCACTCACTCCATCTTCGTCACCCTTACCCACTCACACTCATTCTTTCACTGTCATCCTGACCCCCACACACTCACTCCATCACCTTCACCCTGACCCCCTCACACTCACTCCATCATCTTCACCCTGACCCCCTCACACTCACTCCATCATCATCAACCAAACACTCTCACACTCACTTCTTCATGGTCACCTGACTACCTCACACTCACTCCATCACCACCACACTGACCCGCTCACACTCACTCCATCACCGTCACACTGACGCCTTCACACTCACTCCATCACCGTCACCCTGACCCATCTCACTCATTCCAATGCCGTCACCCCGATCCCCTCACAGTCAATTCAACAACGTCACCCAAACCAATCAGACTCACTCCATCATCTTCACCCTGACCCCCTCACACTCACTCATCACTGTCACCCTGACCCCCTCACACTCACTCCATCATCATCAACCAAACACTCTCACACTCACTTCTTCATGGTCACCTGACTACCTCACACTCACTCCATCACCACCACACTGACCCGCTCACACTCACTCCATCACCGTCACACTGACGCCTTCACACTCACTCCATCACCGTCACCCTGACCCATCTCACTCATTCCAATGCCGTCACCCCGATCCCCTCACAGTCAATTCAACAACGTCACCCAAACCAATCAGACTCACTCCATCACCGTCACACTGACCCCCTCACACTGACTCCATCACCGTCACACTGACCCCTTCACAATAACTCCATCACCGTCACCCTGACCCCATCACACTCGGTCTGTCACCGTCACTCTGAGCCCCTCACACTCACTCCATTAATGACACACTCACCTCATCACACTCACTCCATTACTGTCACCCTGAACCCCTCACACTCACACCATCATCGTCACCCTGGCCTCCTCACAATCATTCCATCAATGACACTCTCACTTCCTCACGCTTACTCCATCACTGTCACTCTGACCACCTCACACTCACTCCATCAACGTTACGCTGACCCCCTCACAGTTACTCTATCAATGACTCAGTCACCTCATCACATTCACTCCATCACCGTCGCCCTGACCCCCTCACCCTTACTCCATCAATGACACAGTCACCTCATCACACTCACTCCATCACTGTTACCCTGCCCCCCTCACAATCACTCCATCATCTTCGCCCTCACCCACCCACACATACTCACTGCATCAACATCATTCTGACCCCCTCACACTCACTCCATCACAGTCAGCCTGACCCTTTCACACTCACTCCATCACCGTCAACCTAACCCCCTCACATTCACTCCATCAATGACACATTCACCTCATCACACTCACTCCATCACTGTCACCCTAACCCCCTCACACTCAGTCCATCAGCATCACCCTGACCACCTCACAGTCACTCCATCAATGACATGCTCACTTCCTCACACTCACTCCACCTCTGTCACACTGACCCCTCATACTCACTCCAGCAATGACACTGTCACCTCATCACATTCACTCCCTCACCGTCACCCTGACTCCCTCACACTCACTCCATCACCGTCACCCTGGCCCCCTCACACTCTCTCCATCACCGTCACTCTGACCCCCTCACACTCACTCCATGACGGTTACACAGATCCTCTCACACTCACTCCAACACCGTCACTCTGAACCACTCATACTCACTCCATGTCAGTCACCCTGACCCCCTCACACTCAATCCATCACCATCACTCTGACCCCCTCACACTCACCTCATCATCGTCACCCTGATCCCCTCACACTCACTCCATCACCGCCACCCAGACCGTCTCACAATCACTCCATCACAGTCATACTGACCCCCTCACACTCACTCCATCACCATCAGCCACAATCTCTCACACTCCCTCCATCACCGTCACACTGACCCCTTCACACTGATTCCATCACCGTCACCCTCACCCCCTCACACTCACTCCAATACCGTCACCCCGATCCCCTCACACTCAGTTCAGCAACGTCACACAAACCCCCTCACACTCACTCCATCATCGTCACCCTGACCCCATCACTCTCACTCCATCACCATCACACTGACCCCCTCAAACTCACTCCATCACTGTTCAGAAACACCCACACACTCAGTCCATCACCTTCACCCTGACACTCTCGCACTCACCCAATCATCATCACCCTTACAAACTCACACTCATTCCTTCAATGTCACCCTGACCCCCACACACTCACTCCATCACCTTCACCCTGACCCCCTCCCACTCACTCCATCATCTTCACCCTGACCCCCTCACACTCACTCCATCATCGTCAACCAAACACTCTCACACTCACTTCTTCATGGTCACCTGACCACCTCACATTGACTCCATCACTGTCACACTGACCCCATCACACTCACTCCATCACCGTCATCCTCGCCCGCTCACACTCAGTCTAATACCGTCACACTGACCCCCACACACTTACTCCATCACTGTCAACCTGAACCCCTCACACTCACTCCATCACCATTACCCAGACCCGCTCACACTCACTCCATCACCGTCACACTGACGCCTTCACACTCACTCCATCGCCTTCACACTCACTCCATCACCGTCACACTGACGCCTTCACACTCACTCCATCACCGTCACACTGACCCCTTCACAATAACTCCATCACCGTCACACTGACCCCATCGCTCTCACTCCATCAGAATCACCCTGACCCCCTCCCACTCACTCCATCTTCGTCTCCCTTACCCACTCACACTCATTCTTTCACTGTCACCCTGACCCCCACACACTCACTCCATCACCTTCACCCTGACCCCCTCACACTCACTCCACCATCTTCACCCTGACCCCCTCACACTCACTCCATCATCGTCAACCAAACGCTCTCACACTCACTCCGTCACCCCGATCCCCTCACAGTCCATTCAACAACGTCACCCAAACCAATCAGACTCACTCCATCATCTTCACCCTGACCCCCTCACACTCACTCATCACTGTCACCCAGACCCTCTCACACTCACTCCATCACCGTCACACTGAAGCCTTCACAATAACTCCATCACCGTCACCCTGCCCCCATCACACTCGGTCCGTCACCGTCACTCTGAGCCCCTCACACTCACTCCATCAATGACACACTCACCTCATCACACTCACTCCATCACTGTCACCTTGAACCCCTCACACTCACACCATCATCGTCACCCTGGCCTCCTCACAATCATTCCATCAATGACACTCTCACTTCCTCACGCTTACTCCACCTCTGTCACACTGACCCCTCATACTCACTCCAGCAATGACACTGTCACCTCATCACATTCACTCCCTCACCGTCACCCTGACTCCCTCACACTCACTCCATCACCGTCACCCTGGCCCCCTCACACTCTCTCCATCACCGTCACTCTGACCCCCTCACACTCACTCCATGACGGTTACACAGATCCTCTCACACTCACTCCAACACCGTCACCCTGAACCACTCATACTCACTCCATGTCAGTCACCCTGACCCCCTCACACTCAATCCATCACCATCACTCTGACCCCCTCACACTCACCTCATCATCGTCACCCTGATCCCCTCACACTCACTCCATCACCGCCACCCAGACCGTCTCACAATCACTCCATCACAGTCATACTGACCCCCTCACACTCACTCCATCACCATCAGCCACAATCTCTCACACTCCCTCCATCACCGTCACACTGACCCCTTCACACTGATTCCATCACCGTCACCCTCATCCCCTCACACTCACTCCAATACCGTCACCCCGATCCCCTCACACTCAGTTCAGCAACGTCACACAAACCCCCTCACACTCACTCCATCATCGTCACCCTGACCCCATCACTCTCACTCCATCACCATCACACTGACCCCCTCAAACTCACTCCATCACTGTTCAGAAACACCCACACACTCAGTCCATCACCTTCACCCTGACACTCTCGCACTCACCCAATCATCATCACCCTTACAAACTCACACTCATTCCTTCAATGTCACCCTGACCCCCACACACTCACTCCATCACCTTCACCCTGACCCCCTCCCACTCACTCCATCATCTTCACCCTGACCCCCTCACACTCACTCCATCATCGTCAACCAAACACTCTCACACTCACTTCTTCATGGTCACCTGACCACCTCACATTGACTCCATCACTGTCACACTGACCCCATCACACTCACTCCATCACCGTCATCCTCGCCCGCTCACACTCAGTCTAATACCGTCACACTGACCCCCACACACTTACTCCATCACTGTCAACCTGAACCCCTCACACTCACTCCATCACCATTACCCAGACCCGCTCACACTCACTCCATCACCGTCACACTGACGCCTTCACACTCACTCCATCGCCTTCACACTCACTCCATCACCGTCACACTGACACCTTCACACTCACTCCATCACCGTCACACTGACCCCTTCACAATAACTCCATCACCGTCACACTGACCCCATCGCTCTCACTCCATCAGAATCACCCTGACCCCCTCCCACTCACTCCATCTTCGTCACCCTTACCCACTCACACTCATTCTTTCACTGTCACCCTGACCCCCACACACTCACTCCATCACCTTCACCCTGACCCCCTCACACTCACTCCACCATCTTCACCCTGACCCCCTCACACTCACTCCATCATCGTCAACCAAACGCTCTCACACTCACTCCGTCACCCCGATCCCCTCACAGTCCATTCAACAACGTCACCCAAACCAATCAGACTCACTCCATCATCTTCACCCTGACCCCCTCACACTCACTCATCACTGTCACCCAGACCCTCTCACACTCACTCCATCACCGTCACACTGAAGCCTTCACAATAACTCCATCACCGTCACCCTGCCCCCATCACACTCGGTCCGTCACCGTCACTCTGAGCCCCTCACACTCACTCCATCAATGACACACTCACCTCATCACACTCACTCCATCACTGTCACCTTGAACCCCTCACACTCACACCATCATCGTCACCCTGGCCTCCTCACAATCATTCCATCAATGACACTCTCACTTCCTCACGCTTACTCCATCACTGTCACCCTGACCACCTCACACTCACTCCATCAACGTTACGCTGACCCCCTCACAGTTACTCTATCAATGACACAGCCACCTCATCACATTCACTCCATCACCGTCACCCTGACCCCCTCACCCTTACTCCATCAATGACTCAGTCACCTCATCACACTCACTCCATCACTGTTACCCTGCCCCCCTCACAATCACTTCATCATCTTCGCCCTCACCCACCCACACATACTCACTGCATCAACATCATTCTGACCCCCTCACACTCACTCCATCACAGTCAGCCTGACCACCTCACACTCACTCCATCACCGTCACCCTAACCCCCTCACACTCAGTCCATCAGCATCACCCTGACCACCTCACAGTCACTCCATCAATGACATGCTCACTTCCTCACACTCACTCCACCTCTGTCACACTGACCCCTTATACTCACTCCAGCAATGACACTGTCACCTCATCACATTCACTCCCTCACCGACACCCTGACTCCCTCACACTCACTCCATCACCGTCACCCTGGCCTCCTCACACTCTCTCCATCACCGTCACTCTGACCCCCTCACACTCACTCCATGACGGTCACACAGTTCCTCTCACACTCACTCCAACACCGTCACCCTGAACCACTCATACTCACTCCATGTCAGTCACACTGAACCCCTCACACTCAATCCATCACCATCACTCTGATCCCCTCACACTGACTCCATCACCATCAATCTGACCCTCTCACACTCACTCCATCATCGCCACCGAGACCCTCTCACACTCGCTCCGTCATCGTCACACTGACCCCTTCACACTGATTCCATCACCTTCACCCTGACCCCCTCACACTCACTCCATCATCTTCACCCTGACCCCCTCACACTCACTCCATCATCGTCAACCAAACGCTCTCACACTCACTTCTTCATGGTCACCTGACAACCTCACACTCACTCCATCACCACCACACTGACCCGCTCACACTCACTCCATCATCGTCATCCTCACCCGCTCACACTCAGTCTAATACCGTCACACTGACCCCCACATGCTCACTCCATCACTGTCACCCTGAACACCTCACACTCACTCCGTCACCGTCATCCAGACCCTCTCACACTCGCTCGATCACCGTCACACTGACCCCCTCACACTCACTCCATCACCGTCAAACTGACCCCTTCACACTGACTCCATCACTGTCACCCTGAACCCCTCACACTCACTCCAACACCGTCACCCCGATCCCCTCACACTCAATTCAGCAACGTCACCCAAACCCCCTTCACACTCACTCCATCATCTTCACCCTGACCCCCTCACACTCACTGAATCAGCATCACCCTGACCCCATCACACTCACTCCATCACCGTCACTCTGACCCCCTCACACTCATTCCATCACCTTCTACCTGACCCCCTCACACTCAATCCATCATCATCACCCTGACCCCATCTCACGCCGTCACCATCACACTGACCCCCTCAAACTCACTCCATCACTGCTCAGTAACCCCCACACACGGACTCCATCACCTTCACCCAGAACCCCTAGCACTCACCCAATCATCATCACCGTTACCCCCTCACACTCATTCCTTCACTCTCTCCCTGACCACCACACACTCACTCCATCACCTTCACCCAGACCCCCTCCCACTCATTCCATCATCTTCACCCTGACCCCATCACACTCACTCCATCATCGTCAACCAATCGCTCTCTCACTCACTTCATCATGATCAACTGACCCCCTCACACTCACTCCATCACAGTCACCCTGAACACCTCACACTCACTCCGTCACCGTCACCCAGACCCTCTCACACTCGCTCCATCACCGTCACACTGACCCCCTCACACTCACTCCATCACCGGCACACTGACCCCTTCACACTGAATCCATCACCATCACCCTGACCCCCTCACACTCAATTCAGCAATGTCACCCAAACCCCTCACACTCAGTCCAGCATCTTCACCCTGACCCCCTCACACTCACTCCATCACCATCACATTGACCCACTCAAGCTCACTCCATCACTGCTCAGTAACCCCCACACACTCACTCCATCACCTTCACGCTGACCCCCTCGCACTCACCCAATTGTCATCACCCTTACCCCCTCACACTCACTCCATCACTGTCACCCTGGCACCCACACACTCACTCCATCACCTTCACCTTGACCCCCTCCCACTCACTCCATCATCGTCACCCTGACCCCCTCACACTCACTCCATAATCGTCAACCAATCGCTCTCACACTCACTCTATCATCGTCACTCTAACCCCCTCACACTCACTCCATCACCATCATTCTCACCCGCTCACACTCAGTCTAATACCGTCACACTGACCCCCTCACACTCACTCCATCACCGTCATCCTCACCGCTCACACTCAGTCTAATGCCTGACCCCCACACACTCACTAATCATCGTTACCCTGACCCCCTCACACTCACATCATCACTATCACACTGAACCCCTCACACTGACTCCATCACTGTCACCCTGACCCCCTCACAATCACTTCATCAATGATACACTCAACTCCTCCCACTCACTCCATCACCGTCACCCTGAACCCCTCAAAATCACTCTGTCACCATTCCCCTAACCCCCTCACACTCACTCCATCACCGTCACTGACCCCCTCACACTCACTCCATCAATGACACAGTCACCTCATCACACTCATCACACTCATTTACTCACCGGCACACTGACCCCCTCACACTCAATCAATGACTCCATCACTGTCACCCTGCCCCCTCACAATCACTCCAACATCTTTGCCCTCACCCACCCACACACACACTCACTGCATCAACATCATTCTGACACCCTCACAATCACTCCATCACCGTCACTCTGTCACCCTCACACTCACACCATCACTGTCTCCCTGAAACCCCTCACACTCACTCCATCACCATCAGCCTGACCCGCTCACATCACTCCATCAATGACACACTCACTTCCTCACACTCACTCCATCACCATCACCCAGAGCCCCTCACAGTCACTCCATCATCGTTACTCTGACCCCCTCACACTCAGTCCATCTCCGTCAATCTGACCCCCTCACAATCTCTCCGTCACCGTCACCTGGCCCCCTCACACTCACTCCATCAATGACACCGTAGCCTCATCACACTCACTACATTACAGTCACCCTGACCCCATCAAACTCACTACATCAATGACACACTCACCTTCTGACACTCGCTCCATCACCGTCACCCTGAACGCCTCACTCTCACTCCTTCACCGTTACCCTGACCTCCTCACACTCACTCCATCAATGACACAGTCACCGCATCACACTCACTCCATCACTGTCACCCTGACCCGCTCACACTCACTCCATCAATGACACAGTCACCTCATCACATTCTCTCCATCACCGTAAACCTGAACCCCTCACACTCACTCTGTCACCGTTACTCTGACCCCGTCACACTCACTCCATCACAGTCACACTTCACCCCTCACACTCACTCCATCAATGACACAGTCACCTCATCACACTCTCTCCATCACCGTAACCCTGAACCCTTCACACTCACTCTGTCACCGTTACTCTGACCCCGTCACACTCACTCCATCACAGTCACACTTCACCCCTCACACTCACTCCATCAATGACACAGTCACCTCATCACACTCACTCCATCACAGTCACCCTGACCCACTGACACTCACTCCATCAATGACATAGTCACCTCATCACACTCACTCCATCACCGTCACCCTGACCCCCGCACACTCACTCCATCACCATCAAACAGACCCTCTCACACTCACTCCATCACCGTCACACTGACCCCCTCACACTGACCGTATCACCGTCACACTGACCCTTTCACACTGATTCCATCACCATCACCCTGACCCCCTCACACTCACTCCGTCAATGACACAGTCACCTCATCACATTCACTCCATCACCGTCACCCTGACCCCCTCACCCTTACTCCATCAATGACTCAGTCACCTCATCACACTCACTCCATCACTGTTACCCTGCCCCCCTCACAATCACTTCATCATCTTCGCCCTCACCCACCCACACATACTCACTGCATCAACATCATTCTGACCCCCTCACACTCACTCCATCACAGTCAGCCTGACCACCTCACACTCACTCCATCACCGTCACCCTAACCCCCTCACACTCAGTCCATCAGCATCACCCTGACCACCTCACAGTCACTCCATCAATGACATGCTCACTTCCTCACACTCACTCCATCTCTGTCACACTGACCCCTTATACTCACTCCAGCAATGACACTGTCACCTCATCACATTCACTCCCTCACCGACACCCTGACTCCCTCACACTCACTCCATCACCGTCACCCTGGCCTCCTCACACTCTCTCCATCACCGTCACTCTGACCCCCTCACACTCACTCCATGACGGTCACACAGTTCCTCTCACACTCACTCCAACACCGTCACCCTGAACCACTCATACTCACTCCATGTCAGTCACACTGAACCCCTCACACTCAATCCATCACCATCACTCTGATCCCCTCACACTGACTCCATCACCATCAATCTGACCCTCTCACACTCACTCCATCATCGCCACCGAGACCCTCTCACACTCGCTCCGTCATCGTCACACTGACCCCTTCACACTGATTCCATCACCTTCACCCTGACCCCCTCACACTCACTCCATCATCTTCACCCTGACCCCCTCACACTCACTCCATCATCGTCAACCAAACGCTCTCACACTCACTTCTTCATGGTCACCTGACAACCTCACACTCACTCCATCACCACCACACTGACCCGCTCACACTCACTCCATCATCGTCATCCTCACCCGCTCACACTCAGTCTAATACCGTCACACTGACCCCCACATGCTCACTCCATCACTGTCACCCTGAACACCTCACACTCACTCCGTCACCGTCATCCAGACCCTCTCACACTCGCTCGATCACCGTCACACTGACCCCCTCACACTCACTCCATCACCGTCAAACTGACCCCTTCACACTGACTCCATCACTGTCACCCTGAACCCCTCACACTCACTCCAACACCGTCACCCCGATCCCCTCACACTCAATTCAGCAACGTCACCCAAACCCCCTTCACACTCACTCCATCATCTTCACCCTGACCCCCTCACACTCACTGAATCAGCATCACCCTGACCCCATCACACTCACTCCATCACCGTCACTCTGACCCCCTCACACTCATTCCATCACCTTCTACCTGACCCCCTCACACTCAATCCATCATCATCACCCTGACCCCATCTCACGCCGTCACCATCACACTGACCCCCTCAAACTCACTCCATCACTGCTCAGTAACCCCCACACACGGACTCCATCACCTTCACCCAGAACCCCTAGCACTCACCCAATCATCATCACCGTTACCCCCTCACACTCATTCCTTCACTCTCTCCCTGACCACCACACACTCACTCCATCACCTTCACCCAGACCCCCTCCCACTCATTCCATCATCTTCACCCTGACCCCATCACACTCACTCCATCATCGTCAACCAATCGCTCTCTCACTCACTTCATCATGATCAACTGACCCCCTCACACTCACTCCATCACAGTCACCCTGAACACCTCACACTCACTCCGTCACCGTCACCCAGACCCTCTCACACTCGCTCCATCACCGTCACACTGACCCCCTCACACTCACTCCATCACCGGCACACTGACCCCTTCACACTGAATCCATCACCATCACCCTGACCCCCTCACACTCAATTCAGCAATGTCACCCAAACCCCTCACACTCAGTCCAGCATCTTCACCCTGACCCCCTCACACTCACTCCATCACCATCACATTGACCCACTCAAGCTCACTCCATCACTGCTCAGTAACCCCCACACACTCACTCCATCACCTTCACGCTGACCCCCTCGCACTCACCCAATTGTCATCACCCTTACCCCCTCACACTCACTCCATCACTGTCACCCTGGCACCCACACACTCACTCCATCACCTTCACCTTGACCCCCTCCCACTCACTCCATCATCGTCACCCTGACCCCCTCACACTCACTCCATAATCGTCAACCAATCGCTCTCACACTCACTCTATCATCGTCACTCTAACCCCCTCACACTCACTCCATCACCATCATTCTCACCCGCTCACACTCAGTCTAATACCGTCACACTGACCCCCTCACACTCACTCCATCACCGTCATCCTCACCGCTCACACTCAGTCTAATGCCTGACCCCCACACACTCACTAATCATCGTTACCCTGACCCCCTCACACTCACATCATCACTATCACACTGAACCCCTCACACTGACTCCATCACTGTCACCCTGACCCCCTCACAATCACTTCATCAATGATACACTCAACTCCTCCCACTCACTCCATCACCGTCACCCTGAACCCCTCAAAATCACTCTGTCACCATTCCCCTAACCCCCTCACACTCACTCCATCACCGTCACTGACCCCCTCACACTCACTCCATCAATGACACAGTCACCTCATCACACTCATCACACTCATTTACTCACCGGCACACTGACCCCCTCACACTCAATCAATGACTCCATCACTGTCACCCTGCCCCCTCACAATCACTCCAACATCTTTGCCCTCACCCACCCACACACACACTCACTGCATCAACATCATTCTGACACCCTCACAATCACTCCATCACCGTCACTCTGTCACCCTCACACTCACACCATCACTGTCTCCCTGAAACCCCTCACACTCACTCCATCACCATCAGCCTGACCCGCTCACATCACTCCATCAATGACACACTCACTTCCTCACACTCACTCCATCACCATCACCCAGAGCCCCTCACAGTCACTCCATCATCGTTACTCTGACCCCCTCACACTCAGTCCATCTCCGTCAATCTGACCCCCTCACAATCTCTCCGTCACCGTCACCTGGCCCCCTCACACTCACTCCATCAATGACACCGTAGCCTCATCACACTCACTACATTACAGTCACCCTGACCCCATCAAACTCACTACATCAATGACACACTCACCTTCTGACACTCGCTCCATCACCGTCACCCTGAACGCCTCACTCTCACTCCTTCACCGTTACCCTGACCTCCTCACACTCACTCCATCAATGACACAGTCACCGCATCACACTCACTCCATCACTGTCACCCTGACCCGCTCACACTCACTCCATCAATGACACAGTCACCTCATCACATTCTCTCCATCACCGTAAACCTGAACCCCTCACACTCACTCTGTCACCGTTACTCTGACCCCGTCACACTCACTCCATCACAGTCACACTTCACCCCTCACACTCACTCCATCAATGACACAGTCACCTCATCACACTCTCTCCATCACCGTAACCCTGAACCCTTCACACTCACTCTGTCACCGTTACTCTGACCCCGTCACACTCACTCCATCACAGTCACACTTCACCCCTCACACTCACTCCATCAATGACACAGTCACCTCATCACACTCACTCCATCACAGTCACCCTGACCCACTGACACTCACTCCATCAATGACATAGTCACCTCATCACACTCACTCCATCACCGTCACCCTGACCCCCGCACACTCACTCCATCACCATCAAACAGACCCTCTCACACTCACTCCATCACCGTCACACTGACCCCCTCACACTGACCGTATCACCGTCACACTGACCCTTTCACACTGATTCCATCACCATCACCCTGACCCCCTCACACTCACTCCGTCAATGACACAGTCACCTCATCACACTCACTCCATCACAGTCACCCTGACCCACTGACACTCACTTCATCAATGACATAGTCACCTCATCACACTCACTCCATCACCGTCACCCTGACCCCCGCACACTCACTCCATCACCGTCAAACAGACCCTCTCACACTCACTCCATCACCGTCACACTGACCCCCTCACACTGACCGTATCACCGTCACACTGACCCTTTCACACTGATTCCATCACCATCACCCTGACCCCCTCACACTCACTCTGTCACCGTCACCCAGTGCCCCTCACAATCACTCCATCACCTTCGCCCTGACCCACACACACTCACTGCATCACCATCATTCTGAACCCCTCACACTCACTCTGTCACCGTTACCCTGGCCCCCTCACACTCACTCCATCACCGTCAACCTGACCACCTCACTCTCACTTCATCAACGTCACCCTGACCCCCTCACGTTCTTTCTGTCGCCATTACCTTAGCACACCCACACTCACTCCATCACCTTCGACCTGACAACCTCACGCTCACTCCATCACCATCACCCTGAAGGCCTCACACTAACTCCGTCACTGTTACCCTGACCCCTTCACACTCACTCCACCACAGTCACCCTGGGTCCCTCACACTCCCTCCATCACCTTCGCCCTGACCCACACTCACTCACTCCATTACTCTCACACTGATCCCCTCATTCACTTCATCAAGGTCACCCTAACCCCCTCACACTCACACCACCATCGTCACACTTACGCTCTCACACTCACTCCATCACCGTCACCCTGATCCCCTCACATTCAAGCCATCATCACCCTGACCCCATCGCACTCACTCCATCAATGACACAGTCACCTCATCACACTGACTCAATCACCGTCACCCTGACCCCCTCACACTCAATCAATGACACACTTACCTCCTCACAATCACTCCATCACCGTAACTCTGTCACCCTCACACTCACACCATCACTGTCACCCTGAATCCCCTCACACTCACTCCATCAAGACACACTTACCTACTCACACTCACTCCATCACAGTCACTCTGACACCCTCACACTCACTATGTCATCATCACCCTGACCCCATCACACACATACTCCATCACCATCAGCCTGACCCGCTCACACTCACACCATCACCATCGCACTGACCCCCTCACACTCACTCTGTCACCGTCACATTGATCCCCTCACACTCACTCCATCACCGTCAACCACACGACTTCACACTCGCTCCTTCACTGTCACCCTGATCCCCTCACACTCACTCCATCACCGTCACCCTGACCTCCTCACACACACTCCATCACAGTAACACAGGCCCTCTAACACTCACTCCATCACCATCACACTGGCCCACACACACTCACTTCAACACCATCAGCCTGAACCCCTCACACTCACTCCGTCAATGACACAGTCACCTCATCACACTCACTCAATCACTATCACCCAGACCACCTCACACTCAATCAATGACACACTCACCTCCTCAAACTCACTCCATCACCCTCACTCTGAAACCCTCACACTCACACCATCACTGTCTCCCTGAAACCCCTCGCACTCACTCCATCTCTGTCACACTGACCCCCTCACAATCACTCCATCAATGACACACTCACCTCCTCACACTCACTCCGTCATCGTTACCCTGACCTCCTCACACTCAGTCCATCACCGTCAATCTGACCCCCTCATACTCACTCCATCACCGTCTTCCTGGCCCCCTCACAATCACTCCATCAATGACACACTCACCTCCTCACACACACCCCATCACCGTCACCCTGACCCCCTCACGTTCACTCCATCAATGACACAGTCACCTCAGCTCACTCACTCCATCACCGTCACCCTGACCCGCTCACATTCACTCCATCAATGTCACAGTCACCTCATCACACTAACTCCATCACCGTAACCCTGAACCCCTCACACTCACTCTGTCACCGTTACAATGACCCCCTCACACTCACTCCATCACAGTCACACTGGCCCCCTCACAGTCACTCCATCAATGACACAGTCACCACATCACACTCACTCCATCACCGTCACCCTGACCCCCTCACACTCACTCCATCACTGTCACCCTGACCTCAGCACACTCACTCCATCACCGTCAAACAGACCCTCTCACACTCACTCCATCACCGTCACACTGACGCCCTCACACTGACTCCATCACCGTCACACTGACCCCTTCACACTGACTCCATCACTGTCACCCTGACCCCCCACACTCACTCTGTCACCGTCACCCAGAGCCCCTCACAATCACTCCATCACCTTCGCCCTGACCCACACACACTCACTGCATCACCATCATTCTGAACCCCTCACACTCACTCTGTCACCATTACCCAACCCCCCCACGCTCAGTCCATCACCTTCAACCTGACCACCTCACACTCGTTCCATCACCATCACCCTGATCCCCTCACATCCACTCCATCAACGTCACACTGACCCACACACACTCACTCCAACGCCATCAGCCTGAATCCCTCACACTCACTCCGTCAATGACACAATCACCTCATCACACTTACTCAATAACTGTCAATCTGACCCCCTCACACTCAATCAATGACACATTCATCTCCTCACACTTACTCCATACCGTCACTGACCCCCTCACACTCACTCCATCAATGACACAGTCACCTCATCACACTCACTCAATCACCGTCACCCTGACCCCCTCACACTCAATCGATGACACACTCACTTCCTCACACTCACTCCATCACCCTCACTCTGAAACCCACACACTCACACCATCACTGTCTCCCTGAAACCCCTCACACTCCCTCCATCACCGTCACAATGACCCCCTCAAACTTACTCCATCACCTTCACCCTGACCACCTAACCCTCACTCCATCAATGTTATGCTGACCCCCTCACATTCACTCCATCAATGACACAGTCACCTCATCACACTCACTCCATCAGCGTCACCCTTACCCCCTCACACCCTGTCCCCCTCACACTCACTCCTTCACCATTACCCTGATCCCCTCACCCTCACTCCATCACCATCAACCTGACCACCTCGCACTCACACCATCACCGTCACACTGAACCCCTCACACTCACTCCATTAAAGACACCCTGAAATCCTCACACTCACTCCATCACTGTTATCCTGGCCCCCACCACACTCACTCCATCACCGTCAACCTGACCACCTCACACTCGCTCCATGACCTTCACCCTGATCCCCTCACACTCACTTCATAACCGTCTCCCTGAACCCCTCACACTCACTCCATCACAGTTACCCTGACCCCCTCACACTCACTCCATCA
This sequence comes from Hemiscyllium ocellatum, assembly GCF_020745735.1. NCBI lineage: Eukaryota > Metazoa > Chordata > Chondrichthyes > Orectolobiformes > Hemiscylliidae > Hemiscyllium > Hemiscyllium ocellatum. The sequence continues at coordinate 15,773,464 of NC_083421.1, forward strand.
CTGTCACCCTGAACCCCTCACACTCACTCCGTCGCGATTACCCTAGCACACCCACACCCACTCCATTACCTTCAACCTGACCACGTCACACACGCTCCATCACTGTCACACTGACCCCCTCAAACTCACTCCATCACCTTCACCCTGACCACCTAACCCTCACTCCATCACTGTTAACCCGACCCCCTCACACTCACTCCATCAATGACACAGTCCCCTCATCACACTCACTCCACCACCGTCACCCTGACCCCTCACACTCACTCAATCACTATCATTCTGACCCCTTCACACGCACTCCATCACAGTCAACCTGAGCCCCTCACATTTACTCCATCACCTTCGCCCTGACACACACATATTCCATTACCATCATTCTGACCGCCTCACATTCACTCCATCACTGTCACCCTTACCCTCTCACACTCACTTCATCAAGGTCACCCTGAACCCCTCACACTCACTCTGTCATCATTACCCTGGCCCACCCACACTCACTCCTTCACCTTCAACCTGACCACCTCACACTCGCTCCATCACAGTCACCCTGATCCCCTCAAACTCACTCCATCACCTTCACCCTGACCCGCTAACCCTCACTCCATCACTGTCACCCTGACCCCCTCACACTCACTCCGTCACCATCACCCTAACCGCCTCAAATTGACTCCATCACTGTCACCTTAACCCTCTCACATTCACTCCAGTACTGTTAACCTAACCCCCTCACACACACTCACTCCATCACCGTCACCCTGACCCCCTCACACTCAGGCCATCACTGTCACCCTGACCCCCTCACACTCACTCCATCACCGTCAACCTCACCACCTTACACTTGCTCCATCACCGTCACCCTGACACTCTCACTCTCACTCCATCACTGTCACCCTGACCTCCTCACACTCAGTCCGTCATCATCACCCAGACCCACTGATTCTCACTCCATCACCATCACTCTAACCCCCTCACACTCATTCCACCACCGTCACCCTGACCCCCTCACATTTACTCCATCATCGTCAACTTGTGAGAGGGACAGTGTGACGGTGATTGAGTGAGTATGTGCGGGTCAGGGTGATGATGCTGGCGTGCATGTGAGAGGGTCAGGGTGACATAATGGAGTGAGTGTGAGGAGGTCAGGGTGACCATTGCAATGGGATTGTGAGGGGGGTCAGGGTGAAAGTGGTGTAGTGACTGTGTTGGGGTCAGCGTAACGGTGATGGTGTGAGTGTGAAGGTAAAGGGTGGCGGTGATGGAGTGAGTGTGAGGGCATCCGGGTGACGGTGGTGGAGCGAGTGTGAGGTGGTGAGGGTAACGGGTGATAGAGTAATTGTGAGAGGTTCATGGCAATGATGATGATGTGAGTGTGAGCGGGTCAGGCGGATGGTGATGGAATGTATGTGATGAGGTCAGGTTGAAGGCGATGGATTGAGTGTGTGGGGGTCTGCGTTCTGGTAGTGGATGTCAGTGTGACCGTAATGGAGTGAGATTGAGGGGCTCAGGGTGACGGTGATGGAGTGAGTGTGTGGGAATCTGTGTGACAGTGATGGAGTGAATGCGAGGTTGTCATGGTGTGAATGTGGGCAGGTCAGGGAGACAGTGATTAAGTGCGTCACTTTCATCCTGAACCCTCAGACTTGCTCAGTCACTATTAACCTGACCCCCTCACGCTTACTGTGTCGCTGTCTCCCTGACCCTCTCACACCTTCTACAATACGATCACTCTGACTCCCTCACACTCACTACATCACCGTCACCCTGATGCCCTCACACTCACTCCAACAATGACACAGTCACCTCATCACACTCACTCCAACACTGTCACCCTGACCCCCTCACACTCACTCCGTCGCCATCACCCTAACGTCCTCACATTCACTCCGTCACTGTCACCTTAACCCTCTCACATTCACTCCAGTACTGTTACCCTAACCCCTCACACTCACTCCATCACTGTTACCCTGAGCCCCTCACACTCACCCCATCACCTTCGCCCTGACCCACACACACTCACTCCAGCACCATCATTCTGGCCAGCTCACACTTACTCCATCACTGTCACCCTGACCCCCTCACGCTCACTCCATCACTGTTACCCTGACCCTCTCACACTCACTCCATCACCGTCACCCTGACCCCCTCACTCTCATTCCATCACTGTCACCCTGACCTCCTCACACGCAGTCCGTCACCAACACCCAGACCCACTGATACTCACTCCATCACCGTCACTCTAACCCCCTCACACTCATTCCACCACCATCACCCTGACCCCCTCACACTCACTCCACCACCGTCACCCTGATCCTCTCACACTTACTCCATCATCGTCACCTTGTGAGAAGGACAGTGTGACGGTGATTGAGTGAATGTGTGCGGGTCAGGGTGACGATGATGGCGTGCATGTGAGGGGGTCAGGGTGACATGATGGAGTGAGTGTGAGGAGGTCAGGGTGACCGTGACGGTGTGAGTGTGAGGGGGGTCAGGGTGAAGGTGATGTAGTGACTGTGTTGGGGTCAACGTGATGGTGATGGGATGAGTGTGAAGGTGTCGGGGTGGCAGTGATGGAGTGAGTGTGAGGGGGTCAGGGTAACTGGTGACAGAGTGAGTGTGAGTGGTTCTGGTCAATGGTGATCGTGTGAGTGTGAGCAGGTCAGGCTGATGGTGATGGAGTACTTGTGATGGGGTCAGATTGAAGGTGATGGATTGAGTGTGTGGGGGTCTGCGTTATGGTGGTGGACTGTGCGTGAGGAGGTCAGTGTGAACGTAATGTAGTGAGATTGAGGGGCTCAGGGTGACGGTGTTGAAGTGAGTGTGAGGGAATCTGTGTGATAGTGATGGAGTGAGTGCGAGGTTGTCAGGGTGACCATGATGGCGTGAATGTGGGCAGGTCAGGGAGACAGTGACTAAGTGCATCACTTTCATCCTGACCCCTCAGACATGCTGCATCACTATTTACCTGACCCCCTCACGCTTACTGTGTCACTGTCTCCCTGACCCTCTCACACTCCCTTCATCTCGGTCTCCCTGACCCCCTGACACTCACTCCATCACCGTCACCCTGACCCCCTCACACTCACCCCAACATCGTCACCATGACCCTCTCACACTGACTTCATCACCGTCACTCTGACTCCCTCACACTCACTCGATCACCGTCACACTGACCACCTCACACTCACTCCATCACCGTCGCCCTGACTGCCACACACTCACTCCACCACCATCATACACACTCCCCCACACCATCCCCACTGTCACGCTGACCCCCACACACTCCACCATCATCACACACACTGCTCTCACCCCTCACTGTCACGATCTCACGCACACACTCCACCACACTCACACACCCTGCCCCACTCTATTCTCACTGTCATGCTCACTCGACCACACTCGCACACCCTGCCCCACACCATCCTCCGTCACGCTCACATCTGCACACTCCACCAGCATCACACACACTGCCCCAGACTCTATAAAAGATCTTAAAGTAAGGGAACCCTTAGGAAGTAGCGATCATAATATGGTAGAGTTCAGTCTGGAGTTTGAAAGAGAGAAGGCAAAATCAGGTGTAATGGTGTTACAGTTAAATAAAGGTAATTATGAGGGCATGAGAGAGGAACTGACAAAAATAGACTGGAAGCAGAGTCTAACAGGGAAGACAGTAGAGCAAAAATGGCAGGAGTTTGTGGGTATAATTGAGGACACTGTACAGAGGTTCATCCCCAAGAAAAGAAAGATTATCCAGGGAGGGATTAGACAACCATGGCTGACAAAGGAAGTCAGAAAATATATTAAAGAGAAAGAGAGATCCTATAAAGTGGCTAAAAACAATGGGAAATCAGAAGATTGGGAAGGATACAAAAACAAACAGAGGATAACAATGAGTGTAATAAGAAATGAGATGATCAAATATGAAGGTAGGCTAGCCAGTAATATTAGAAATGATAGTAAAAGTTTCTTTCAGTACATAAGAAACAAACAACAGGCAAAAGTAGACATTGGGCCACTTCAAACTGATGCAGGAAGCCTAGTGATGGGAGATAAGGAAATAGCAGGAGAACTTAACAAGTACTTTGCGTCAGTTTTCACAGTGGAAGACATGAGTAATATCCCAACAATTTAAGGGACTCACGGGGCTGAGTTGAGTATGGTTGCCGTTACGAAAGAGATAGTGCTAGAAAAGTTAAAAGTCTTAAAAATGATAAATCTCCTGGCCCCGATGGGATACACCCTAGAGTTCTGAGAGAGGTGGCTGAGGAAATAGCGGAGGCACTGGTTGAGATCTTTCAAGAGTCACTGGAGTCAGGAAAGGTCCAGGATGATTGGAAGATGGCTGTTGTAACCCCCTTGTTCAAGAAAGGATCAAGACAAAAGATGGAAAATTATAGGCCAATTAGCTCAACCTCGGTTGTTGGTAAAATTCTAGAATCCATCATTAAGGATGAGGTTTCTAAATTCTTGGAAGAGCAGAGTCTGATTAGAACAAGTCAACGTGGATTTAGTAAGGGGAGGTCATGCCTGACAACCCTGTTGGAATTCTTTGAAAAGGTGACTATTAGGTTAGACCAGGGAAACCCAGTGGATGTGGTCTATCTAGATTTTCAAAATGCCTTTGATAAGGTGCCACATGGGAGGCTGCTGAGCAAGGTGAGGGCCCATGGTGTTCGAGGTGAGCTGCTGGGATGGATTGAGGATTGGCTGTCTAACAGAAGGCAGAGAGTTGGGATAAATTGTTCTTTTTCAGAATGGCAGCCGGTGACGAGCGTGTCCCACAGGGTTCAGTGTTGGGGCCACAGCTATTCGAATTATATATTAATGATTTGGATGAGGGGACTGGGGGCATTCTAGCGAAGTTTGCCGATGATACGAAGTTAAGTGGACAGGCAGGTAGTACTGAGGAAGTCGGGAGACTACGGAAGGATCTAGACAGGTTGGGAGAGTGGTCCAGGAAATGGCTGATGGAATTTAACGTGAGCAAGTGCGAGGTCTTGCACTTTGGCAAAAAGAATAAAAGCATAGACTACTTTCTATATGGTGAGAAAATTAGTAAAGCCAAAGTACAAAGGGATCTGGGAGTGCTAGTCGAGGATTCTCTAAAGGTAAACATGCAGGTTGAGTCCGTGATTAAGAAAGCGAATGCAATGTTGTCTCTTATCTCAAGAGGGTTGGAATATAAAAGCAGAGATGTGCTACTGAGACTTTATAAAGCTCTGGTTAGGCCCCATTTGGAGTACTGTGTCCAGTTTTGGTCCCCACACCTCAGGAAGGACATACTGGCACTGGAACGTGTCCATCGGAGATTCACACGGATGATGCCTGGAATGGCCGGTCTAACATATGAGGAACGGCTGATGATCGTGGGATTATATTCATTGGAGTTTAGAAGATTAAGGGGAGACTTAATAGAGACGTACAAGATAATACATGGCTTGGAAAGGGTGAACGCTAAGAAACTGTTTCCATTAGGCGAGGAGACTAGGACCCGTGGACACAGCCTTAGAATTAGAGGGGGTCAATTCAGAACAGAAATGCGGAGACATTTCTTCAGCCAGAGAGTGATGGGCCTGTGGAATTCATTGCCATGGAGTGCAGTGGAGGCCGGGACGCTAAATGTCTTCAAGGCCAAGATTGATAGATTCTTGTTGTCCCGAGGAATTAAGGGCTACGGGGAAACGCTGGAAAGTGGTGTTGAAATGCCCATCAGCCATGATTGAATGGCGGAGTGGACTCGATGGGCCGAATTGCCTTACTTCCACTCCTATGTCTTATGGTTTTTTACACTACCCCACCATTATACTCACCCTCACACACCACAACCATCACACACATTTCCCTACACCACCCCCACCGTCAATCTCACCCACACACACTCCAACACAATCACACACACTGCCCCAAACCACCCTGACCATCACGCTAAACGCCACACACTCCACCACCCTCACACACAATTCCCCAAACCACCCTCACCGTCACGCTCACCCACACACACTCCCCGACCCTCACACACACTGCTCCACACCTCCCCCACCCTCACGCTCAACTCCACATACTCCACCAACATCACACACACTGCCCCATACCACCCCACCCTCACACTCACACCCACACACTCCACCAACATTACACACTCTGCCTCACACAAACCCCACGGACACGCTCACACCCACAAACTCCGCCACCCTCACACACACTGCCCCAAACCTCCTTCACCATCACACTCTCCCCCTCACACTCCACCACCATCACACACACTGCCTCACACCACCCCCACTGTCACGCTCAACTCCACACCTTCCACCACCAACACACACACTGCCCCAGATCACCCCCACGGTCATGCTCACCCCCACACCCTCCACCACCATCACACACACTGCCCCACAATACCCTCATCGACACGCTCACCCCCACACCCCCCACCACCATCACACAAACTGGACCACACCATCGTCACCATCATGCCCAGTCTCACACACTCCACCACCCTCACACATACTGCCCCACAACACCCGCACCGTCAAACTCACCCCCACACACTCCACCACCACCACACACACTTCCCCACACCACCCCCACTGTCACGCCCAACCCCACACTCTCCTCCAGCATCACACACATTGTCCCACACCACACCACCGTCACACTGACCCCAAACAGTTCACGAGCATCACACACATTGCCCCACACAACCCCCACCATCACGCTCACACCCTCACACTCCACCAACATCACACACATTGTCTCACAACACACCTCCGTCACGCTGACCCCACACAGTTCACCACCATCACACACACCCCCTCACCAATCCCACTGTCACGCTCAACTCCACACCTTCCACCACCAACACACACAATGCCCCACACCACCCCACTGTCACGCTCAACCCCACACCCTCCACCACCATCACACACAATGCCCCGCAATACCCTCAACGACACGCTCACCCCCACACACTCCACCATCCTCACACACACTGCCCCACACCATCAGCACAGTCAATCTCAACCCTACACACTCCACCACAGTCACGCACACTGTCCCACACCACCCTCACCATCACGCACACCCCCACACACTCCACCACCACACACACTGCCCCACACCACCCTCACTGTCACGCCCAACCCCACACTCTCCTCCAGCATCACTCACACTGCCCCACAACACTTTCATCGTCACGCTCACACTCACCCATACCACCACCATCACACACACTGCGTCCCACAATACCCCACCGTCACACTCACAGACACTGCCACACACCACCCTCACCATCACGCTCACCACGACACACTCCGCCATCATCACACACACTGCCCCACACCACCCTCACCTTCACGCTCACTCCCACACACTCGACCACCATCACACACAAACTGCCCCACACCACCACCACCATCACGCTGATCCCCACACACTCCATCACCATTACACACACACTGCCCAACACTACCCCCATCATCATGCTCACCCCATACACTCCACCACCCTCACACACACTGCCCCAAACTACCTCCACCATCACGCTCACCACCACACATTCCACCACCATCACACACACTTCCCGCACACCTCCCCCACAGTCACGCTCACCACCACACACTCCACATCCATTACACACACTGCCCCACATCACTTCCACCATCACACTCACCCCAACACACTCCGCCATAATCAGACACACTGCCGCAGGACACCCTCACCATCGTGCTCACCCCCACACACTCCACCACCATCACACACATTGTCCCACACCACACCACCGTCACGCTGACCCCACACAGTTCACCACCATCACACACATTGTACCACACCACACCACCGTCACACTGACCCCACACAGTTCACCACCAACACACACACATTGCCCCACACCACCCCCACCATCACACTCACCCCCACACACTCCACCACCATCAGACACATTGTCCCACACCACACCACCTTCACGCTGACCCCACACAGTTCACCACCATCACACACACTGCCCCACACCACCCTCACTGCCACGCTCCCACCCACTCACTCCACCATCATCACACATACTGCCCTCACCCCTCCACCGTCATGCTCATACGCACACACTCCACCACACTCACACACTCTGCCCCACACCATCCTAACCATCACGCTCACATCGGCACACTCCACCATCACATACAATGCCCCACACTACCCCCACCATTATGCTCAGCCTCACACATTCCACAACCATCCCACACACTGCACTCACCACCCCCACCGTCATGCTCACCCACACACACTCCACCACCCTCACACACACTGCCCCAAACCACCCTCACCGTCACGATCTCCCACACACATTCCACCACCCTTAAACACACTGCTCCACACCACCCACACTGTCACGCTCTCCCCCACATACTCCACCTCCATCACACACACTGCTCCACACCACCCACACTGTCACGCTCTCCCCCACATACTCCACCTCCATCACACACACTGCCCCACACCACCCTCACCGTCACTCTCACCCTACCCCCACACTTCACCACCATCACACACTGCCCCACACCACGCCCACCGTCACGCTCAACACAACACACTCCAACACCCTCACACACACTGCCCCAAACCACCCTCACCGTCATGCTCACCCACACACACTCCACCACTCTTACACACACTGCTCCACACCTCCCCCACCCTTACACTCACCTCCACACCCTCCACCACCTCACACACACTGCCCCAGCTACCCCCACCCTCACGCTCACACCCACACATTCCACCAACACTACACACACTGCCCCACACCACCTACACTGTCACGCCCAACCCCACACCCTCCACTACCCTCAAACACACTGCCCCACACCACCCCCACCCTCACACTCACCCCCACTTACTCCACCAACATTACACACACTGCCCCAAACAAACCCCACGGTCACGATCACACCCACAAACTCCGCCACTCTTGCACACACTGCCCCAAACCTTCCCCACTTACATGTTCACAGTCACACACTCCAGCACTCTCGCAAACACTGCCCCAAACCTCCTCCAACATCACGCTCCCCCTCACACTCCATCACCATCACACACACACTGCCACACACCACACCCACTGCCATGCTCAACTCCACACCTTCCACCACCAACACATACACTACCCCACACCACCCCCAATGTCACGCTCACTCCCACGCCCTCCACCACCATCACACACACTGCCCTACAACACCTTCATCGACCCACTCACCACCACACACTCCAGCACCCTCACACACACTGCCCCATACCACCCTCACCATCACGCTCAACACCACACACTCCACCACTCTCACACACACTGCCCCACACTACCTCCACCATCACGTTCACCACCACACACTCCACCACCGTCACACACACTTCCCCCACACCTCCCCCACAGTCACGCTCACCCGCACATACTCCACTTCCATTACACACACTGCCCCACACCACTCCCACCGTCACACTCGCCCCGACACACTCTGCCATCATCACACACACTGCCCCACACCACCATCACCATCACGCTCACCCCCACACACTCCACCACCATCACACACACACTGCCCCACACCACCCTCACCATCACGCTCACCCTCACACACTCCACCAACCTCACACACTGCCACACACTGCCACACACTATCTCCACCATCACGCTCACCACCACACACTACACCACAATCACACACACTCCACCACACTACCTCTTCAATCACGTTCACCACCACACACTTCACCGCCATCACACACACTGCCCCACACCACCCTCACCATCACGCTCACCCCCACACACTCCACCAACCTCATACACTGCCACACACTGCCCCACACCACCCCCACCATCTCGCTCACCACCAAACACTACACCACAATCACATACACTCCACCACACTACCTCTTCAATCACGTTCACCACCACACACTTCACCACCATCACACACAGTGCCCCACACCACCCTCACCATCACGGTCAACCCCACACACTCCACCAACCTCACACACTGCCACACACTATCTCCACCATCACGCTCAACACCACACACTCCACCACCCACACACACACTGCCCCACACCACCCGCACCATCACGCTCACCCCCACACACTCCACCACCCTCACACACACTGCCACACACTACCTCCACCATCACGCTCACCACCACACACTCCACCACCCACATACACACTGCCCCACATCAACCCCACCATCATGCTTGCACTCACACACTCTCCCACTGCCCTGCAATACCCCCACCATCACGCTCACATGGACACATTCCACCACCACTACACACACTGTCCCACACCACAACCACCGCCACACTCACACCTCCAAACTCCACCACACTCGCAATCACTGCCCCACTGTACCCTCACTGTCATGCTCACACCCATGCACTCCACCACTATCACACACATGGCCTCACAACACCCTCACCGTCACACGCACCAAAATACACTCCACCACCATCACACACACTGCTCCACAACACCAGTACCGTAACGATCACCACCACACAATCCACCACCGTCACAAACTGCCCCACACCACCCCAACCATCACACCCACCATCACACACTCCACCACCATCACATACACTGTCCCACACCACACCACCGTCACGCTCATCCCCACACACTCCACCATCATCACACACATTGTCCCACACCACACCACCGTCACACTGACCCCACACAGTTCACCACCATCGAACACACTGCCCCACACCACCCTCACTGTTAAACTCACCGCCACACACTCCACCACCTTCACACACACTGCCCCACACCACCCTCACTGCCACGCTCCCACCCACTCACTCCACCATCATCACACATACTGCCCTCACCCCTCCACCGTCATGCTCACACGCACACACTCCACCACACTCACACACTCTGCCCCACACCATCCTAACCATCACGCTCACATCGGCACACTCCACCATCACATACAATGCCCCACACTACCCCCACCATTATGCTCAGCCTCACACATTCCACAACCATCCCACACACTGCACTCACCACCCCCACCGTCATGCTCACCCACACACACTCCACCACCCTCACACACACTGCCCCAAACCACCCTCACCGTCACGATCTCCCACACACATTCCACCACCCTTAAACACACTGCTCCACACCACCCACACTGTCACGCTCTCCCCCACATACTCCACCTCCATCACACACACTGCCCCACACCACCCTCACCGTCACTCTCACCCTACCCCCACACTTCACCACCATCACACACTGCCCCACACCACGCCCACCGTCACGCTCACCACGACACACTCCAACACCCTCACACACACTGCCCCAAACCACCCTCACCGTCATGCTCACCCACACACACTCCACCACTCTTACACACACTGCTCCACACCTCCCCCACCCTTACACTCACCTCCACACACTCCACCACCTCATACACACTGCCCCAGCTACCCCCACCCTCACGCTCACACCCACACACTCCACCAACACTACACACACTGCCCCACACCACCTACACTGTCACGCCCAACCCCACACCCTCCACTACCCTCAAACACACTGCCCAACACCACCCCCACCCTCACGCTCACCCCCACTCATTCCACCAACATTACACACACTGCCCCGAACAAACCCCACGGTCACGATCACACCCACAAACTCCGCCACTCTTGCACACACTGCCCCAAACCTTCCCCACCTACATGCTCACAGTCACACACTCCAGCACTCTCGCACACACTGCCCCAAACCTCCTCCAACATCACGCTCTCCCCCTCACACTCCGCCACCATCACACACACTGCCACACACCACCCCCACTGCCATGCTCAACTCCACACTTTCCACCACCAACACATACACTACCCCACACCATCCCCAATGTCACGCTCACTCCCACGCCCTCCACCACCATCACACACACTGCCCCACAACACCTTCATCGACCCACTCACCACCACACACTCCAGCACCCTCACACACACTGCCCCATACCACCCTCACCATCACGCTCAACCCCACACACTCCACCACCCTCACACACACTGCCCCACACTACCTCCACCATCACGTTCACCACCACACACTCCACCACCATCACACACACACTGCCCCACACCACCCTCACCATCACGCTCACCCTCACACACTCCACCAACCTCACACACTGCCACACACTGCCACACACTATCTCCACCATCACGCTCACCACCACACACTACACCACAATCACACACACTCCACCACACTACCTCTTCAATCACGTTCACCACCACACACTTCACCGCCATCACACACACTGCCCCACACCACCCTCACCATCACGCTCACCCCCACACACTCCACCAACCTCATACACTGCCACACACTGCCCCACACCACCCCCACCATCTCGCTCACCACCAAACACTACACCACAATCACATACACTCCACCACACTACCTCTTCAATCACGTTCACCACCACACACTTCACCACCATCACACACAGTGCCCCACACCACCCTCACCATCACGGTCAACCCCACACACTCCACCAACCTCACACACTGCCACACACTATCTCCACCATCACGCTCAACACCACACACTCCACCACCCACACACACACTGCCCCACACCACCCGCACCATCACGCTCACCCCCACACACTCCACCACCCTCACACACACTGCCACACACTACCTCCACCATCACGCTCACCACCACACACTCCACCACCCACATACACACTGCCCCACATCAACCCCACCATCATGCTTGCACTCACACACTCTCCCACTGCCCTGCAATACCCCCACCATCACGCTCACATGGACACATTCCACCACCACTACACACACTGTCCCACACCACAACCACCGCCACACTCACACCTCCAAACTCCACCACACTCGCAATCACTGCCCCACTGTACCCTCACTGTCATGCTCACACCCATGCACTCCACCACTATCACACACATGGCCTCACAACACCCTCACCGTCACACGCACCAAAATACACTCCACCACCATCACACACACTGCTCCACAACACCAGTACCGTAACGATCACCACCACACAATCCACCACCGTCACAAACTGCCCCACACCACCCCAACCATCACACCCACCATCACACACTCCACCACCATCACATACACTGTCCCACACCACACCACCGTCACGCTCATCCCCACACACTCCACCATCATCACACACATTGTCCCACACCACACCACCGTCACACTGACCCCACACAGTTCACCACCATCGAACACACTGCCCCACACCACCCTCACTGTTAAACTCACCGCCACACACTCCACCACCTTCACACACACTGCCCCACACCACCCTCACTGCCACGCTCCCACCCACTCACTCCACCATCATCACACATACTGCCCTCACCCCTCCACCGTCATGCTCACACGCACACACTCCACCACACTCACACACTCTGCCCCACACCATCCTAACCATCACGCTCACATCGGCACACTCCACCATCACATACAATGCCCCACACTACCCCCACCATTATGCTCAGCCTCACACATTCCACAACCATCCCACACACTGCACTCACCACCCCCACCGTCATGCTCACCCACACACACTCCACCACCCTCACACACACTGCCCCAAACCACCCTCACCGTCACGATCTCCCACACACATTCCACCACCCTTAAACACACTGCTCCACACCACCCACACTGTCACGCTCTCCCCCACATACTCCACCTCCATCACACACACTGCCCCACACCACCCTCACCGTCACTCTCACCCTACCCCCACACTTCACCACCATCACACACTGCCCCACACCACGCCCACCGTCACGCTCACCACGACACACTCCAACACCCTCACACACACTGCCCCAAACCACCCTCACCGTCATGCTCACCCACACACACTCCACCACTCTTACACACACTGCTCCACACCTCCCCCACCCTTACACTCACCTCCACACACTCCACCACCTCATACACACTGCCCCAGCTACCCCCACCCTCACGCTCACACCCACACACTCCACCAACACTACACACACTGCCCCACACCACCTACACTGTCACGCCCAACCCCACACCCTCCACTACCCTCAAACACACTGCCCAACACCACCCCCACCCTCACGCTCACCCCCACTCATTCCACCAACATTACACACACTGCCCCGAACAAACCCCACGGTCACGATCACACCCACAAACTCCGCCACTCTTGCACACACTGCCCCAAACCTTCCCCACCTACATGCTCACAGTCACACACTCCAGCACTCTCGCACACACTGCCCCAAACCTCCTCCAACATCACGCTCTCCCCCTCACACTCCGCCACCATCACACACACTGCCACACACCACCCCCACTGCCATGCTCAACTCCACACTTTCCACCACCAACACATACACTACCCCACACCACCCCCAATGTCACGCTCACTCCCACACCCTCCACCACCATCACACACACTGCCCCACAACACCTTCATCGACCCACTCACCACCACACACTCCAGCACCCTCACACACACTGCCCCATACCACCCTCACCATCACGCTCAACCCCACACACTCCACCACCCTCACACACACTGCCCCACACTACCTCCACCATCACGTTCACCACCACACACTCCACCACCATCACACACACTTCCCCCACACCTCCCCCACAGTCACGCTCACCCGCACATACTCCACTTCCATTACACACACTGCCCCACACCACTCCCACCGTCACACTCACCACCACACGCTACGCCATCATCACACACACTGCTCCACACCAACATCACCATCACGCTCACTCCCACACACTCCACCACCATCACACACACACTGCCCCACACCACCCCCACCATCACACTCAACCCCACCACATTCCACCACCATCACACACACTGCCACACACCACCCCCACCATCACGCTCACCACCACACACTACACCACAATCACACACACTCCACCACACTACCTCTTCAATCACATTCACCACCACACACTTCACCGCCATCACACACACTACCCCACACCACCCTCACCATCACGCTCACCCCCACACACTCCACCAACCTCACACACTGCCACACACTGCCACACACTGCCACACACTATCTCCACCATCACGCTCACCACCACACACTACACCACAATCACGCACACTCCACCACACTACCTCTTCAATCACGTTCACCACCACACACTTCACCGCCATCACACACACTGCCCCACACCACCCTCACCATCACGCTCACCCCCACACACTCCACCAACCTCACACACTGCCACACATTGCCCCACACCACCCCCACCATCACGCTCACCACCACACACTACACCACAATCACACACACTCCACCACACTACCTCTTCAATCACGTTCACCACCACACACTTCGCCACCATCACACACACTGCCCCACACCACCCTCACCATCACGCTCACCCCCACACACTCCACCAACCTCACACACTGCCACACACTGCCACACACTGCCACACACTGCCACACACTATCTCCACCATCACGCTCACCACCACACACTACACCACAATCACACACACTCCACCACACTACCTCTTCAATCACGTTCACCACCACACACTTCACCGCCATCACACACACTGCCCCACACCACCCTCACCATCACGCTCACCCCCACACACTCCACCAACCTCACACACTGCCACACACTGCCCCACACCACCCCCACCATCACGCTCACCACCACACACTACACCACAATCACACACACTCCACCACACTACCTCTTTAATCACGTTCACCACGACACACTTCACCACCATCACACACAGTGCCCCACACCACCCTCACCATCACGCTCACCACCACACACTCCACTAACCTCACACACTGCCACACACTATCTCCACCATCACGCTCAACACCACACACTCCACCACCCACACACACACTGCCCCACACCACCCCCACCATCACGCTCACCCCCACACACTCCACCACCCTCACACACACTGCCACACACTACTTCCACCATCACGCTCACCACCACACACTCCACCACCCACATACACACTGCCCCACATCACCCCCACCATCATGCTTGCACTCACACACTCTCCCACTGCCCTGCAACACCCCCACCATCACGCTCACATGGACACATTCCACCACCACCACACACACTGTCCCACACCACAACCACCGCCACACTCACACCTCCAAACTCCACCACACTCGCAATCACTGCCCCACAGTACCCTCACTGTCACGCTCACACCCATGCACTCCACCACTATCACACACATGGCCTCACACCACCCTCACCGTCACACGCACCAAAATACACTCCACCACCATCACACACACTGCTCCACAACACCAGTACCATCACACTCACCATCACACACTCCACCACCATCACATACACTGTCCCACACCACACCACCGTCACGCTCATCCCCACACACTCCACCATCATCACACACATTGTCCCACACCACACCACCGTCACACTGACCCCACACAGTTCACCACCATCGAACACACTGCCCCACACCACCCCCACCGTTAAACTCACCGCCACACACTCCACCACCTTCACACACACTGCCCCACACCACGTTCACCGTTAGACTCACCCCCACACACTCCACCACCATCACACACACTGCTCCACACCACCACCACCATCACGTTCACCCCCACGCACTCCACCACCATCTCACACACACTGCCCCTCACCATCCTCACCGTCACGCTCACATCGGCACACTCCACCACGATCACACACACTGCCACACACTACCCCCACCATTATGCTCACCCTGACACATTCCACAACCATCACACACACTGCCCTACACCACCCCACTGTCACGCTCACCTACACATACTCCACCACCCTGACACACTGCCCCAAACCAACCCCGCTCTCACGCTAACCCGCCCAGACCCCAACACCCTCACACCCACTGCCACAAACCACCCTCACCATCACGCTCACCCACACACACTCCACCATCCTCACACACAATCTGCCCCACACCACCCCCACCCTCACGCTCACACCCACACACTCCACCAACATTACACACACTGCCCCACACAACCCCCACTGTCACACTCAACCCCAAACCCTCCACCACCCTCACACACACAGCCCCACACCATCCCCACCCTCACATTCACCCCCACCCACTCCACCAACATTACACATACTGCCCCACACAAACCCCACAGTCATGCTCACACCCACAAACTCGGCCACCCTCGTACACACGGTCCCAAACCTTCCCCACCTGCATGCTCACAGTCACACAGTCTGGCACTCTCAAACACACCGCCCCAAACATCTTTCACCATCACGCTCTCCCCTCACACTCCACCACCAACACACAGACTGCCCCACAACACCCCCACTGTCACGCTCATCCCCACACCCTTCCCCACCATCACACACACTGCCCCACAACACCTTCATCGAAACGCTCACCCCCACACCCTCCACTACCATCACACAAACTGCACCACACCATCGTCACCATCATGGCAAGCCCCACACACTCCTCCACCCTCACACACACTGCCCCATCCTCACTTTCACACCCAACGGCACATTCGCCTCCAGCATCACTCACACTGCCCCACAACACTCTCATTGTCATGCTCACACAAACCTATCCCACCACCATCGCACACACTGCGTCCCACACTACCCCCACTGCCGCGCTCACCAGTAAACACACTCCATCACCCTCACAGACACAGCCCCACACCACCATCACACACTCTTCCCCCACACCTTCCCCACAGTCACGCTCACCCCCACACAATCCACTTCCATTACACACACTGCCCCACACCATTCCCACCGTCACGCTCACCCCGACACTCTCCACCACCATCACACACGCACTGCCCCACACCACCCCCACCATCACACTCAACCCCACACACTCCACCGCCCTCACACACACTGCCCCACACCACCCCCACCATCACACTCACCCCCACACAATCCACCACCCTCACACACACTGCCACACACTACCTCCACCATCACACTCACCCCCACACACTCCACCAACCACACACACACTGCCCCACATCACCACCACCACACGCTCACCTGAACACACTCCATCACCCACACACACACTGCCCCACACCACCCCCACCATCACGCTCACCCCCACAAACTCCACCACCCCCACACGTACTGCCACACACTACCTCCACCATCACAGTCACCACCACACACTCCACCACCGTCACACACACTGCCCCACACACCCCCACCATCACGGTCACCACCACGCTCACACACACTGCCCCACATCACCCCCACCATCACACTCACACGGACACATTCCACCACTACCACACACACTGCCCCACACCACAACCACCGTCACGCTCACACCTCCAAACTCCACCACCCTCGCAATCACTGCCCCACAGTACCCTCACTGTCACGCTCACACTCACACAATCCACCCAATCCCACACACTGCCTCACACCAACCCCAGAGTCATGCTCACACCCATACACTCTACCACTATCACACACACTGCTCCACACCACCCTCACAGTCAAACGCACCAAAATACACTCCACCATATTACACACACTGCCCCACACCACCTTCACCGTTACACGCACCAAAATCCACTCCACCACCATCACACACACTGCTGCACAACACCCGCACCGTAATGGTCACCACCACACACTCCACCACCGTAACAAACTGTCCCACACCACCCCCGCCATCAAGGTCACCCCCACACATCTCCACCACCATCACATACATTGTCCCACACCACACCACCGCCACGCTGACCCCACACAGTTCACCACCATCACACACACTGCCCCACACCACTCCTACTATCACGCTCACCCCCACACACTCCACCACCATCGCACACATTGTCCCACACTACACCACCGTCACACTGACCCCACACAGTTCACCACCATCACACACACTGCCCCACACCACCCCCACCATCACGCTCACCGCCACACACTCCACCACCTTCACACAAACTGACCCACACCACGGTCACCATTACACTCACCCCCACAGCCTCCACCACCATCACACACTGCCCCACAATACCCTCAACGACACGCTCACCCCTACACACTCCACCATCCTCACACACACTGCCCCACACCACCAGCACAGTCAATCTCAACCCTACACACTCCACCACATTCACGCACACTGTCCCACACCACCCTCACCATCACGCACACCCCCACACACTCCACCACCACCACACACACTGCCCCACACCTTGTTGTTTTTCGCATTTGAATGAAAGTGTTAAGCGTGACTCATTGAATTAAGACAGGCAGTCTGTATCGTTGAATGAACGCTTGCAGTTTGTTTCATTGAAGAAATGCGTGCAGGTTGTTTCATTGAATCAAGGAATAACGTTTGATTCTTCGAAAGAAAGGTTGAAGTTTTATTCAATAATTGAAAGTTTGCAGCTTGTTTCATCGAATGAAAGCGTTAAGCTAAAGATATTGAATAAATGAGTGAAGCTTGTCTTATTGAATTAGCACGCGCAGTCTGTGATTGAAATGCCGTTTCTTTGAAATAAATGCGAGCAGTTTGTTTCATTGAATGAATTGCAAAAGCTCAGCTCATTGAATAATCTCGTGCTGTTTGTTTCATTGAATGAATGCGCTTAGCTCGTGGCAGAGGGTCTACTCATTTCATTTACACGTGTGTTTCATTGAATGAACGAGCGCAGTTTGATTCACTAAATAAATGAGTTTTGTTTAATTCATTGAATGAATGAATACAGTATGTTTCATTTATTCAATGTTTGAAGTCGGATTCACTGATTGAATGAATGCAGTTTGATTCTTTGAATGAAACGAGTCATCTCGAGACGTTGAATGAATGAGAGAAATAATACTCATGGAATGAATCCGTGCAGTGAGTTTAATTGAATAAATGGGTGCTGTTAGTTTCCTTGAATCAATGCATAAAATACGGAGCATAGAATAAATAGGAGAAGCTATCATTGAAGTAACTCTTGCTGTTTGCTGCATTTGAATGAATGAGTTAAGCGTGACTCATTGAATGTGTCACACTTTATTCAATGATAGAAGCTGATTGAATTAAGATATGCAGTCTGTATCATTGAATTAATATGTGCAGTCTATATAATTGAAGTATTGCGTGCAGGTTGTTTCATTGAATTAAGGAATAACGTTTGATTCTTCGAAAGGTTGAAGTTTGATCCAATAATTGAAAGAATGCAGCTTGTTTCATCGAACGAAAGCGTTAAGTTAAAGACATTGAATAAATGAGTGAAGCTTGTCTGATTGAATTAACACGCACAGTCTGTGATTGAATGAATGTATGCAGTTTCTTTGAAATAAACTAGTGCAGTTTGTTTCATTGAATCAATGCGCTTAGCTCGTGGCAGAAGGTCTACTCATTACATTTACACGTGTGTTTCATTGAATGAACGAGCGCAGTTTGATTCACTAAATAAATGACCTTTGTTAAATTCATTGAATGAATGAATACAGCTTGTCTCATGTATTCAATGATTGAAGCTGGATTCATTGATTGAATGAACGCAGTTTGATTCGTTGAGTGAAAGTGTTCATCCCGAGACGTTGAATAAATGAGAGAAACTCTACTCATGGAATGAATCCGTGCACTGTGATGTATTGAATAAATGTGTGCAGTCAGTTTCCTTGAATCAATGCGTAAAATACGGAGCATAGAATAATTAGGAGAAGCTATCAATGAAGTAACTCTTGCTGTTTGTTGCATTTGAATGAATGAGTTAAGCGTGACTCATTGAATGTGTCACACTTTATTCAATTATGGAAGCTGATTGAATTAAGATATGCTGTCTGTATCATTGAATTAATTTGTGCAGTCTGTATCATTGAAGTATTGCATGCAGGTTGTTTCATTGAATTAAGGAATAACGTTTGATTCTTCGAAAGAAAGGTTGAAGCTTGATTCAATAATTGAAAGAATGCAGCTTGTTTCATTGAATGAAACTGTTAAGCTAAAGGTATTGAATAAGTGAGTGAAGATTGTCTTATTGAATCAGCACGCGCAGCCTGTTTCATTGAATGAATGTATGCAGTTACTTTCATTGAATAAACGCGAGCAGTTCGTTTCATTGAATGAATGGCAAAAGCTCAGCTCATTGAATTGACACGTGCAGTTTGTTGCATTGAATGAATGCGCTTAGCTCGTGGCAGAAGGTCTACTCATTACAGTTACACGTGCAGTGTGTTTCATTGAATGAACGAGTGCACATTGATTCACTAAATGAATGAGTTTTGTTTAAGTCATTGAATGAATGAATACAGCTTGTTTCATGTATTCAATGATTGAAGTTGGATTCAATGATTGATTGAATGCAGTTTGATTCATTGAGTGAAAGTGTTCATCCCGAGACGTTGAATAAATGAAAGAAACTCTACTCATGGAATGAATCCGTGCAGTGTGTTTTATTGAATAAATGGGTGCAGTCAGTTTCCTTGAATCAATGCGTTAAACACGGAGCATAGAATAAATTAGAGAAGCTATCATTTAAGTAACACTTGGTGTTTTTCGCATTTGAATTAAAGAGTTAAGCGTGACTCATTGAATGTGTCACACTTTATTCAATGATAGAAGCTGATTGAATTAAGATATGCAGTCTGTATCATTGAATTAATATGTGCAGTCTGTATCATTGAAAGAATGCGTGCAGGTTGTTTCATTGAATCAAGGAATAACGTTTGATTCTTCGAAAGATAGGTTGAAATGATGCAAGATTTGAAAGAATGCATCTTGTTTCATTGAATGAAAGCGTTAAGCTAAAGACATTGAATAAATGAGTGAAGCTTGTCTTATTGAATTAGCACGCGCAGTCTGTGATTGAATGAATGTATGCTGTTTCTTTGAAATAAGCGCGAGCAGTTTGTTTCATTGAATGAATGGCAAAAGCTCAGCTCATTGAATAAACTCGTGCAGTTCGTTACATTGAATGAATGCGCTTAGCTCGTGGCAGAAGGTCTACTCATTTCATTTACACGTGTGTTTCATTGAATGAACGAGCGCAGTTTGATTCACTAAATAAATGAGTTTTGTTTAATTCATTGAATGAATGAATACAGTATGTTTCATTTATTCAATGTTTGAAGTCGGATTCACTGATTGAATGAATGCAGTTTGATTCTTTGAATGAAACGAGTCACCTCGAGACGTTGAATGAATGAGAGACATAATACTCATGGAATGAATCCGTGCAGTGAGTTTAATTGAATAAATGGGTGCTGTTAGTTTCCTTGAATCAATGCATAAAATACGGAGCATAGAATAAACGGGAGAGGCTATCATTGAAGTAACTCTTGCTGTTTGCTGCATTTGAATGAATGAGTTAAGCGTGACACATTGAATGTGTCGCACTTTATTCAATGATAGAAGCTGATTGAATTAAGATATGCAGTCTGTATCATTGAATTAATATGTGCAGTCGATATAATTGAAGTATTGCGTGCAGGTTTTTTCATTGAATTAAGGAATAACGTTTGATTCTTCGAAAGAAAGGTTGAAGTTTGATCCAATAATTGAAAGAATGCAGCTTGTTCCATCGAATGAAGGGGTTAAGTTAAAGACATTGAATAAATGAGTGAAGCTTGTCTTATTGAATTAACACGCACAGTCTGTGATTGAATGAATGTATGCAGTTTCTTTGAAATAAACTAGTGCAGTTTGTTTCATAGAATGAATGTGCTTAGCTCGTGGCAGAAGGTCTACTCATTACATTTACACGTGTGTTTCATTGAATGAACGAGCGCAGTTTGATTCACTAAATAAATGAGCTTTGTTAAATTCATTGAATGAATGATTGAATACAGCTTGTCTCATGTATTCAATGATTGAAGTTGGATTCATTGATTGAATGAATGCAGTTTGATTCGTTGAGTGAAAGTGTTCATCCCGAGACGTTGAATAAATGAGAGAAACTCTACTCATGGAATGAATCCGTGCACTGTGATTTATTGAATAAATGTGTGCAGTCAGTCTCCTTGAATCAATGCGTAAAATACGGAGCATAGAATAATTAGGAGAAGCTATCGTTGATGTAACTCTTGCTGTTTGTTGCATTTGAATGAATGAGTTAAGCGTGACACATTGAATGTGTCACACTTTATTCAATGATAGAAGCTGATTGAATTAAGACCTGCAGTCTGTATCATTGAATTAATTTGTGCAGTCTATATCATTGAAGTATTGCATGCAGGTTGTTTCATTGAATTAAGGAATAACGTTTGATTCTTCGAAAGAAAGGTTGAAGCTTGATCCAATAATTGAAAGAATGCAGCTTGTTTCATTGAATGAAACTGTTAAGCTAAAGATATTGAATAAGTGAGTGAAGCTTGTCTTATTGAATCAGCACGCGCAGCCTGTTTCATTGAATGAATGTATGCAGTTACTTTCATTGAATAAACTCGTGCAGTTTGTTTCATTGAATGAATGCGCTTAGCTCGTGGCAGAAGGTCTACTCATTACATTTACAAGTGCAGTGTGTTTCATTGAATGAACGAGTGCAGATTGATTCACTAAATGAATGAGTTTTGTTTAAGTCATTGAATGAATGAATACAGCTTGTTTCATTTATTCAATGATTGAAGTTGGATTCAATGATTGATTGAATGCAGTTTGATTCGTTGAGTGAAAGTGTTAATCCCGAGACGTTGAATAAATGAAAGAAACTCTCCTCATGGAATGAATCCGTGCAATGTGTTTTATTGAATAAATGGGTGCAGTCAGTTTCCTTGAATCAATGCGTTAAACACGGAGCGTAGAATAAATAGGAGAATCTATTATTGAAGTAACTCTTGCTGTTTGCTGCATTTGAATGAATGAACTCAGCGTGACTCATTGAATGTGTCACACTTTATTCAATGATAGAAGCTGATTGAATTAAGATATGCAGTCTGTATCATTGAATTAATATGTGCAGTCTATATAATTGAAGTATTGCGTGCAGGTTGTTTCATTGAATTAGGGAATAACGTTTGATTCTTCGAAAGAAAGGTTGAAGTTTGATCCAATAATTGAAAGAATGCAGCTTGTTTCATTGAATGAAAGCGTTAAGCTCAACAATTGAATAAATGAGTGAAGCTTGTCTTATTGAATTAGCACGCGCAGTCCTTTTCAATGAAATAATGTATGCAGTTTCTTTCATTGAATAAACGTGAGCAGTTTGTTTGATTGAATGAATGGCAAAAGCTCTACTCATTGAATAAACACGTGCAGTGTGTTTCATTGAATGAACGAATTCATTTTGATTCACTGAATAAATGAGCTTTGTATAATTCATTGAATGGATGAATACAGCTTGTTTCATGTATTCAATGATTGAAGTTGGATTAATTGATTGAATGAACGCAGTTTGATTCATTGAGTGAAAGTGTTCATCCCAAGACGTTGAATAAATGAGAGAAACTCTACTCAAGGAATGAATCCGTGCAATGTGTTTTATTGATTAAGTGGTTGCAGTCAGTTTCCTTGAATCAATGCGTAAAATACGGAGCATAGAATAAATAGGAGAAGCTATAATTGAAGTAACTCTTGCTGTTTTTTCCATTTGAAAGAGTTAAGCGTGACTTATTGAATTAAGACAGGCAGTCTGTATCGTTGAATGAACGCTTGCAGTTTGTTTCATTGAAGAAATGCGTGCAGGTTGTTTCATCGAATCAAGGAATAACGTTTGATTCTTCGAAAGAAAGGTTGAAGTTTTATTCAATAATTGAAAGAAAGCAGCTTGTTTCATCGAATGAAAGTGTTAAGCTAAAGACATTGAATAAATGAGTGTAGCTTGTCTTATTGAATTAGCACACGCAGTCTGTGATTGAATGAATGCATGCCGTTTCTTTGAAATAAACGCGAGCAGTTTGTTTCATTGGATGAATGGCAAAAGCTCAGCTCATTGAATAAACTCGTGCAGTTTGTCACATTGAATGAATGCGCTTAGCTCGTGACAGAAGGTCTACTCATTTCATTTACACGTGTGTTTCATTGAATGAACGAGCGCAGTTTGATTCACTAAATAAATGAGTTTTGTTTAATTCATTGAATGAATGAATACAGTATGTTTCATTTATTCAATGTTTGAAGTCGGATTCACTGATTGAATGAATGCAGTTTGATTCTTTGAATGAAACGAGTCATCTCGAGACGTTGAATGAATGAGAGAAATAATACTCATGGAATGAATCCGTGCAGTGAGTTTAATTGAATAAATGGGTGCTGTTAGTTTCCTTGAATCAATGCATAAAATACGGAGCATAGAATAAATAGGAGAAGCTATCATTGAAGTAACTCTTGCTGTTTGCTGCATTTGAATGAATGAGTTAAGCGTGACTCATTGAATGTGTCACACTTTATTCAATGATAGAAGCTGATTGAATTAAGATATGCAGTCTGTATCATTGAATTAATATGTGCAGTCGATATAATTGAAGTATTGCGTGCAGCTTGTTTCATTGAATTAAGGAATAACGTTTGATTCTTCGAAAGAAAGGTTGAAGTTTGATCCTATACTTGAAAGAACGCAGCTTGTTTCATTGAATTAAAGCGTTAAGCTAAACAATTGAATAAATGAGTGAAGCTTTTCTTATTGAATTAGCACGCGCAGTCCGTTTCAATGAAATAATATATGCAGTTTCTTTCATTGAATAAACGTGAGCAGTTTGATTCATTGAATGAATGGCAGAAGCTCTACTCATTGAATAAACACGTGCAGTTTGTTTCATTGAATGAATGCGCTTTGCTCATGGCAGAAGGTCTATTCATTACATTTACACGTGCAGTGTGTTTCATTGAATGAACGAATTCAGTTTGATTCACTGAATAAATGAGCTTTGTTTTATTCATTGAATGAATGAATACAGCTTGTTCCATGTATTCAATGATTGAAGTTGGATTCCTTGATTGTATGAACGCAGTTTGATTCATTGAGTGAAAGTGTTCATCCCGAGACGTTGAATAAATGAGAGAAACTCTACACAAGCAATGAATCTGTACAGTGTGTTTTATTGCATAATTGGGTGCAGTCAGTTTCCTTGAATCAATGCGTAAAATACGGAGCATAGAATAAATAGGAGAAGCTATCATTGAAGTAACTCTTGCCGTTTTTTTTATTTGAATGAAAGTGTTAAGCGTGACTCATTGAATTAAGGCAGGCAGTCTGTATCGTTGAATGAACGCTTGCAGTTTGTTTCATTGAATCAAGGAATAACGTTTGATTCTTCGAAAGAAAGGTTGAAGTTTGATTCAGTAATTGAAAGTTTGCAGCTTGTTTCATCGAATGAAAGCGTTAAGTTAAAGACATTGAATAAATGAGTGAAGCTTGTCTTATTGAATTAGCACGCACAGTCTGTGATGGAATGAATGTATGCAGTTTCTTTGACATAAACTAGTGCAGTTTGTTTCATTGAATGAATGCGCTTAGCTCGTGGCAGAGGGTCTACTCATTACATTTACACGTGTGTTTCATTGAATGAACGAGCGCAGTTTGATTCACTAAATAAATGAGCTTTGTTAAATTCATTGAATGAATGAATACAGCTTGTTTCATGTATTCAATGATTGAAGTTGAATTCATTGATTGAATGAACGCAGTTTGATTCGTTGAGTGAAAGTGTTCATCCCGAGACGTTGAATAAATGAGAGAAACTCTACTCATGGAATGAATCCGTGCACTGTGATTTATTGAATAAATGTGTGCAGTCAGTTTCCTTGAATCAATGCGTAAAATACGGGGCATAGAATAATTAGGAGAAGCTATCAATGAAGTAACTCTTGCTGTTTGTTGCATTTGAATGAATGAGTTAAGTGACACATTGAATGTGTCACACTTTATTAAACTATAGAAGCTGATTGAATTAAGACCTGCAGTCTGTATCATTGAATAATTTGTGCAGTCTGTATCATTGAAGTATTGCATGCAGGTTGTTTCATTGAATTAAGGAATAACGTTTGATTCTTCGAAAGAAAGGTTGAAGCTTGATCCAATAATTGAAAGAATGCAGCTTGTTTCATTGAATGAAACTGTTAAGCTAAAGATATTGAATAAGTGAGTGAAGCTTGTTTTATTGAATCAGCACGCGCAGCCTGTTTCATTGAATGAATGTATGCAGTTTCTTTCATTGAATAAACGCGAGCAGTTTGTTTCATTGAATGAACGCCAAAAGCTCAGCTCATTGAATTAACACGTGCAGTTTGTTGCATTGAATGGATGAATGCGCTTAGCTCGTGGCAGAAGGTCTACTCATTACATTTACACGTGCAGTGTGTTTCATTGAATGAACGAGTGCAGATTGATTCACTAAATGAATGAGTGTTGTTTAAGTCATTGAATGAATGAATACAGCTTCTTTCATGTATTCAATGATTGAGCTGGATTCAATGATTGATTGAATGCAGTTTGATGCATTGAGTAAAAGTGTTCATCCCGAGACGTTGAATAAATGAAAGAAACTCTACTCATGGAATGAATCCGTGCAGGGTGTTTTATTGAATAAATGGATGCAGTCAGTTTCCTTGAATCAAAGCGTTAAACACGGAGCATAGAATAAGTTAGAAAAGCTATCATTGAAATAACACTTGGTGTTTGTTGCATTTGAATGAATGAGTTAAGCGTGACTCGTTGAATGTGTCGCACTTTATTCAATGTTAGAAGCTGATTGAATTAAGACCTGCAGTCTGTATCATTGAATTAATATGTGTAGTCTGTATCATTGAAGTATTGCGTGCAGGTTGTTTCATTGAATTAAGGAAAAACGTTTGATTCTTCGAAAGAAAGGTTGAAGTTTAATCCAATAATTGAAAGAAAACAGCTTGTTTCATTGAATGAAAGCGTTAAGCTAAACAATTGAATAAACGAGTGAAGCTTGTCTTATTGAATTAGCACGCGCAGTCCGTTTCAATGAAATAATGTATGCAGTTTATTTCACTGAATAAACGCGAGCAGTTTGTTTCATTGAATGAATGCGCTTTGCTCATGGCAGAAGGTCTACTCATTGCATTTACACGTGCAGTGTGTTTCATTGAATGAACGAGTGAAGTTTGATTTACTAAATAAATGAGCTTTGTTTAATTCATTGAATGAATGAATACAGCTTGTTTCATGCATTCAATGTTTGAAGTTGGATTCAATGATTGAGTGAGCGCAGTTTGATGCATTGAGTGAAAGTGTTCATCGCGAGACATTGAATAAATAAGAGAAACTCTACTCATGAAATGAATCCGTGCAGTGTGTTTTATTGAATAAATGGGTGCAGTCAGTTTCCTTGAATCAATGTGTTATACACGGAGCATGGAATAAATTAGAGAAGCAATCATTGAAATAGCACTTGCTGTTTGTTGCATTTGAATGAATGAGTTAAACGTGACTCATTGAATGTGTCACACTTAATTCAATGATAGAAGCTCATTCAATTAAGACCTGCAGTCTGTATCCTTGAATGAACGCGTGCACTTTGTTGCATTGAAAGAATGAATGCAGTTTGTTTCATTGAATGAATGCGCTTAGTTCATGGCAGAAGTTCTACTCATTACATTTACACGTGCAGTGTGTTTCATTGAATGAACGAGTGTAATTTGATTCTCTAAATGAGTTTTGTTTAATTCATTGAATGAATGAATACAGCTTGTTTCATTTATTCAATGACTGAAGTTGGATTCAATGATTGAATGAGCGCAGTTTGATGCATTCAGTGAAAGTGTTCATCTCGGGGCTTTGAATAAATGAGAGAAACTCTACTCATGGAACAAATCCGTGCAGTGTGTTTTATTGAATAAATGGGTCCAGTCAGTTTCCTTGAATCAATGCGTTAAACACGGAGCTTGGAATAAATAAGAGAAGCTATCATTGAAATAGCACTTGCTGCTTGTTGCATTTGAATGAATGAGTTAAACGTGACTCATTGAATGTGTCGCACTTAATTCAATGATAGAAGCTCATTCAATTAAGACCTGCAGTCTGTATCATTGAATTAATATTTGCAGTCTGTATCATTGAAGGAATGCTTGCAAGTTGTTTCATTGAATCAAGGAATAACGTTTAATTCTCCGAAAGAAAGGTTGAAGTTTGATTCAATAATTGAAAGAATGCAGGTTGTTTCATTGAATGAAAGCGTTAAGCTCAAGACATTGAATAAATGAGTGAAGCTTGTCTTATTGAATTAGCACGCGCAGTCTGTTTGATTGAATGAATGTATGCAGTTTCTTTCATTGAATAGACGCGAGCAGTTTATTTCATTGAATGAATGGCAAAAACTGTACTCATTGAATAAACACGTGCAGTGTGTTTCATTGAATGACCGAGTGCAGTTTGATTCACTAAATAAATGAGTTTTGTTTAATTCATTGAATGAATGAATACAGCTTGTTTCATTGATTCAATGATTGAAGTTGGATTCAATGGTTGAATGAACCTAGTTTGATTCATTGAATAAACCCGTGCAGTTTTTTTCATTGAATGAATGAGAGAAGCTCAACTCATTCAATTAACACGTGCGGTCTGTTTCATTGAATGAATGTGTGAATTTTGATGAATAGGTCATGATTATAGTTTATTTCTTTGAATGGTTTGATGAATAAAGTCAATGATTGGCGATCTATTCAATGAGTGAATCAATGTAGGTTGTTTAATTGAATGCTGAGCTGAAAATGTGTTGCTGGTTAAAGCACAGCAGGTTAGGCAGCATCCAAAGGACAGGAAATTCGACGTTTCAGGCCAAGGCCCTTCATCAGGAATGAGGAGAGGGTGCCAGGCAGGCTAAGATAAAAGGTAGGGAGGAGGGACTTGGGCGAGGGGCGATGGAGATGTGATAGGTGGAAGGAGGTCAAGGAGAGGGTGATAGGCCGCAGTGGGGTGGGGGTGGAGAGGTCAGGAAGAGGATTGCAGGTTAGGAGGGCGGTGCTGTGTTCAAGGGAATCGACTGAGACAAGGTGGGGGGAGGGGAAATGAGGAAACTGGAGAAATCCGAATTCATCCCTTGTGGCTGGAGGGTTCCCAGGTGGAAGATGAGGCGCTCTTCCTCCAACCATCGTGTTGTTATGTTCTGGCGATGTTCTCGATGCACTGAATAAATGAAAGAAACTACTGTTTGAATTAACACGTGCAGTCTGTGTGCATCCCGTTTGGTTCTTTGAGAGAACGCGTGCAGTGTGTTTCATTGAATGAATGGCAAAAGCTCAGCTCATTGAATTAACACGTGCAGTTTGTTGCATTGAATGAATGCGCTTAGCTCGTGGCAGAAGGTCTACACATTACATTTACACGTGTGTTTCATTGAATGAACGAGCGCAGTTTGATTCACTAAATAAATGAGTTTTGTTTAATTCATTGAATGAATGAATACAGTATGTTTCATTTATTCAATGTTTGAAGTCGGATTCACTGATTGAATGAATGCAGTTTGATTCTTTGAATGAAACGAGTCACCTCGAGACGTTGAATGAATGAGAGACATAATACTCATGGAATGAATCCGTGCAGTGAGTTTAATTGAATAAATGGGTGCTGTTAGTTTCCTTGAATCAATGCATAAAATACGGAGCATAGAATAAACGGGAGAGGCTATCATTGAAGTAACTCTTGCTGTTTGCTGCATTTGAATGAATGCGTAAAGCGTGACACATTGAATGTGTCGCACTTAATTCAATGATAGAAGCTGATTGAATTAAGATATGCAGTCTGTATCATTGAATTAATATGTGCAGTCGATATAATTGAAGTATTGCGTGCAGGTTTTTTCATTGAATTAAGGAATAACGTTTGATTCTTCGAAAGAAAGGTTGAAGTTTGATCCAATAATTGAAAGAATGCAGCTTGTTTCATCGAATGAAAGCGTTAAGTTAAAGACATTGAATAAATGAGTGAAGCTTGTCTTAATAAATTAACACGCACAGTCTGTGATTGAATGAATGTATGCAGTTTCTTTGAAATAAACTAGTGCAGTTTGTTTCATAGAATGAATGTGCTTAGCTCGTGGCAGAAGGTCTACTCATTACATTTACACGTGTGTTTCATTGAATGAACGAGCGCAGTTTGATTCACTAAATAAATGAGCTTTGTTAAATTCATTGAATGAATGATTGAATACAGCTTGTCTCATGTATTCAATGATTGAAGTTGGATTCATTGATTGAATGAATGCAGTTTGATTCGTTGAGTGAAAGTGTTCATCCCGAGACGTTGAATAAATGAGAGAAACTCTACTCATGGAATGAATCCGTGCACTGTGATTTATTGAATAAATGTGTGCAGTCAGTTTCCTTGAATCAATGCGTAAAATACGGAGCATAGAATAATTAGGAGAAGCTATCGTTGATGTAACTCTTGCTGTTTGTTGCATTTGAATGAATGAGTTAAGCGTGACACATTGAATGTGTCACACTTTATTCAATGATAGAAGCTGATTGAATTAAGACCTGCAGTCTGTATCATTGAATTAATTTGTGCAGTCTATATCATTGAAGTATTGCATGCAGGTTGTTTCATTGAATTAAGGAATAACGTTTGATTCTTCGAAAGAAAGGTTGAAGCTTGATCCAATAATTGAAAGAATGCAGCTTGTTTCATTGAATGAAACTGTTAAGCTAAAGATATTGAATAAGTGAGTGAAGCTTGTCTTATTGAATCAGCACGCGCAGCCTGTTTCATTGAATGAATGTATGCAGTTACTTTCATTGAATAAACTCGTGCAGTTTGTTTCATTGAATGAATGCGCTTAGCTCGTGGCAGAAGGTCTACTCATTACATTTACAAGTGCAGTGTGTTTCATTGAATGAACGAGTGCA
This sequence comes from Hemiscyllium ocellatum, assembly GCF_020745735.1. Taxonomy (NCBI): domain Eukaryota; kingdom Metazoa; phylum Chordata; class Chondrichthyes; order Orectolobiformes; family Hemiscylliidae; genus Hemiscyllium; species Hemiscyllium ocellatum. The sequence goes on from NC_083421.1 coordinate 15,805,342, forward strand.
GATTGATTCACTAAATGAATGAGTTTTGTTTAAGTCATTGAATGAATGAATACAGCTTGTTTCATTTATTCAATGATTGAAGTTGGATTCAATGATTGATTGAATGCAGTTTGATTCGTTGAGTGAAAGTGTTAATCCCGAGACGTTGAATAAATGAAAGAAACTCTCCTCATGGAATGAATCCGTGCAATGTGTTTTATTGAATAAATGGGTGCAGTCAGTTTCCTTGAATCAATGCGTTAAACACGGAGCGTAGAATAAATAGGAGAATCTATTATTGAAGTAACTCTTGCTGTTTGCTGCATTTGAATGAATGAACTCAGCGTGACTCATTGAATGTGTCACACTTTATTCAATGATAGAAGCTGATTGAATTAAGATATGCAGTCTGTATCATTGAATTAATATGTGCAGTCTATATAATTGAAGTATTGCGTGCAGGTTGTTTCATTGAATTAGGGAATAACGTTTGATTCTTCGAAAGAAAGGTTGAAGTTTGATCCAATAATTGAAAGAATGCAGCTTGTTTCATTGAATGAAAGCGTTAAGCTCAACAATTGAATAGATGAGTGAAGCTTGTCTTACTGAATTAGCACGCGCAGTCCTTTTCAATGAAATAATGTATGCAGTTTCTTTCATTGAATAAACGTGAGCAGTTTGTTTGATTGAATGAATGGCAAAAGCTCTACTCATTGAATAAACACGTGCAGTGTGTTTCATTGAATGAACGAATTCATTTTGATTCACTGAATAAACGCGCTTTGTTTAATTCATTGAATGGATGAATACAGCTTGTTTCATGTATTCAATGATTGAAGTTGGATTAATTGATTGAATGAACGCAGTTTGATTCATTGAGTGAAAGTGTTCATCCCAAGACGTTGAATAAATGAGAGAAACTCTACTCAAGGAATGAATCCGTGCAATGTGTTTTATTGATTAAGTGGTTGCAGTCAGTTTCCTTGAATCAATGCGTAAAATACGGAGTATAGAATAAATAGGAGAAGCTATCATTGAAGTAACTCTTGCTGTTTTTTGCATTTGAAAGAGTTAAGCGTGACTTATTGAATTAAGACAGGCAGTCTGTATCGTTGAATGAACGCTTGCAGTTTGTTTCATTGAAGAAATGCGTGCAGGTTGTTTCATCGAATCAAGGAATAACGTTTGATTCTTCGAAAGAAAGGTTGAAGTTTTATTCAATAATTGAAAGAAAGCAGCTTGTTTCATCGAATGAAAGTGTTAAGCTAAAGACATTGAATAAATGAGTGTAGCTTGTCTTATTGAATTAGCACACGCAGTCTGTGATTGAATGAATGCATGCCGTTTCTTTGAAATAAACGCGAGCAGTTTGTTTCATTGGATGAATGGCAAAAGCTCAGCTCATTGAATAAACTCGTGCAGTTTGTCACATTGAATGAATGCGCTTAGCTCATGACAGAAGGTCTACTCATTTCATTTACACGTGTGTTTCATTGAATGAACGAGCGCAGTTTGATTCACCAAATAAATGAGTTTTGTTTAATTCATTGAATGAATGAATACAGTATGTTTCATTTACTCAATGTTTGAAGTCGGATTCACCGATTGAATGAATGCAGTTTGATTCTTTGAATGAAACGAGTCACCTCGAGACGTTGAATGAATGAGAAACATAATACTCATGGAATGAATCCGTGCAGTGAGTTTAATTGAATAAATGGGTGCTGTTAGTTTCCTTGAATCAATGCATAAAATACGGAGCATAGAATAAATAGGAGAAGCTATCATTGAAGTAACTCTTGCTGTTTGCTGCATTTGAATGAATGAGTTAAGCGTGACTCATTGAATGTGTCACACTTTATTCAATGATAGAAACTGATTGAATTAAGATATGCAGTCTGTATCATTGAATTAATATGTGCAGTCGATATAATTGAAGTATTGCGTGCAGCTTGTTTCATTGAATTAAGGAATAACGTTTGATTCTTCGAAAGAAAGGTTGAAGTTTGATCCAATACTTGAAAGAACGCAGCTTGTTTCATTGAATTAAAGCGTTAAGCTAAACAATTGAATAAATGAGTGAAGCTTTTCTTATTGAATTAGCACGCGCAGTCCGTTTCAATGAAATAATATATGCAGTTTCTTTCATTGAATAAACGTGAGCAGTTTGATTCATTGAATGAATGGCAGAAGCTCTACTCATTGAATAAACACGTGCAGTTTGTTTCATTGAATGAATGCGCTTTGCTCATGGCAGAAGGTCTATTCATTACATTTACACGTGCAGTGTGTTTCATTGAATGAACGAATTCAGTTTGATTCACTGAATAAATGAGCTTTGTTTTATTCATTGAATGAATGAATACAGCTTGTTTCATGTATTCAATGATTGAAGTTGGATTCCTTGATTGTATGAACGCAGTTTGATTCATTGAGTGAAAGTGTTCATCCCGAGACGTTGAATAAATGAGAGAAACTCTACTCAAGCAATGAATCTGTACAGTGTGTTTTATTGAATAATTGGGTGCAGTCAGTTTCCTTGAATCAATGCGTAAAATACGGAGCATAGAATAAATAGGAGACGCTATCATTGAAGTAACTCTTGCCGTTTTTTTTATTTGAATGAAAGTGTTAAGCGTGACTCATTGAATTAAGGCAGGCAGTCTGCATCGTTGAATGAACGCTTGCAGTTTGTTTCATTGAAGGAATGCGTGCAGGTTGTTTCATTGAATCAAGGAATAACGTTTGATTCTTCGAAAGAAAGGTTGAAGTTTGATTCAGTAATTGAAAGTTTGCAGCTTGTTTCATCGAATGAAAGCGTTAAGTTAAAGACATTGAATAAATGAGTGAAGCTTGTCTTATTGAATTAGCACGCACAGTCTGTGATGGAATGAATGCATGCAGTTTCTTTGACATAAACTAGTGCAGTTTGTTTCATTGAATGAATGCGCTTAGCTCGTGGCAGAGGGTCTACTCATTACATTTACACGTGTGTTTCATTGAATGAACGAGCGCAGTTTGATTCACTAAATAAATGACCTTTGTTAAATTCATTGAATGAATGAATACAGCTTGTTTCATGTATTCAATGATTGAAGTTGAATTCATTGATTGAATGAACGCAGTTTGATTCGTTGAGTGAAAGTGTTCATCCCGAGACGTTGAATAAATGAGAGAAACTCTACTCATGGAATGAATCCGTGCACTGTGATTTATTGAATAAATGTGTGCAGTCAGTTTCCTTGAATCAATGCGTAAAACACGGGGCATAGAATAATTAGGAGAAGCTATCAATGAAGTAACTCTTGCTGTTTGTTGCATTTGAATGAATGAGTTAAGTGACACATTGAATGTGTCACACTTTATTAAACTATAGAAGCTGATTGAATTAAGACCTGCAGTCTGTATCATTGAATAATTTGTGCAGTCTGTATCATTGAAGTATTGCATGCAGGTCGTTTCATTGAATTAAGGAATAACGTTTGATTCTTCGAAAGAAAGGTTGAAGCTTGATCCAATAATTGAAAGAATGCATCTTGTTTCATTGAATGAAACTGTTAAGCTAAAGATATTGAATAAGTGAGTGAAGCTTGTCTTCTTGAATCAGCACGCGCAGCCTGTTTCATTGAATGAATGTATGCAGTTACTTTCATTGAATAAACGCGAGCAGTTTGTTTCATTGAATGAACCCCCAAAGCTCAGCTCATTGAATTAACACGTGCAGTTTGTTGCATTGAATGGATGAATGCGCTTAGCTCGTGGCAGAAGGTCTACTCATTACATTTACACGTGCAGTGTGTTTCATTGAATGAACGAGTGCAGATTGATTCACTAAATGAATGAGTGTTGTTTAAGTCATTGAATGAATGAATACAGCTTCTTTCATGTATTCAATGATTGAGCTGGATTCAATGATTGATTGAATGCAGTTTGATGCATTGAGTAAAAGTGTTCATCCCGAGACGTTGAATAAATGAAAGAAACTCTACTCATGGAATGAATCCGTGCAGGGTGTTTTATTGAATAAATGGATGCAGTCAGTTTCCTTGAATCAAAGCGTTAAACACGGAGCATAGAATAAGTTAGAAAAGCTATCATTGAAATAGCACTTGGTGTTTGTTGCATTTGAATGAATGAGTTAAGCGTGACTCGTTGAATGTGTCGCACTTTATTCAATGTTAGAAGCTGATTGAATTAAGACCTGCAGTCTGTATCATTGAATTAATATGTGTAGTCTGTATCATTGAAGTATTGCGTGCAGGTTGTTTCATTGAATTAAGGAAAAACGTTTGATTCTTCGAAAGAAAGGTTGAAGTTTAATCCAATAATTGAAAGAAAACAGCTTGTTTCATTGAATGAAAGCGTTAAGCTAAACAATTGAATAAACGAGTGAAGCTTGTCTTATTGAATTAGCACGCGCAGTCCGTTTCAATGAAATAATGTATGCAGTTTATTTCACTGAATAAACGCGAGCAGTTTGTTTCATTGAATGAATGCGCTTTGCTCATGGCAGAAGGTCTACTCATTGCATTTACACGTGCAGTGTGTTTCATTGAATGAACGAGTGAAGTTTGATTTACTAAATAAATGAGCTTTGTTTAATTCATTGAATGAATGAATACAGCTTGTTTCATTTATTCAATGACTGAAGTTGGATTCAATGATTGAATGAGCGCAGTTTGATGCATTCAGTGAAAGTGTTCATCTCGGGGCTTTGAATAAATGAGAGAAACTCTACTCATGGAACAAATCCGTGCAGTGTGTTTTATTGAATAAATGGGTCCAGTCAGTTTCCTTGAATCAATGCGTTAAACACGGAGCTTGGAATAAATTAGAGAAGCTATCATTGAAATAGCACTTGCTGCTTGTTGCATTTGAATGAATGAGTTAAACGTGACTCATTGAATGTGTCACACTTAATTCAATGATAGAAGCTCATTCAATTAAGACCTGCAGTCTGTATCATTGAATTAATATTTGCAGTCTGTATCATTGAAGGAATGCTTGCAAGTTAAAGAAAGGTTGAAGTTTGATTCAATAATTGAAAGAATGCAGGTTGTTTCATTGAATGAAAGCGTTAAGCTCAAGACATTGAATAAATGAGTGAAGCTTGTCTTATTGAATTAGCACGCGCAGTCTGTTTGATTGAATGAATGTATGCAGTTTCTTTCATTGAATAGACGCGAGCAGTTTATTTCATTGAATGAATGGCAAAAACTGTACTCATTGAATAAACACGTGCAGTGTGTTTCATTGAATGACCGAGTGCAGTTTGATTCACTAAATAAATGAGTTTTGTTTAATTCATTGAATGAATGAATACAGCTTGTTTCATTGATTCAATGATTGAAGTTGGATTCAATGGTTGAATGAACCTAGTTTGATTCATTGAATAAACCCGTGCAGTTTTTTTCATTGAATGAATGAGAGAAGCTCAACTCATTCAATTAACACGTGCGGTCTGTTTCATTGAATGAATGTGTGAATTTTGATGAATAGGTCATGATTATAGTTTATTTCTTTGAATGGTTTGATGAATAAAGTCAATGATTGGCGATCTATTCAATGAGTGAATCAATGTAGGTTGTTTAATTGAATGCTGAGCTGAAAATGTGTTGCTGGTTAAAGCACAGCAGGTTAGGCAGCATCCAAAGGACAGGAAATTCGACGTTTCAGGCCAAGGCCCTTCATCAGGAATGAGGAGAGGGTGCCAGGCAGGCTAAGATAAAAGGTAGGGAGGAGGGACTTGGGCGAGGGGCGATGGAGATGTGATAGGTGGAAGGAGGTCAAGGAGAGGGTGATAGGCCGCAGTGGGGTGGGGGTGGAGAGGTCAGGAAGAGGATTGCAGGTTAGGAGGGCGGTGCTGTGTTCAAGGGAATCGACTGAGACAAGGTGGGGGGAGGGGAAATGAGGAAACTGGAGAAATCCGAATTCATCCCTTGTGGCTGGAGGGTTCCCAGGTGGAAGATGAGGCGCTCTTCCTCCAACCATCGTGTTGTTATGTTCTGGCGATGTTCTCGATGCACTGAATAAATGAAAGAAACTACTGTTTGAATTAACACGTGCAGTCTGTGTGCATCCCGTTTGGTTCTTTGAGAGAACGCGTGCAGTGTGTTTCATTGAATGAATGGCAAAAGCTCAGCTCATTGAATTAACACGTGCAGTTTGTTGCATTGAATGAATGCGCTTAGCTCGTGGCAGAAGGTCTACACATTACATTTACACGTGCAGTGTGTTTCATTGAATGAACGAGTGTAGTTTGATTCTCTAAATAAATGAGTTGCGTTTAATTCATTGAATGAATGAATACAGCTTGTTTCATTGATTCAATGATTGAAGTTGGATTCAATGATTGAATGAACTCAGTTTGATTCATTGAGTGAAAGTGTTCATCTCGGGACGTTGAATAAATGAGAGAAACTCTACTCATGAAATGAATCCGTGCAGTGTGTTTTATTGAATAAACGGGTGCAGTTAGAGTCCTTGAATCAATGCGTTAAACACGGAGCATGGAATAAATAAGAGAAGCTATCATTGAAATAACACGTGTTGTTTGTTGCATTTGAATGAATGAGTTTTGCGTGACTCCTTGAATGTGTCACACTTAATTCAATGACAGAAGCTCATTGAATTAAGACCTGCAGTCTGTATCATTGAATTAATATGTGCAGTGTTTCACTGAATGAATGCTTGAATTTTGATGAGTAGATCATGATTCTAGTTTGTTTCTTTGAATGGTTTGATTAATTTAGTCAATGATTGAAGATCTATTCAACGAGTGAATCAATGTAGGTTGTTTAATTGAATGAAAGTGTTAAGTTTGACAGATTGAATAAATGAGATATTCCCTACTCATTGATTGAACATATGCAGTCTTTGTCATTCAATGAAAGTTTGCAGTTTGTTTGATTGAATCAATCCGTTAAATGCGTGGCATTGAATGAATGGCAGAATCTCCATTCTCTCAATTACCACATGCAGTGTGTTTCATTGAATGAGAGTGCAGTATGATGAAATAAGCAAATGAGTTAAGTTTGTTTCATTGAATCAATTAATAACGTTTAATTCATTGAATCAATGACTGAAGCTTGATTGAATAATTGTAGTTTTGTTCATTAAATGGAAGTGTGAAACTCGATGCACTGAATAAATGAAAGAAGCTCTACTGTTTGTATTAACATGTGCAGTCTGTTTGCATCCCGTTTGGTTCTTTGAAAGAACGCGTGCAGTGTGTTTCATTGAATGAATGGCAAAAGCTTTACCCATTGGATTAGCACGTGCAGTGTGTTTCATTGAATGAATGTGTGCAGTTTGATTGATTGAACGAATGAGTGGAGTTTGATTGATTGAACAATTGAGTTAAGTTCCTTTCATTGAATCAGTGACTAGCTACAATGAAACAATGGTTGAAGACTGATTCGATGAATGAATGCAGTTTTATTATCGAATTAATGCGTTAAGCTTGAGGTATTGAATGAGACAGGCTCTACTGACTGAATGAACGCGTGCAGTTAGAAAGAATGAATGCAGTTAGTTTCATTGAATTTATGCTCTTAGTTCGTGGCAGAAGGTCCACTCATTAAATTTAGACTTGCAGTGTGTTTCATTGAATGAATGGCAAAAAGCTCTACTCATTGGATAAGCACGTGAAGAGTTTTGCATTGAATGATATTGTGCAGTTTGATTCATTGAATGAATGAGTGCAGCTGGATTGACAAAATAATAAAGTGAAGATCCTTTCAATGATTCAGTAAATAGCTTCATTGAAGCAATGGTTGAAGATCGATTCAATCAATGAATGAATGCAGTCTGTTTCAGTGAATTAATGCGTTAAGCTTGAGGTATTGAATAAATGAGACAGGCTCTACTCATTGAATGAATGCGTGCAGTTTGTTTCATTGAAAGAATGAATGCAGTGTGTTTCATTGAATGAACGAGTGCAGTTTGATACACTAAATAAATGACTTGTGTTTAATTCATTGAATGAACGAATAAAGCTTGTTTCATTTATTGAATGATTGAAGTTGGATTCAATGATTGTATGAACGCAGTTTGATTCATTGAATGAAGAGGGCTCATCTCGAGACGTTGAATACATGAGAGAAATAATGCTCATGGTATGAATCCGTGCAGTGTGTTTTATTGAATAAATGTGTGCAGTTAGTTTCCTTGAATCAATGTGTTAAAAACGGAGCACAGAATAAGTAAGAGAAGCTCTTCATTTGGAAATAACAATTTTAGTTTGTTTCATTGAATGAATCAATTAAGCGTGACGCATTGATTATGTCCCAATTAATTTAATGAGAGAAGCTCTTTGAATTAAGATATGCAGTCTGTATTATTTAATTAATATGTGCAGTCTGTATCATTGAATGAATGCGTGCAGATTGTTTCATTCAATCAAGGAATAACGTTTAATTCTCCGAAAGAAAGTTTGAAGTTTGATTCAATTATTGAAAGAATGCAGCTTGTTTCATTGAATGAAAGCGTTAAGCTAAAGACATTGAATAAATGAGTGAAGCTTGTCTTATTGAATTAGCACAGGCAGTCTGTTTGATTGAATGAATGTATGTAGTTTCTTTCATTGAATAGACGCGAGCAGTTTGTTTCATTGAATGAATGCGCTTAGCTCGAGGCAGAAGGTCTACTCGGGTCGGTGTGGACTTGTTGGGCCGAAGGGCCTGTTTCCACACTGTAAGTCTAATCTAATCTAATCTAATCTAATTACATTTACGCGTGCAGTGTGTTTCATTGAATGAACGAGTGTAGTTTGATTATTTAAATAAATGAGTTGTGTTTAATTCAATGAATGAATGAATACAGCTTGTTTCATTTATTCAATGATTGAAGTTGGATTCAATGATTGAATGAACGCAATTTGATTCATTGAATGTAAGTGTTCATCTCGGGACGTTGAATAAATGAGAGAAACTCTACTCATGGAATGAATCCGTGCCGTGTGTTTTATTGAATTAATCGTGCAATAAGTTTCCTTGAATCAAAGCGGTAAACACGGAGCATTGAATAAATAAGAGAAGCTATCATTGAAATAACACTTGTTGTTTGTTGCATTTGAATGAATGAGTTATGCGTGACTCATTGAATGTTGTCACACTTAATTCAATGATAGAAGCTCATTGAATTAAGACACGCAGTCTGTATCGTTGAATGAACGCGTGCAGTTTGTTTCATTGAAAGAATGAATGCAGTTTGTTTCATTGAATCAATGCGCTTAGCTCTTTGCAGAAGATCTACTCATTACATTTACACGTGCAGTGTGTTTAATTGAAAGAACGAGTGTAGTGTGATTCCCTAAATAACTGAGTTTTGTTTAATTCATTGAATGAATGAATACAGTGTGTTTCATGTATTCAATGATTGAAGTTGGATTCAATGATTGAATGAACGCAATTTGATTCATTGAATGAAAGGACTCATCTGTAAACAATCAATAAATGAGAGAAAATCTACTCATGGAATGAAATCATGCAGTGTGTTTTATTGAATAAATGGGTGCAGTTAGTTTCCTTTAATCAATGTGTTAAACACGGAGCATAGAATAAATCAGCGAAGCTATCATTGAAATAACGCTTGCCGTTTGTTTCATTGAATGTGTCACACTTTATTCAATGATAGAAGCTCGTTGAATTTAAACATGCATTCTGTTTCATTGAATTAACACTTGCAGTGTGTTTCAATGAATGAATGCGTGAATTTTCATGAAGTAGATCATGATTATAGTTTGCTTCTTTGAATGGTTTGATTAATTGAATCAATGATTTAAGATCGATTCAATGATTGAATCAATGTAGGTTGTTTAATTGAATGAAAGGATTGAGCTTGACAGATTGAATGACTGTGATGTTCCCTACTCATTGATTTAACATCTGCAGTCTTTGTCATTGAATGAAGGTGTGCAGTTGATTTCTTTGAATCAATGCATTAATCCCTTGCATTGGATGTATGAGAGAAGCACGACTCATTGAATTAGCACATTCAATTTCTTTGATTGAATGAATGATTTAATCTTGACAAATTGAATGAATGAGAGATGCTCTACTCATTGAATTAACACGTGCATTCTGTTTCATTAGATGAATGTGTGCAGTTTGTTTGATTGTGGCATTGATGTGCTACGCTCGTGGTATCGATTGAATGAGAGACGTTCTACTCATTGAATTAACACACGCACTCTGCTTCATTGAATTAACACGTGCAGTCAGTTTCTTTGAATGAATGTGTGCAGTCATTTGTACTGAATTAAGGTTTACAGTTTGTTTGATTGAATCAATGCATTAAACTCGTGGCATTGAATGAATGGCGAAATCTCCATTCTTTCAATTAACTCATGCAGTGTGTTTCATTGAATGAATGAGTGCCTTATGATGAAATAAGCAAATCAGTTAAGTTTGTTTCATTGAATCAATTAATAACGTTGAATTCATTGAATCAATGACTGAAGCTTGATTGAATGACTGTAGTTTTTTTCATGGAATGGAAGTCTAAAGCTCGATGCATTGAATAAATGAAAGAAGCTCCACGGTTTGAATTAACACGTGCAGTCTGTTTGCATCCCGTTTGGTTCTTGGAATGAACGCGTGCAGTGTGATTCGTTGAATGAATGGTAAAAACTCTACTCATTGGATTAGCACGTGCAGTGTTTTTCATTGAATCAATGTGTGCAGTTTGATTCATTGAATGAATGAGTGCAGTTTGATTGATTAAACAATTGAGTTAGGTTCCTTTCAATGAATCAGTGAATAGCTTAATTGAAGCAATGGTTGAAGACTGTTTCATTGAATGAACCCGTGCAGTGTGTTTCATTGAATGAATGGCAAAATTTCTACTCATTGGATTAGCACGTGCAGTGTTTTTCATTTAATGAATCTGTGCAATTTGATTCATTGAATGAACGAGTGCAGTTTGATTGACAAAATAATAGAGTTAAGTTCCTTTCATTGAATCAGTGAATAGAATCATTGAAGCAGTGGTTGAAGACTGATTCAATGAATGAATGAATGCAGGTTGTTTCATTGGATTAATGAATTAAGCTTGAGGTATTGAATGAGACAGTCTCTACTCGTTGAATGAACGCGTGCAGTTTGTTTCATTGTAAGAATGAATGCAGTTTGTTGCATTGAATTAATGCGCTTAGGTCGTGGCAGAAGATCTACTCATTACATTTACACGTGCAGTGTGTTTCATTGAATGAAGGAGTGCAGTTTGATTCACTAAACAAATGAGTTTGGATTAATTAATTGAATGAATGAATACAGCTTGTTTCATTTATTGAATGATTGAAGTTGGATTCAATGATTGAATGAATGCAGTTTAATTCATTGAATAGAAGGACTCATCTCGAGACATTCAATAAATGAGAGAAAATCTACTCATGGAATGAATTCGTGCAGTGTGTTTTATTGAATAAATGAGTGCTGTTTGTTTCCTTGAATCAATGCATTAAAGACGGAGCATAGAATAAATAAGAGAAGCTACCATTGAAATAACACTTGCTGTTTGTTTCATTGAACGAATGAGTTAAGCGTGACACATTGAATGTGTCACACTGTATATAATGATAGAAGCTCATTGAATTAAAGCATGCAGTTTGCATCATTGAATTACTATATGCAGTCTGTATCATTGAATGAATGCGTGCAGGTTGTTTCATTGAATCAAGGAATAACGTTTGATTCTTCGAAAGAAAGGTTGAAGTTTGATTCAATAATTGAAAGAATGCAGCTTGTTTCATTGAATTGTTTCATTTAGCGTTAAGTTAAATACTTTGAATAAATGAGAGAAGCTTGTCTTATTGAATTATCAGTCTGTTTCATTGAATGAATGTACGCAGTTTGTTTAATTGAATACACGCGAGCAGTTTGATTCATTGAATGAACGGCAAAAGCTCAACTCGTTGAATTAACCCGTGCAGTTGGTTTCATTGAATGAATGAGAGAAGCTCAACTCATTCAACTAACACGTGCAGTCTATTTCATTGAATTAACACGTGCAGTGCGTTTCAATGAATGAATGCGTGAATTTTGATGAAGTAGATCATGATTATAGTTTGTTTTTTTGAATGGTTTGATTAATTGAATCAATGATTGAAGATCGATTCAATGATTGAATCAATGTCGGTTGTTTAATTGAATGAAAGGTTCAGCGTGACAGATTGAATGACTGAGATATTCCCTACTCGGTGATTTAACATATGCAGTCTTTGTCATTGAATGAAGGTGTGCAGTTGATTTCTTTGAATCAATATGTTAATCCCTTGCATTTGATGAATGAGAGAGGCACGACTCATTGAATTAGCACATGCAATTTCTTTCATTGAATGAATGAGTTAATCTTGACAAATTGAATGAATGAGAGATGCTCTACTCATTGAATTAACACGTGCTTTCTGTTTCATTCGATGAACGTGTGCAGTTTGTTTGATCCTGGTATTGATGTGCTACGCTCGTGGTATTGATTGCATGAGAGACGTTCTACACATTGAATTAACACACGCACTCTGCTTCATTGAATTAACACGTGCAGTCAGTTTCTTTGAATGAATGTGGGCAGTCATTTGGACCGAATTAAGGTTTGCAGTTTGTTTGATTAAATCAATGCGTTAAACTCGTGGCATTGAATGAAAGGCGAAGTCTCCATTCTCTGAATTAACGCATGCAGTGTGTTTCATTGAATGAATGAGTGCAGTATGACGAAATACGCAAATGAGCGAAGTTTGGTTCATTGAATCAATTAATAAAGTTTAATTCATTGAATGAATGACTGAAGCTTGATTGAATGAATGCAGTTTATTTCATCGAATGGAAGTCTGAAGCTCGATGCATTGAATAAATGAAAGAAGCTCCACTGTTTGAATTAACACGTGCAGTCTGTTTGCATCCCATTTGATTCTTTGAATGAATGCGTGCAGTGTGATTCTTTGAATGAATGTTAAAAGCTTTACTCATTGGATTAGCACGCGCAGTGTTTTTCATTGAATGAATGCGTGCAGTTTGATTCATTAAAGGAATACGTGCAGTTTGATTGATTAATCAATTGAGATAGGTTCCTTTCATTGAATCAGTGAATAGCTTAATTGAAGCAGTGGTTGAAGACTGATTCAATGAATGAATGAATGCCGGTTGTTTCATTGAATTAATGCGTTAAGCTTGAGGTATTGAATGAATGAAACAGGCTCTTCTCATTGAATGAACGCGTGCAGTTTGATTCATTGAAAGAATGAATGCAGCTTGCTTCAGTGAATTAATGCGCTTAGCTCGTGGCAGGAGGTCTACTCATTACATTTGCAGGTGCAGTGTGTTTCATTGAACGAACGTGTGCAGTTTGATTCACTAAATAAATGAAATTGTGTTAATTCATTGAAAGAACGAAAAAAGCTTATTTCATTTATTGAATGATTGAAGGTGGATTCAATGATGGAATGAACGCAGTTTGATTCATTGAATAAAAGGACTCATCTCGAGACATTCAATAAATGAGAGAAAATCTACTCATGGAATGAATCCGTGCAGTGTGGTTTATTGAATAAATGTGCGCAATTCGTTTCCTTGAATCAATGCGTTAAACACGTAGCATAGAATAAATAAGAGAAGCTATCATTGAAATAACACTTGCTGTTCGTTGCATTTGAATGAATGAGTTAGGCGTGACTCATTGAATGTGTCACACTTAATTCAATGATAGAAGCTCATTGAATTAAGACATGCACTCTGTATCATTGAATTAATATTTGCAGTCTGTATCATTGAATGAATGCGTGCAGGTTGTTTCATTGAATCAAGGAATAACGTTTGATTCTCCGAAAGAAAGATTGAAGTTTGATTCAATAATTGAAAGAATGCTGCTTGTTTCATTGAATGAAAGCGTTAAGCTCAAGATATTGGATAAATGAGAGAAGCTTGTCTTATTGAAATAGCACGTGCAGTCTCTTTCATTGAATGAATGCATACAGTTTGTTTCATAGAGTCAACGCGAGCAGTTTGTTTCATTGAATGAATGGCTAAAGCTCTACTCAATGGATTAGCACGTGCAGTGTTTTTCAATGAATGAATGTGTGCAGTTGGATTCATTGAATGAACGAGTGCAGTTTGATTGATTAAACAATGGAGTTTGGTTCCTTTCATTGAATTAGTAAAAAGCTTCGTTGGAGCAATGGTTGAAGACTGATTCAATGAATGAATGTATGCAGTTTGTCTCATTGAATTAAGGAATTAAGCTTGAGGCATTGAATGAGACTGGCTCTCCTCGTTGAATGGACGCGTGCAGTTTGTTTCATTGAAAGGATGAATACAGTTTGTTTCATTGAATTAATGCTCTTAGCTCGTGGCAGAAGGTCTACTCATTACATTTACACGTGCAGTGTAGTTCATTGAATGATCGAGTGCAGTTTGATTCACTAAATAAATGAGTTTTGTTGAATTCATTGAATGAACGAATAAAGCTTGTTTCATTTATTGAATGATTGAAAGTGGTTTCAACGATTGAATGAATGCAGTTTGATTCATTGAATAAAAGGACTCATCTCGAGACATTCAATAAATGAGAGGGTATCTACTCATGGAATGAATCCGTGCAGTGTGTTTTATTGAATAAATGGGTGCTGTTAGTTTCCTTGAATCAATGCGTTCAACACGGAGCGTAGAATAAATAAGAGAAGCTACCATTGAAATAACACTTGGCGTTTTTTTCATTGAATGAATGAGTTAAGCGTGACACATTGAATGCGTCTCACTTAATTCAATGATAGACGATCATTGAATTAAGACATGCAGTCTGTATCATTGAATTAATATAGGCAGTCTGTATCATTGAATGATTGCGTGCAGTTTGTTTCATCAAATCAAGGAATAACGTTTGATTCTTCGAAAGAAAGGTTGAAGTTTGATTTAATATTTGAAAGAATGCAGCTTGTTTTGTTGAATGAAAGCGTTAAGCTAAAAACATTGAATAAATGAGAGAAGATTGTCCTATTGAATTAGCACGTGCAGTCTGTTTCATTGAATGAATGTACGCAGTTTGTTTCATTGAATAAACACGAGCAGTTTGCTTCATTGACGGAATTGCAAAAGCTCAACTCATTGAATTAACACTTGCCGTTTGTTTCATTGAATGAATGAGAGAAGCTCAACTCATTCATTAAACACTTGCGGTCTGTTTCATTGAATTAACGCGTGCAGTGTGTTTCAATGAATGAATGCGTGAATTTTGATGAAGTAGATCATGATTATAGTTTGTTTCTTTGAATGGTTTGATTAATTGAATCAATGATTGAAGATCGATTCAATGATTGAATCGATGTAGGTTGTTTAATTGAATGAAAGAGTCAAGCTTGATAGATTGAGTGACTGAGATATTCCCTACTCATTGATTTAACATAGGCAGTCTTTGTCATTGAATGAAGATGTGCAGTTGATTTCTTTGAATCAATGTGTTAATCCCTTGCATTGGATGAATGAGAGAAGCTCGACTCATTGAATTAGCACATGCAATTTCTTTCGTTGAATGAATGAGTTAATCTTGACAAATTGAATGAATGAGAGATGCTCTACTCATTGAATTAACATGTGCATTCTGTTTCATTAGATGAATGTGTGCAGTTTGTTTGATCGTGGTATTGAGGTGCTACGCTCGTGGTATTGATTGAATGAGAGACGTTCTACTCATTGAATTAACACACGCACTCTGCCTCATTGAATTAACACACGCAGTCAGTTTCTTTGAACGAATGCGGGCAGCCGTTTGTACCGAATTAATGTGTGCAGTTTGTTTGATTGAATCAATGCGGTAAACTCGTGACATTGAATGAATGAGTGCAGTATGATAAGCAAATGAGTTAAGTTTGTTTCATTGAATCAATTAATAACATTTAATTCATTGAATCAATGACTGAAGCTTGATTGAATGAATGTAGTTTTTTTCATCGAATGGAAGTCTGAAGCTCGATGCATTGAATACATGTAAAAAGCTCCAATGTTTGAATTAACACGTACAGCATGTTTGCATCCCGTTTGGTTCTTTGAGTGAACCCGTGCAGTGTGTTTCATTGAATGAATGGCAAAAGCTCTCCTCATTGGATTAGCACGTGCAGTGTATTTCATTGAATGAATGTGTGCAGTTTGATTCATTGAACGAATGAGTGCAGTTTGATTGATTAAACAATTGAGTTAGGCTCCTTTCATTGAATTAGTGAATAGCTTCATTGAAGCAATGGTTGAAGACTGTTTCAATGAATGAACCCGTGCAGTGTGTTTCATTGAATGAATGGCAAAAGCTCTACTCATTGGATTAGCACGTGCAGTCTTTTTCATTGATTTGTGCGGCTTGATTCATTGAATGAACGAGTGCAGTTTGGTTGACAAAATAATAAAGTTAAGTTCCTTTCATTGAATAGCTTCATTGGAGCAATGGTTGAACACTGATTCAATGAATGAATGAATGCCGTTTGTTCCATTGAATTAATGCGTTAAGCTTCAGGTACTGAATAAATGAGACAGGCCCTACTCATTGAATGAAAGCGTGCAGTTTGTTTCATTGAAAGAATGAAAGCAGTTCGTTTCATTGAACTAATGCACTTAACTCGTGGCAGAAGGTCTACTCATTACATTTACATTGGCAGTGTGTTTCATTGAATGAACGAGTGCAGTTTGATTCAAGAAATAAATCAGTTTTGTTGAATTCATTGAATGAATGAATAAAGCTTGTTTCATTTATTGAATGATTGATGTTGGATTCAATGATTGAATGAACGCAGTTTGATTCATTGAATGAAAAGACTCATCTCGAGACATTCAATAAACGAGAGAAGCTCTACTCATGGAATGAATCCGTACAGTGTGTTTTATTGAATAAATGTGTGCAGTTACTTGCCTTGAATCAATGCGTTAAACATGGAGCATAGAATAAATAAGAGAAGCTATCATTGAAATAACACTTACTCATTGAACGTTTCACACTTAATGCAATGACAGAAGCTCATTGGATTAAGACATGCACTCTGTATCAATGAATGAATACGTGCAGGGTGTTTAATTGAATCAAGGAATAACGTTTGATTCTTCGAAAGAAAGGTGAAGTTTGATTCAATAATTGAAAGAATGCAGCTTGTTTCATTGAATGAAAGCGTTAAGCTCAAGACATTGGATAAATGAGAGAAGCTTGTCTTATTGAATTAGCACGTGCAGTTTGTTTCATTGAATGAATGTACGCAGTTTGTTTCATTGAATAAACGCGAGCAGTTTGTTTCATTGAATGAATGGCAAAAGCTCAACTCATTCAAGTAACACGTGCAGTCTGTTTCAGAGAATTAACACGTGCAGTGTGTTTCAATGAATGAATGCGTAAATTTTCATGAAGTAGATCATGATTATAGTTTGTTTCTTTGAATGGTTTGATTAATTGAATCAATGATTGAAGATCGATTCAATGATTGAATCAATGTGGATTGTTTAATTGAATGAAAGAGTTAAGCTTGACAGATTGAATGACTGAGATATTCCCTACTCGGTGATTTAACATATGCAGTCTTTGTCATTGAATGAAGGTGTGCAGTTGATTTCTATGAATCAATGTGTTAGTCCCTTGCATTGGATGTATGGGAGAAGCACGACTCATTGAATTAGCACATGCAATTTCTTTCATTGAATGAATGAGTTAATCTTGACAAATTGAATGTATGAGAGATGCTCTACTCAGTGAATGAACACGTGGATTCTGTTTCATTAGATGAATGTGTGCAGTTTGTTTGATCGTGGTGTTGATGTGCTACGCTTGTGATATTGATTGAATGAGAGACGTTCTACTCATTGAATAAACACACGCACTCTGCTTCATTGAATTAACACGTGCAGTCAGTTTCTTTGAATGAATGTGGGCAGTCATTTGGACCGAATTAATGTGTGCATTTTGATTGATTGAATCAATGCATTAACCTCGTGGCATTGAATGAATGGCGAAATCTCCATTCTCTCAATTAACACATGCAGCCGTGTGTTCCATTGAATGAATGAGTGCAGTAAGATGAAATCAGCAAATGTGTTTAGTTTGTTTCATTGAATCAATTAATACCGTTGAATTGATTGAATCAATGACTGAAGCTTGATTGAATGAATGTAGTTGTTTTCATCGAATGGAAGCCTGAAGCTCGATGCACTGAATAAACGAAAGAAGCTCCACGGTTTGAATTAACACGTGCAGTCTGTTTGCATCCCGTTTGGTTGTTGGAATGAACGTGTGCAGTGTGTTTCGTTGAATGAATGGCAAAAGCTCATTGGATTAGCACGCGCAGTGTTTTTCATTGAATGAATGTGTGCAGTTTGATTCATTGAACGAATGAGTGCAGTTTGATTGATTAAACAATTGAGTTGGGTTCCTTTCATTGAATCAGTGAATAGCTTCATTGAAGCAATGGTTGAAAAGTGTTTCATTGAATGAATGGCAAAAGCCCTACTCATTGGATTAGCATGTGCAGTGCTTTTCATTGAATGAATTTGTGCAGTTTGATTCTTTGAATGAACGAGTGCAGTTTGATCGACAAAATAATAGTGTTAAGTTGCTTTCAATGAATCAGTGAATAGCTTCATTGAAGCAGTGGTTGAAGACTGATTCAATGAATGAATGAATGCAGGTTGTTTCATTGAATTAATGCGTTAAGCTTGATGTATTCAATAAATGAGACTTTGAATGAACGCGTGCAGTTTGTTTCATTGAAATAATGAATGCAGATAATTTCATTAAATTAATGCGCTTAGCTCGTGGCAGAAGGCCTACTCATTACATTTGCAGGTGCAGTGTCTTTCATTGAATGAACGAGTGCAGTTTGATTCACTAAATAAATGAGTTTTGTTTAATTCATTGAATGAACGAATAAAGCTTGTTTCATTTATTCAATGATTGAAGTTGGATTCAATGATTGAATGAACGCAGTTTAATTCATTGAATGAACGGGCTCATCACGAGACGTTGAATAAATGAGAGACGCTCTACTCATGGAATCCGTGCAGTGTGTTTTATTGAATAAATGTGTGCGGTTCGTTTCCTTGAAACAATACGTTAAACACGGAACGTAGAATAAATAAGAAAAGCTCTTTATTGAATTAACACTTGCAGTTTGTTTCATTGAATGAATGAGTTAAACGTGACGCATTGAATGTGTCCCGCTTAATTTAGTGAGAGAAGCTCATTGAATTAAGATATGCAGCCTGCATCATTGAAGTGCAGATTGTTTCATTCAATCAAGGAATAACGTTTCATTCTTCGAAAGAAAGGTTGAAGTTTGATTCAATAATTGAAAGAATGCACCTTGTTTCATTAAGTGAAAGCGTTAAGCTCAAGACATTGAATAAATGAGAGAAGCTTGTCTTCTTGAATTAGCACGTGCAGTTTGTTTCATTGAATCAACGCGAGCAGTTTGTTTCATTGAATGAATGGCAAAAGCTCAACTCATTGGATTAGCGTGCAGTGTTTTTCAATGACTGAATATGTGCAGTTTGATTCATTGAATGAACGAGTGCAGTTTGATTGATTAAACAATTGAGTTAGGTTCCTTTCATTAAATTAGTGAATAGCTTCATTGGAGAAATGGTTGAAGACTAATTCAATGAATGAATGAATGCAGTTTGTTTCACTGAATTAATAAATTAAGTTTGAGGTATTGAATGAGACAGGCTCTACTCGTTGAATGAACGCATGCAGTTTGTTTCATTGAATTAATGTGCCTGTCTCGTGGCAGAAAATCTACTCATTACATTTACACGTGCAGTGTGTTTCATTGAATGAGCGAGTGCAGTTTGATTCACGAAATAAATGAGTTTTGTTTAATTTATTGAATGAATGAATACAGCTTGTTTCATTTATTCAATGATTAAAATTTGATTCAATGATTGAATGAACGCAGTTTGATTCATTGAATAGAAGGACTCATCTCAGGACATTCAATAAGTGAGAAAAAATCTTCTCATGGAATGAACCCGTGCAGTGTGTTTTATTGAATAAATGGGTGCAGTTAGTTTCCTTGAATCAATGCGTTCAACACGGAGCATAGAATAAATAAGAGAAGCTATCATTGAAATAACACTTGCTGTTTGTTTCATTGAATGAATCAGTTAAGCGTGACACATTGAATGTGTCACACTTTATTCAATGATGGAAGCTCATTGAATTACAACATGCAGTCTGTATCATTGAATGAATGCGTGCAAGTTGTTTCATTGAATCAAGGAATAACGTTTGATTCTTCGAAGGAAAGGTTGAAATTTGATTCAATAATTGAAAGAATGCTGCTTGTTTCATTGAATGAGTGTACGTAGTTTGTTTCTTTGAATAAACGCAAGCAGTTTGTTACATTGAATGAATGAGAGTAGCTCAACTCATTCAATTAACACGTGCAGTCTGTTTCATTGAATTAGCACGTGCTTTGTGTTTCAATGAATGAATGCGTGAAGTTTGATGAAGTAGATCATGATTATAGTTTGTTTCTTTGAATGGTTTGATTAATTGAATCAGTGATTGAAGACCGATTCAATGATTGAATCAATGTGGATTGTTTAACTGAATGAAAGAGTTAAGCTTGACAGATTGATTGAATGAGAGATTTCCTACTCATTGATTTAACATATGCAGTCTTTGTCATTGAATGAAGATGTGCAGTTGATTTCTTTGAATCAATGCGTTAAACCCTTGCATTGGATGAATGAGAGAAGCACGACTCATTGATTTGACACATGCAATTTCTTTCATTGAATGAATGAGTTAAGCTTGGCAAATTGAATGACTGAGAGAAGCTGTACTCATTGAATTAACATGTGCAGTCAGTTTCTTTGAATGAATGCGGGCAGCCTTTTGGACCGAATTAAGGTTTGCAGTTTGTCTGATTGAATCAATGCGTTCAATTCGTGGCATTGAATGAATGGCGGAATCTCCATTCTCTGAATTAACACACGCAGTGCATTTCATTGAATGAATGAGTGCAGTATGATGAAATGAGCAAATTAGTTAAGTTTGTTTCATTGAATCAATGAATAAAGTTTTAATTCATTGAATCAAATGACTGAAGCTTGATTAAATGAATGTAGTTTGTTTCATTGAATGCTCGATGCATTGAATAAATGAAATAAGCTCTACGTGCAGTCTGTTTGCATGCAGTTTGTTTCATTGAATAAACGTGAGCAGTTTGTTTCATTGAATGAATGGCAAAAGCTCAATTCATTGGATTAGCACTTGCAGTGTTTTTCATTGAATGAACGAGTGCAGTTTGTTTGACTAAATAATTCAGTTAGATTCCTTTCATTGAATCAGTGAATAGTTTCATTGAAACAATGGTTGAAGACTGTTTCAATGAATGAATGAATGCAGTTTGTTTCATTGAATTAATGCGTTAAGCTTGAGGTATTGAATTAATGGGACAGGCTCTACTCATTGAATGAACGCGTGCAGTTTGTTTCATCGAAAGAATGAATGCAGTTTGTTTCATTGAATTAATACGCTTAGCATTCATTGAATGAATGAACACGTGCAGTGTGTTTCATTGAATGAACGAGTGCACTTTGATTCAACAAATAAATTTTATTTAAATCATTGAATGAATGAATAAAGCTTGTTTAACTTATTCAATGATTGAAGTTGGATTCAATGATTGAATGAACGCAGTTTGATTCATTGAATGAAAGGGCTCATCTCGAGCATATCTTAATTCAATGAGCTTTTCTCATTCATTCAATGTGTCACGCTTAATTCATTCTTTCAATGAAACAAACTGCAAGTGTCATTTGAATGAGAAGAGCTTCTATGCTCTTTTTCTATGCTCTGTGTGTCTCTAAAAAAGTCTTGAATGTTGTTATCAGGATTTCTGCATCAATCACCCCTATAGATAGTAAGGGTCAGTGCAGTTGTTGCTGCATGATGTCATCACACACAGGAGTACAGAGTTCCTGTGCAAATCAGAGATCACCCACAAATTGGGAAGGATAGTAAGGTCACTGAGAGAGGGCAGAGGAGTTTTAGAAGGATGTTTCAATAAATGAGAGAATGTTTTTACATGACATTTTGAAAACAATATTCACTGATGTGACAACGGTGTTTCTGGTCCACATCAAGAATATCCATCTACAGTGGATGGCCTCTCCTTCTCAACCTCTCCCTTTGCCTGGACTGTGATTAGCTTCAGGTTAAACCACCACCCG
Organism: Hemiscyllium ocellatum; assembly: GCF_020745735.1. Taxonomy (NCBI): domain Eukaryota; kingdom Metazoa; phylum Chordata; class Chondrichthyes; order Orectolobiformes; family Hemiscylliidae; genus Hemiscyllium; species Hemiscyllium ocellatum. The sequence goes on from NC_083421.1 coordinate 15,827,514, forward strand.
TCATCTCTCTCCGATGAGAGGACAGCCCTATGGTCTGGTAGGACAATATAAACTTTACATTTTGCCCAGTGATGCCACTGTGCCTTGGCGATGGAGAGGGGTAATATTGAACGTTGTGTATGATACCATCCAGGCAAGGTGCTTTCTCCTTTTGTTCATGTTGTTAACTTTTGTTAATGTTGTTGAGAGCTGCACTGATGCTGGCAAGCAGAGAATGTGCCAATACCATCCTGATATGTACCTCTGAGACAGCAAACCAACTTTGGGGGAATTTAGTGTTTGGAGAAACTGAGGTTGCTCTCCTTGTCGCAAAGCAAATTGAGTGGAGCTTTGTGAAAGATGTTTGGAGAAGGTATATATTAGCATGCTAAAACCTACACTCATCAGATGATCCTTAAAGGACTACATCACACGTAGTGAAAATATTGGGAGGAAATACCGATAGGATGTGCTAGTTTTAGGGAGAAACTTTGATGCAGTAATTAGGAATGAGCTGGAACACAACTCTCACACAATGCGAATATCCAAGTCCTGATGAATTGAGTAATTCTGTCATAATTGGGAAGACAATTATTGAGATTTCCACCTGCAAGTCCACTTGTGATATCCTGTAACACAAGTTCATAAAATCCATTATTGTCAGTCCAGGGTAGAAATTCACAACATCCCTTCTTCTTAACCAGGATGATCAAGTCTTTCCTTATTGCACATTAACATTTGTGGAGCTCAGCAGTCGATTCAGGAGGGTATGTGTGTGTTTCTATGAGTTTCCACCTTGGGTCTTCAAGGGACTGAACAGAGCAGCAGATCTTTGACGCATGGGACAGAATGTTCCAAGAGTTAGTGAGGTGCAGAGAACAGAACTTGCTTCCTTTTCTTTCCCTTCTGTTCTGCTCGACCTCATCAATAAGACACTGTGTGTGAAAGACTAACACAGCTCGATGGACAAGTTGTCTCCACTGTGAACAATGGGCAGCAAGCTCCTCCCCCAGTCTTTTCAAAGAATGCCCCTTACAAAGGTAGCAATTGCAAATGCAACCCACAGCCCAGTGCTCCCAATAAGTTGAGAAGAATGAGAGGAGAATCTCACATAAAAAGGTGTCACAGTCACGTTTCAAAAGGGTTACAAACAGCTTACTATAGGTAAGTAGGAGGAGGTAGATTGGTAGGAGGAGTGGGCAACACATTGGCAACTGGAGCACAAAGTGAGAAAATGTGAAGTTGTTACTTTTGGAGGAAACAGCAGAAGAAGAGTACCATGTAAATGGCGAAAACTGTAGAAAGCTGCACCACCAAGAGACTTGGGAACATATAGGATTCTTAAGGGCTTTGACAGGGTAAACAGTGAATGCTTTCTGGGGGAATGTGCGAGCAGGTTCTTGATCGGCCACGAAAGCACAGGTTGTGTTTCGGAATAGTCAGGTTTAAGGAACACAGTTACCAGTAAGGGATTACAGAGGCAGTTGAGCCGGGGTGAGGTGAAGTCAAGCAACATTTTAGAGGTTGAAATTTCCAGTGTTTGTGATTGAGTAGATGTGTGGTCAGATGCTCAGCTGGGATCAGGTATGAGAGCAAAATTGTGTACAGTGTAGTTCAGCCTCAAGCTGTTCCCAGTGACAGGGATGGATTCAGTAATAACGGAATGTTATTTTGTAATAACAACTGAAGGCAATGGGTTTTGCTATTCCAATGTTTCACTGGCAGAAATTTCAGCGAATCGAATTGTGCAAGCATGATAAGCAGTTTGATAACTGTGCAACGGTGGAGGAAAGGAGAGGAATGATGGGGAGGTAGATGTGGGCATTGTCAGTGTACGTGTGAAACCGAACATGGTGCTTTTGGATGACGTCATCCACTGGCAGTATGCAGGTGACAAACAAGGAGGGGCCACAAATAGTTCCTCGAGAATCACCAAATAATGGGCTTCAGAGATAAAGGGGGGAATGCAGATGGAGTAGGATTTTCCAAAGATGATGAAATCAAATATTAGTCTTTAACATAATGGGTGAGAAGGACAAAACCAGAAAGGAGAGACAAACAGAGCAAGGAAGAATATCTATAGATTGTCAAGGAGGTGGGGGGAGTGATAAAGAAGGAGAAGAGAGAGAGACTACGAAAGTCTCTCATTTAGCCAGAAAAGGGTAAAGGGTGAAGATGAACTCTGATAAGGCTTGACAAGAAACTGGAGAAAGATACAAGTTTCAGATTAAAACGAGGAGCAATGTGCAACACTGTTGGGCTTGGTGAGCTAGTGGAAGGGAGGGAAGCAACAGAGGCAGCTCAAGGAATTGTCTCAGTCTTAGTGACAGAGAAACTCCATGTACTCTTCATGCTGTCGTTTGGGGTATGGGTGCTGGAGAGGAGGGGGTTGGAGGAGACAGGACAATAGACAGTATTCTTCAAAAAAAACAAAAGTTGTGTTAGCGATATTTAAAAATGAGTGAACTAGTCTAATGTACTTAAATTTTATCCAGAATATGAAAACATGCAACTGAAGTTCTGTTTCAAATCCCACCTTGACAAATGGTAGACTTTGAATTTAATTTTAAAAACTGGAAGTAAGAGTTAACCAATTGCCAGGAACCACTACCACTGGCAGAAAAAATACCTAATGTTTTTCAGGGAAACAAATCTGCCAACCTGACAGTAACCCGTGAAATAAACACATTGATCAGCACATGGATCTAGTCCTTCAGAGTTCCCTATGCGCCCTCATCCCATGTAGTCCTTGCGTAGGTGACCTCTACTGCCTTCCAAAGATACACAAAGCCAATACACCAGGACGTTACATCGTATCAGGCAATGGGGCCCTGTGTGAGAATCTCTCTGGCTATGTTGAAGGTATCTTGAAGGATCCTCAGCCTCTGTCGTGACACTAGGCATTTCTTACAGAAACTCAGCACCCACGGAGCAGTCGAACTGGGAGCATTCCTCATCACAATAGACGTTTCAGCACTCGACACCAGCATCCCCTACAATGATGGCATCGCGGCAACAGCCTCAGTACTCAACAACCAACAACTGCCAATCTCCAAACACCGTCCTACCACTCATCAGCTTTATCATCAATCACAACGTCTTCACCTTTGACAACAAGTTCTTCATCCAGACACATGGAACAGCCATGGGGACCAAATTTTCATCTCAATATGTCAACATAGGTAGAACATAGAACAGTACAGCACAGAACAGGCCCTTCAGCCTACGATGTTGTGCCGACCACTGATCCTCATGTATGCACCCTCACATTTCTGTGGCCATATGCATGTCCAGGAGCCTCTTCAATATCCCCAATGACCCTGCCTCCACAACTGCTGCTGGCAACGCATTCCATGCTCTCACAACTCTCTGTGTAAAGAACCCGCCTCTGACATTCCCTCTGTACTTTCCTCCAACCAGCTTAAAACCATGACCCTTCGTGTTAGTCATTTCGGCCCTAGGAAATAGTCTCTGGCTATCGACTCTATCTATGCTTCTCCTCCTTTTCTCCAATGAAAAAATTCCGAGCTCAGTCAACCTCTCCTCATAAGATAAACCCTCCAGACCAGGCAGCATCCTGGTAAACCTCCTCTGAACCCTCTCCAAAGCATCCACATTTTTCTTGTAATAGGGCAACCAGAACTGGACGCAAGTGTGGTCTAACCAAAGTTTTATAGAGCTGCAACAAGATCTCACGACTCCTAAACTCAATTCCCCTGTTAATGAATGTCAAAACGCCATATGCTTTCTTAACAACCCTGTCCACTTGGGTGGCCATTTTAAGGGATCTATGTACTTGCACCCCAAGATCCTTCTGTTCCCCCACACTGCCAAAAATCCTATCCTTAATCCTGTACTCAGCTTTCAAATTCGACCTTCCAAAATGCAGCACCTCGCATTTATCCAGGTTGAACTCCATCTGCCACGTCTCAGCCCTCTCTGCATCCTGTCAATGTCCCACTGCAGCCTACAACAGCCCTCTATACTGTCAACGACATCTCCAACCTTTGTGTCATCTGCAAACTTGCTGACCCATCCTTCAATCGCCTCATCCAAGTCATTATTAAAAATTACAAACAATAGAGGCCCAAGGACAGAGCCCTGTGGAACACCACTCAACACTGACTTCCAGGCAGAATATTTTCCTTCTTTTACCACTCGCTGTCTTCTGTTAGCCAGCCAATTCTGTATCCAGACAGCTATGTTCCCCTGAATCCCATTCCTCCTGACCTTCTGAATGAGCCTACCATGGGGAACCTCATCAAATGCCTTGCTGAAGTCCATATACACCACATCCACAGCTCGCCCCTCATCAACTTTTCTAGTCACACCCTTAAAGAACTCGATAAGGTTTGGGAGGCATGATCTTCCTCTCACAAAGTCGTGTTGACTGCATTTAATCAAGCCATGCTCTTCCAGATGGTCATAAATCCTATCCCTCAGAATCCTTTCTAACACCTTGCACTCGACAGACGTGAGACTTGCTGGTCTGTAATTGTCGGGGATTTTCCTATTTCCTTTCTTGAAGAAAGGAATTAAATTTGCCTCTCTCCAATCCTCAGGTACGACTCCAGTGGAGAGCGAGGATGAAAAGATCTTTGCAAGTGGCGAAGCAATTACATTTTCCATTTCCCAAAGCAGCCGAAGACAAATCTGGTCTGCGCCTGGCGACTTGTCAATTTTAATGTTTGACAAAATTTTCAGCACATCAACTTCCTCTATCTGTGTCAATTTCAGCATGCACACCTGCTCTTCAAAGGTTTAGTTCACTACAAAGTTTTTTTCTTTCGCAAAGACAGAAGCAACAAACTCATTTAGGGCTTCCCCTACCTTCTCAGACTCCACACCTAAATTCCCTATGCTATCGCTGATTGGCCCTACATTCCCTGCAATCAGCCCTACCCCAGCGCAGGTACCTACATTCCCTGCAATCAGCCCTACCCCAGCTCAGGGCTCCACCCTTGCAGCCATGCGTTCCTGCATACATTTCCTGCAATCAGCCCTACCCCAGCTCAGGGCAACACTTTCACAAACTTGCAAAGGCCACAGCCACACCTACTCTTTCTTTGACCATTCTCTTATTCTTCACATAAGTGTAAAATGCCTTTGTGTTCTTCCTAATCCGTTTTGCCAAGCCTTTCTCGTGCCCCTTCCTGGCTCTCCTCAGGCCATTTTTAAGCTCCTTCCTTGCCTGCCTGTAATCCTGTAGAGCTGAGCTTAACCCTAGTTTCCTCCACCTGAGGTAAGCTACCTTTTTCCTTTTGACAAGAAGCTCCACTGCTCTTGTCATCCAAGGTTCCTTTATCTTACCACTTCTTGCCTGTCTCAGAGAGACATATTTATTCATCACTTTCAACAACTGTTCCTTAAACAGTCTCCACGTGTCTATAGTGCGTTTACCATGGAACAACTGCTCCCAATCCATGCTTCCTAACTCATGTCTAATCGCATCATAGTTTCCTCTTCACCAATTAAATATCCTCCCATTTTGCCTAATCCTCTCCTTCTCCATGGCTATGTAGAATGTGAGGCAGTTGTGGTCGCTATCACCAAAATGCTCTCCCACCACAAGATCTGATACCTGCCCCGGCTCGTTTCCGAGACTAAGTCTTAAATGGCCTCTCCCCTCGTCCGCCTGCAACGTACTGAGTTAGGAAACCCTCCTGAACACACCTTACAAAAACAGCTCCATTCAAATCTTCTGCTCAAAGGAGGTTCCAAACAATATTGGGAAAGTTAAATTGGAAACATCATCGTGCACAGGATTGAGCAAGACTTCTTCTCTACGCAGGACCTCTAACCAACATTATACACCAGGTACATTGATGGCATTTTCTTCCACTGGACCCATAGCGAGGAATCACTGATAAAACTACACAGTGATGTCAACAAGTTTCAGATGAGGAGGAACGTGACGGGCACCTGGAAGTACTTCAAGGCGGACTTCAGGACAGGCAGCAGCGAAAAGTGGCCGAGCAGAGGCTGATACCTAAGTTTGGTAGCCGTAGGGAGGGCCTCAACCAGGACTTTGGGTTCGTGTCACACTGCAGGTGACCACCATTGCAACACACACACACACACACACACACACACATATACACTCCTATACACACACACCCCAATACACACACAGACACACATATACACACACACATTCCTTTCCTCACATACACACAGACACATACACACACTCCTATACACATACATAAACACAGAAATGCATGCAGATACTCACACACACATTCCCACACTCACACATGCATCCTCTCACAGACTTAGATGCTCTACACTCACACACGCACATATGCACACTCTCTCTCACACTCACACACCCTCCCACACCTGCCCTCCCCCCGGCAGACAGACAGACTGACACAAACACACACACACACACACACACACACACATACACAAACCCACAGGCACAGAGACACATATACATTTGTGGGGTGAATTTGTACTTGCAGAGTTACATTTTACTTTACTCAGAAATTGCATGAATCCATGTAAGACTCTGTTAACTCACTTTTTCGATTAAAATCAGTCTAAACATTATGGTGCAGACAGGGAACACAGGGGGCTAACACCTTCAACATATTATCTGGCTGACACCAATTGTTCCAGTTTACCAAAGACTGTAACTTTTAAAAAATGTTTTGTGATTAACGCATGACAGAAGTGAAACTATCACGGTCATTCTAACAGATGAAAGACTCAGCAAACAAACAAGGTATTTTTCAATGTATAACTTCAGTTACATCACACTGTAAACTTCTGCTATAGATTATGTGTCTTACAACTGTGTCCTCCACAACCACCTGATGAAGGAGCAGCGCTCCGAAAGCTAGTGCTTCCAATTAAACCTGTTGGACTATAACCTGGTGTTGTGAGATTTTTGACTTTGGCAGTAGCACAGGGAGCCACTCAGTTATATTAATCACTGCAAAGTCTCAACAAAGGAATGAAACTGGATGAACCACCTGGCACCGACCAAGACAGTACAAAATGCAACAGAATTAGACCAATCGACCCTGGAAAATTTTCTTCCTTAACATCTAGAAGCTCGTGCCAAAATTGGGAAAGCTGTCTCACAACCTAGTCAAGAAACAGCCAAACATAGGCATACATATGAATGGATATGTTACAGCCAATGTTCCAGACACAACCAACACCATCCCTGGATGTGTCCTATCCCACCAGCAGGGCAGACTAAGGAAGTGGCAGCACATTAGTTTACAGACAGGAATAATGTGCCCTGGGAATACTCAACATTGACACTGCACGCCAGGAGGTCTCATGGCTCCTGCTGATTACCACATACCACCCTCCCCCAACTAATGAATCAGTACTCCTCTATGTTGAAGAACAGCTGGAGGAATTACTGAGGGGGTTAATAACGCCAAAACTACCCTGAATACAATATTTCAATGTCTGCTATCATAAGTAGCTCAGAACTATTGATCGAACTGGTCAGGTCCTAAAAGATATATACTACTAGGTCTGCAGCTGTGGTGAGGGAAACACACAAAAGTGGGAAATAAATCTCATTGTTCAGCATTTCCCGAATGTGTCTTCCAATGTACTCCTCTATATTTCCACTGACTCTGCTATTCGGGATCTTTTCTGAGCTTGTCTGCTCTGAACACCGCTCTCAGTCGAATTCTGATGTCAGGAATATTCGCTAAATGTGCCAGGTACCTTCAAGAATAAATTGTGGTTGTTTTTTGTCTGAGAGTATAGAGGTTTCTTATCTCTTCAGATGGGAATTGGCTCTCCTCCCTCTGTCCAAGTGCCCTGTTATTATCCCAGCAATAACATATTGATTTCTTTAGAATTGGATTTTTTCAAGCTTGTAAACATCATCAGATTTACAATTAATTGGTTTCAATCTCTAAGTGCTTGGTTTGAATTAATTGGCAAAATTTGAAAAGAATTGTTGTCATAGTAAAAATACTGATAGGCTGTTCAATGTAAAATGTTTCAATCTGTGCACCTCCATTTTCCCAGCTGTTCAAACATCCATACTAACGCTAATCACCAAAAAGAACACTATCTTTCCAAGGGAAGATGTAATGCTTTCCCCAATTTTAAATTTTACCATTTTTACACACTAACTTTGCAACGCTACCGTGAGAGAGCTAGTTGAAAACTTTACTAAGTTATGTAAACAACATCCACTACTCTATCCTCACCGATCACCTTATTCAACTCCTCAAAAACTTCAAGTATGTTAGTAATATATGACTTCCCCTGCATAAAGCCACACTAACTGTTCCTAACTAGGCCATGCTTTTCAAAATACGTGTAAATCTTATCATTGAGAATTCTCTACATGAGCTTCATAACCAGTTATTTAAGACTCACCAGCCTATAGATTCTTGGACTATTGTGCTTTTGTGAACAGAAGGAAAACATTAGCTCCTCGCCAGTCCTCTGGAACATCTCCAGTGGCTAGCGAGATTACAAAGATCATGCTAAAGGCCCCATTCACCTCCTCTCTTGGTTCTCTCTGAACCTGTGCTAATTACCAACGAGCCTTGGGAACTAATGCTCTTAAAGAGATCCGACATCAGTTCTTTCATGATTTCAAAATCCCCCAGCATATTATCGTGCTCCACACTACTCTCCCTCTCACCCATATCATCCTCCTGAGTGAATACTGATGCAAAGTACTCATTTAAGATCTTACCCATACCGTCTGCATCAAAGCACAATTTCCCTCCTTTATCATTGAGTGGACCTACCTCCTCACAGACATCCTCTTATATATACTGTCAGTACTGTCTTTGGATTCTCTTTAACCCTACTTGCCAAGGGCATTTAGTGGTCCCTCCTTGCTTTCGTATTTTTCTGCTCGAGATTTTTCCTGCTTTCTTTATATTCTTCACAGGTTCTGTCTGTTACTTTCTTGAAACTTACATATGCTTCCCTTTTCCGGTTGACTAATTTCACAACCTCTCCCGTTATCAAAGGGTCCCTTACCATGCCAGTCCTGTTCTTCCTCCCTGCTGGAACATGCTGGTCCTGAACCCTGATCAGTAGGTTTTTCAACAATTCCCACATGTCAAATGTGGACTTGACCTATAACGGATCTTCCCAATTAACACTCACTAGCTCCTGCCTAATACTGATATAATTTGCCCTCCTCCAGTTGAGTCCTTTTCCCATATAGTCATGCCTTATCCTTGTTCATTGCTACCTTAAAACTTAACCAGTTCTAATCACTGTTTCTGAAATGCTCTCCAACTGGTGGATCAGTCACTGGTGAGCTTATTAGCCAATACAAAGTCCAGAATGGCCTCTCCACTAGTTGGACTATTCACACACTATTTCAAGAATAGATGTACTTGGATGTACTTAAAAATTTTGCCCCATCCAAGCCTCTTGCTTTAAGAGAGTCCCAGTCAATATTGGGGAAGTTAAAGTCACACATGCTGCAAAAACCCTGTTGTTATTGTATCTTTCCAGAACCTGCCTACGCAGGTGTTCATCGATGTATTGGTGTCTGTTGGGCGGCCTATAGCATCAACATATTAGAGTGATTGTACCCATCTTAGGTATAAGCTCTACCCATATTACCTCAGTGGATAAGCCCTCCAGTATCTTCTCTCTGAGTGCAGCAGTTGCATTCTTCCTAATTAGTAATGCAAATCCTCCACCTCTTTTATCTTCTTGTCTTCCTCATTTAAAACATGAAATCCTGGCAATTTGAGCAGCCAGTCATGTCCCCATCTCAATCAAATCCCAGTAATGGCCACAATACCATAGTCCCATGTCCTCACCAGGCTCAAAGCTCATCTGCCTTACCCATAGCATTCTTTGTGTTCAAATAAACATACTTCAGCCATTAGTACCATTGTGTTCATTAGCCTGTCTCTGCTTGTCCTTCCTTTCTGACTTACTGGTTATTACATCTACCTTCACTTCAATTCCTCCACTTCCTGACATGCTGCTTTGTTTCCCACCTGAAATGAACCTGTTTGTTTAGTGATTGCAATTAATATTTGTCTCCATGGATTCTGCCTGTGACACTGGAGTAATTCGCTTTTCTGTTAAAAACAGGCTAATTTCAATGTGACACTCCATAGGGTCAGTGGCAGCATCACCCCAACACATTCCAATTTATTGTTTCTGAACTTCATACCACGGCTCTGCATACACAGGAGCAAAATTAAGAGGACAGGAAAAGATACAGCAAGGAAAAATATTCACCTTAAAATAGAATAGGGTCATTACTTACTGGAGAATAGTTGCAGAAATATGGAGAACAATCAGAGTATTCGGATTAACTGGAAGAGTGTGTTGGGGTGTCACCCATTTCACCAGGAGCTGGCTGTGAAGCTTCGTATTGGAAAGGGGTTTCAACCCCGCATTGATTCATGAGTTTGAAACTTGCTCTGTGCCTGTTCACTGAGAGCCTGTGTTTGTTACTCTAAGCTGATCACATTTACAGCAACATGCTAAAGCCCTTCAATTATTATTGAAATGGACCCAGCAAACAACTTGCTGGAAATAAGCATTCCAATTAATTCTATTCCTGGAAAGATAGTGGAAGGACTGGAATGTTTTGCTGGAGGTTATGCTGTTATCTGCTGGAGATATTTCAGGGAGACTTGAATGAAATTTGGGGGTGTAGTTACAATGTATCTTGGCTTTGAACAGTCACAACAAATGGAGCAGAGGCTAGAAAGTGTGGAAACTCTGAGAACACAGCCTGAGTGGGTGTGGGAAAGAGATCTGTCAGATCCATTCCGGGTTTGCGAGGAGCAGCTTACCAAGCTCCAGCAAACCCAGGAACAAAGTGGAAACGGATCCTAGCTCTGTGGTCACCTCTGTGCTGAATCAAACAACATCTGAAATTAGTTTCCATGATTTTGCACGAGATTATCGTTGGAAACTGTGAGAAGGTAATTTCCCAGGGCCGCTGAACACCTCTTTTCAAACCCAGCCAATCCGGCAAACCCTAACACTTAGCAAATGAGAGCAGGAGTCGGGCATTTAGAGCGTACCTGAACAGTTAGTTTCATTCTGGCTGATCGTCGATCTTGGTCGACTGCTTCTACTTTCTTCTGAGATCCTTTGATCCCTTGCGACCTTTCAACTATTTCGGAAGCCTTCCTGAATATTTTTGGCCTGAACAACTTTTTTGCCTGAGAATTCCATAGGCTCACCTCTCTCTGGGTGAAGAAATTTCCACTTATTTCAGTGCTGAATAGCCTATGTCCTAACCGTAGATGTGACTGATGAGTCTGGACTCACAGGTCATTCAAAACAATCTTCGCCTATTATCTTGCTCAGAACTATTTACAATGTTGCAAATTTGATGAGATCCCATCTCATTCTTCTAAATGCCAGTGAGTCTAATCTTAATTGATACTTTTTTTCTTCTTACACCAGTTCTGCTCTGCCAAGGGTTAATGCAGTAGCAGTAGAACATTGCGCTTTGTACTGGAATCCCCTCGCTATGAAAGCCAACCTGTCACTTGTCTTCTTGTCCTTCCATTAACCTTCATTGTCTGGTACAGAAGGGCACTCAGGTCTCATTACACCTCCCACTTTAGCAATCTATCATTTCATCATCGATAATCTACCTTTCTGATTTGCTAAATCAGAAAGCCAGGTGGTTGGGCTGCACAGTGGCTGGGTGGCACGATGGCTCAGTGGTTAGCACTGGTGCCCCACAGCACCAGGGACCTGGGTTCGATTCTCGCTTTGGGTAACTGCCTGTGTGGAGTTTGCACGTTCTCCCTGTGTCTGAGTGGGTTTGCTCTCAGGTTAGGTGAATTAGCCAAGTTAAAATGCCCATCATGTTAGGTGCATCAGTCAGGGTAAATATAGGGTGGGTTACTCGTCAGAGGGTCATGTGGACTTGTTAGGCTGAAAGGCCTGCTTCCATACTCTAGGGGATCTAATCTAAAGTTGATAACCTCACATTTATCCATATTATACATTATCTACTATATATTTGTCAGTTCATACAGTGCTGTCAAATACAGCGCAGAATAGACCCTTCAGCCCTCAATGGTGTGCCGACCTGTGAAGTATTCTCAGCTTGTCCTGCTACACTGTCCCATCATCATCCATGTGCTTATCTAAGGATTGTTGAATACTCCCTAATGTGGTTGAGTTAGCTATATTAGCAGATAGGGCGTTACCACTCTCTGTGTCAAGAACCTGCCTCTGACATCTGTCTTAACTCTAACACCCCTCAATTTGTAGTTCTCCCTCCATGTACAGGCTAATGACATCATCATGCTCGGAAAAAGACTTTCACTGTTTACCCTATCTAATCCTCTGATCATCTTGCATGTCTCAATCAAATCCCCTCTTGGCCTTCTTCTTTCCAATGAGAACAAATCCAAGTCTCTCAGCCTTTCCTCATAAATATCCTGATAAATATCCTCTGCACTTTTTCCAATGCTTCCATTTCCTTCCAGAAATATGGGGACCAGAAATGTACACAATGTTCTAAGTGTGGCTGCACTAGTGTTTTGTATAGTTGCAGCATGATATTGCGGCTCCGGAACTCAATCCCTCTACGAATGAAACCTAACACATCATATGCCTTCTTAACAACACTATCCACCTGGGTGGCAACTTTCAGGGATCTATGTACATTGACTCCAAGATCCGTTTGCACATCCATACTACCAAGAATCTTTCCATTGACCCACTACTTTGCCTTCCTGTTACTCTTCCCAAAATGCATAGCATCACATTGAGCTGCATTGAATTCCATTTGCCACCTCTCAGCCCGATTCTGCAGTTTATTCAAGTTCCCCTGCAATCTGGAACACTTTTCCAAACCGCCCACTACTCCACCGACTTTAGTGTCATCTGCAAATTTACTAATACATCCACCTCTGCCTATGCCTAAGTCATTTATAAAATTGACAAACAACAGTGATCCCAAAACAGATTCTCGTGGCACACCACTAACAACCGGACTCCAGGCTGGATATTTTCCATCAACCACCACTCGCTGCCTTCTATCAGAAAGTCAGTTTCTAATCCAAACTGCTAAATCACCCTCAATTCCATGCCTCTGCAATTCCTCCAAATGCCTATCATGTGCAACCTTATTAAAGGCTTTAATGACGTCCATGTATACCACGTCAACTGCCTTACCGTCATCTACATGCTTGTTCACCTTCTCAAAAAATTCAGTGAGGTTTGTGAGACATGTCCTGCCCTTGACGAAACGATGTTGACAATCTGAAATCAAGTTGTTGCTTGCTGGATGATTAAACATCTTATCTCGTGTAATTCTTTCCAAAATCTTTCCTACAACCGAAGTAAGGCTCGTTGGTCTATAATCACCTGAGTCATCTCTACTGCCCTTCTTGAACAAGGGCACAACATTTGCAATCCTCCAGTCCTCTGGTGCTAAACCGGTAGGCAATGATGACTCAAACATCAAAGCCAAAGATGCTATCTCCTCCCTAGCTTCCCAGAGAGTCCTCGGATAAATCCCATTCGGCCCAGGGGAGTTGTCTACTTTCAGTCATTCCAGAATTGATAACACTGTTCGTAACTAACCTCGATCATTTCTAGTCTAATATCTCGTACCTCATTCTTCTCCTCCACATTCTCCTTTTCCTGAGTGAAAACTGATGAGAGATGTTTGTTTAGCACCTCTCCAATCTCCACAGGGTCCACACTCGACTTCCTACTTCTGCCTTTGACTGGCCCTATTCCTATCCTAATCACCCTTTTATTTCTCACATACCTATTGAAAGTTTTAGGGTTCTCCTTTATTCTATTTGCTAAAGACTGCTCGTGTCCTCTCTTTGCTCTCCCTAACTCCTTCTTTAAATCCTTCCAAGTTGATCTGCAACTCTCCATCGCCTCAAGTGAACCATCTCGCCTCATCAGCACAAAAACCTCCTTCTGTGCTTATTAAGATGTGCACTTTTTGTGGTAAATCACGGTTCCCTTTCCTTATCACTTCCTCTCTACCTGACAGGGACATACTGATCAAGGACACACCATATTAGATTAGACTTACAGTGTGGAAACAGGCCCTTCAGCCCAAAAGGTCCACACCGACCCGCCGAAGCGCAACCCACCCATACCCCTATATTTACCCCTTACCTAACACTACGGGCAATTTAGCATTGCCAATTCACCTGACCCGCACATCTTTGGACTGTGGGAGGAAACCGGAGCACCCGGAGGAAACCCACGCAGACACGGGGAGAACGTGCAAACTCCACACAGTCAGTCGCCTGAGTCGGGAATTGATCCCGGGTCTCAGGCGCTGTGAGACAGCAGTGCTAACCACTGTGCCACCGTGCCGCCCACAGATCTGCTCCTTAAACCAGCTACACATTTCCATTGTCTGTATTCCCTGCATTTTGTTACCCCATTCTGTGCATCCTAATTCTTGCCTAATCGCATTATAATTGCGCTTACCCCATCAATAACTCTTGACCTGTGGCATGTACCTATCTTTTTTCCACCACTAAACTAAACGTAATTGAATTAAACATCTCTGTTTACTCCTCAAAGCTCTCCATCCCAACCAACGTTGTGTTGTCTACAGTGCCAGAGATTAGACATTAAGACCCCTCATGTAAATCTTTAATATGTATTGTGAATAGATAAGGTCAATTTTTGATCCCTGTGCTACCTGGGCAGTCACTGCCTGCCCTGTCAGACAAAATCCCATTTCCTCCAATTCTTTTTTGTCGTCCTTTAATTGGCACGTTCTTCATGTCAGTATACTATCCTCAATTCCACGCCCTTTAATTTTATATGCTAATCTCTATGTGGAACTTCTGAAAATCCCTGTGAAAGTCCAATTAATCTTCCCAATGATTTTTCCGACCTACTTTATTATTTAAGTCAGCAAAACTTCTAGTAATTTTCAAGGATTAATTACTTTTCATTAATTCATGCTGAATTTATCTGACACTGCTATTAAATGTTTTCCAATGAACGTCAAGTTTTCCCCCACCGTCAGTGTCAGTCTAACCAGAAAATCATGCTCTTTGACTGCTTTTTTTTAAAAAAAAAGTGGTGTCCCATTTCTCAACTTCCAATTTGTAGGAACTACTTCAGAATGTGAGAATTTTGAAAGACAACCACCAATGCACTGACTATTTTCAAGGTCAATTCCTTGTGTTTTCTGCAATGCACCTTATTGGCCCTGAGGGTTATGCGGGTTTATTCTCATTAAGTTTCCCACCACCTAAAAATCATTCAGTTCCTCTTCCTTCGAGGAATCTATGCTCTCCAACAATTGTATTATGTTGTTTTTGTCTTTCTTAGTGAAGACGAAACCAAGATGAAAAGAAAAGTGAGTTAATTGAAGTCTCTGATAGAATAAACATCTTCACAATAAGTAGCCTGTGAGATGAAGATTGAAATAAACTAAAAATAAAGAGAATAATTGAGCTGTAAATGCTGTTGCTGGAATGATTGTGGACGATGTAACTTCACAAAACTTTCACAAATTGAAATGTAAAAGGCAGAATTGAGGACTGATTTAGACACCTATTCTTTCTGTTCTTCACGCTGAAGGATATAACTGTCAGTGACTGGCCAGCATTCATAGCCCACTCCTGGTTGCCCTTGATAAGGTGGTGGTGAGTTGCCTTCTTGAACCGTTGTAGTCAATGTGCAGTGAGTTTAGACAAATGCCGTTGGGAAGGTAATTCCAGTGTTTTGACCTAGTGACAGTGGAGGAACGGTCATATATTTTCAAGACAGAATGGTGAGTTACTTGGTGCCAGGAGTTTTCGGTGTTGGGGTGGAATTGAAAGTGATAATGTTCTTGGATATTTGTTTATCTTGTCCTTCTGGATGGAAGTGGCTGTGAGTTTAGGTGGGTGCTATCGCAGGAACAGCCCACCTTGTGGATATTACACTTTGTTGCCAAAGTGTTTTGGTGGTGGGGGGAGTGCATGCTTGTTGATGTAAAGCTCATCAAGCCAGCAGCTTTGTCGTGAATGGTATCAGGTTCATTGAGTATTGTTGGAGCTGCACTGTCTAGGCAAGTGGGAAGTATTCCACCACATTTTGACTTGTTCCTTTGTATGTGATGGACAGACTTTGGGGGCACAGGTCATGAGTTACTCGCATCAGTATTCCGAACCATGACCTGCTCTTGTAGCCAATGTGGTGATGTGGTGACTCCAGCTGAGTTTCTGTTCGATAGTAAAGCTCAGGCTATTGATTACAAGAGAATCAGTGATGGTAACACCATTGAATGTCACGGGGCAGTGGTTATGTTGTCTTTTATTGGTCATGGTTGTAGCCTTAAGTTTTTGTGGCAGGATTGTTACTTGCTAGTTTTCAGTCCAAATCGAGGTACTGTCCAGAACTTTGAACATGAACTGCTTCATTATCTGAGAAGTTGTGAAAGGTGTTGATCATTGTGTACTCATCTGGAAACATCCCCACTGCTGACCATATAATGACCATTGATGAAGCATCTGAAGATGGTACAGGCAGGACACTCCCCTGAGGAACTCACATAGAGATGTCTTGGAAATGAAACAGCTGACCTCCACTAACCACGGCCATCTTTCTATATGTCAGGTATGAATCCAACCAGGGAAAGTGTGCCCCCTGATATCCACTGATTTCAGTTTTACAAGGGTTCCTTGATGCCACACTCGGTAGGTTGGATTGAGGACAGTTTCAATGAAAACACTTTTCTGGAACTCCTAGCGTACAAGTTATTTTTGAGCTGGGAAAAAATGTTGTGGTGGGATAAATAATAAAATCATATTAGAGACAGAAGTGAACTTAAAATGCTGTAGTATTACATACCGACTCAATTTGGAAAGAATTAACTCAGATAAACCTAAAATAAAACGTTACAACAGTGTGAAGACGTAGTGTCAAAGGTCAAATGTGGAAACGTAAAGGCAAACAGAAAATGGAAACGTGTAAGGAGATATTCCATAACTCATCAGGAAGGTAGAAGAGACATAAATTAGATGATGACATGAAACTACAACAGTGGATCAGAAAAAGGAGTTCCAAAATTCGAAAAACATTTTTGATGTACAGAATGGCAAAATAAAATGTTATTCTTTAGATGGACTGTAAATATATTGTTTCGATATATCTCACTGAAAGGTAATTTAACAAAGATGCTTAGGTTACCTGCTGTTAGATTTCACATGTGTTCACAAGTAGAGGATTGTTTAACATGCACTAAGCACATCGACCAAAAAAAATGGCACCTTCACGTTGAAAGATAGAAATGTGCTTCTTGTTGTGAAGCTTGTGAAATTCTGACAGCCTGAAAGAAAAAAACCTGGGTTGCTGCATCCTAATTGGGAATGGTCCATTTTCATTTCCTGAATGTGATAGGCTTACAAGTGAAATAGCTACAGTTATGTGTCATGTGTTTGCAGAACTCGAAGGCAGGACAGCAGCATGGAACTGATCCTGCTTGTGCTGCAAAGGCACATGATAACTAGGAGTATTTCTTAATCGAAAATCGCAGTGAATTTCAGTAACAGCCACTTGTTGTCTGTTTGATGCTAATGACCATGTACTGCTGAAAATGATGTATGTTTGAGTTACGTATCTGCCCCAAGAGCAGAGAGAGAACAGGTTCAGAAGGAGAAACTAATGTTTGAGATTGTTTTTATTTGTGACATGGTGCCATTACGTTTCCTGTACAAATATAATCTGTACCTCAGCTCAGAATTGATTTCCTTTGTCCTGAAAAGATTAAAAATTTGGTCACTGGGTCTTTCTTTGTTTTTGCAGTAAACATTATGATCCTGTCCCAGTGAAAGTGTGAACATTCCACTTGCACCACTCGCTACTTGATGGCCATGGTATTGATGGATCGCCTGGTCATTATCACCGAGGTCATACTCCATCGAATCAACAATTATTATTTCCCATTGAATGTCATGAAGCTTACTTCTGCGTGTTGATCTCTCTATGTTGTGACCTGAGTAGCCATAGACTGGTCTGTCTGGCTCACTGCGACTTTCACTTTTGACCGATTTGTTGGTGTTTCTTGCCAGAAACTTAAGTTGAAATATTGCACCAAGAAAACGGCGACTGTGGTTTGAGCAACAACTGGCATTCCCCTATGTTTAAAAAACATCCCATTTACTTTACATATAAACCCAAGTGGGTCATTAACAATGTAGAATGGCGCTTTTCTAATAAGCAAATCTACGAAGATAGGTGGAGTTGTCGATAGTGAGGAGGGCTGTTGTCAACTGCAAAGGGACTTAGATATGATGCAGAGCTGGGCTGAGGAGTGGCAGATGGAATTCAACCCTGTCAAGTGTGAGTTGTCCATTTTGGAAGGACAAATAAGAATGTGGAATACAGGGTTAACGGTAGGGTTCTTAGTAATGTGGAGGAGCAGAGGAATCTTGGGGTCTATGTTCATAGCTCTTTGAAAGTTGCCACTCAGGTGGATAGAGCTTGTAAGAAGGTCTGTAAGGTGTATTAGCGTTCATTAGCAGAGGGATTGAATTCAAGAGTCGTGAATTGATGTTGCAGCTTTAAGGCTACCTTGGTAAGGCCACATTTGGAGTATTGTGTGCAGTTCTGTTCACCTCACTTTAGGAAAGATGTGGAAGCTTTGGAGAGGGTGCAGAGGAGATTTACCAGGCTGTTGCCTGGAATGGAGAATAGATCGTATGAGGATAGGTTGAGAGTGCTAGGCCTTTTCTCATTGGAATGGTGAAGGATGAGGGGTGACTTGATAGAGGTGTATAAAATGATCAGGGGAATAGATAGAGTAGACAGTCAGAGACTTTTTCCCCGGAGACATAAATTTAAGGTGAAGGGTGGAAGGTGTAGGGGGGATGTCAGGGGAAGGTTCTTTACCCAGAGAGTGGTGGGGGCATGGAAAGTGCTGCCTGTGGGATTGGCAGAGTCAGAATCATTGGTGACCTTTAAGCGGCAATTGGATAGGTACATGGATAGGTGCTTAAGCTAGGACAAATGTTCGGCACAACATTGTGGGCCGAAGGGCCTGTTCTGTGCTGTTTTGTTCTATTTTCTATTTTCTATATTCTCTATACTTTAGCTATCTGAGGTGGATTGGATTTAGGATGTTTGAAAAAGTTTTAACACCATTCGGTTTATTATCTCAACTATTATTATCTCAAGGAAAGAATTCTGAAGTGAAAACTGAGGCCTCCTGGCAGGTTAGTGCAGAGGAAAAATGGGCGCACGTGCATCTGATTCTGTTGCCAGTAGCGTACAGACAGGAGGTATTATCGGTAGCAGATGAATCACCTATCGGTGGTCATCTATGAGCCAGGAAGATTCAGGCGAAGATACAAAAGCACTTTTATTGTCCAGAATTACATAAGGTTGTGGTTGAAGTTTGTCATATCTGTCACATGGGTCAAATGGCAGGAAAGCCACAGGCATTAATAAAAGCTGCACCTTTGGCCAGGGAACCAGAGAAACAGGGATCAGTTACTGCCCCTCAGAGTTAGAATCAAATTCAGACCATTTGGGATTTTGATGTGCCTCAGAGTAGATTGACTAATGAGTAAGTCTTGAAAGAATTGGATAGTTTAGTATGCTACCTGTCTTAGGACTAGAGAACTTATTCTTGATGAAGGGCTTTTGCCCAAAACGTCAATTCTCCTCCTCCTCAAATACTGCCTGACCTGCTGTGCTTTGCCAGCACCACACTCTCTACTCTAACCCCCAGCATCTGCAGTCCTCACTTTCGCTGAACTGAATTGAAGCGTTTGTTCAGCTGTATGAGAACACACATCGAAACAAAATGGGAAGACTATTACGATAGTGCATGTAGATGATGTTGGGAATACAGTTCTGATAAAACAACACCCCACAGGCTTAGTTCTGTTCAAGCAGCAGAGGTTCAGGAGGAAGTGGAAGCGATGCTTCAGGAAGACATCATCAACTCAAACCAAAGCAAGTAGAGTTCGCTGGTCGCACTGGTTCTGAAGCCTGATGCTACTCAACAATTCTGCGTGAAGTATCAGAAGGTCAATGCGAGAAGTAAATTAGATTCAGGTGCAATTCTACGGCGAAAGGATTGTATGGAAAAAGTAGGACAAGCCACTGATGTTACAAAATTGGACTTACTGCGTGATTATTGGTAAGTGCTTTTATCAAAGAGAGTGAGTGATGTCTCTGCATTTGTAACATGCAATGGGCTATATTAGCTTACACTAATGCCATGTGGAATGAATAGCACACCGGCCACGTTTCAAAAACTGATGAACAGAGTTGTGGCAGTTTTGACTAATTGTGCCATCTATATAGGTTGTGTGGTGACCTTTAGCCATTCATGGAAAGATGACATGGTGCATTTGGCAGAGCTCTTTGTCAGATTACGGAAAGTAAAACTAGTTATATATTTGGAAAATTAAGAATTCATGAAAGCAGAAGTGACGTTCTTTGAGACAACATCGGATATGAAAGAATGACCTTGAGAAGCATGAGGACAAAAGCCATCAAGAAATTTCCAAGACCATTCTCGAGGAAAGAAGAGTTTCAATTTTTAGGACTGAATGGACTCTACTGGAAGTTTTGTACCAAGCCATAGTCATGTGGTGGTACTGCTGAGGGATTTACTGAAGAAGAACATGAAATTTTGGTGTACAGAAAAAATTCCAGAAGGCATTTGAGAACTTTTAGCCACACCAAATTTCTTGAATCCATTTAGTCGCGATGGATGCCAACAATATAGGTTGGAGGCGAGTTGATGCAGAAAGATGGTGATGGATTTTTTTTTGTCAGTAAAACTCAATATGCATCAGAGAAAATACTCCAGCATCAAAAAAGAATTATTGAATTTGTTACTGGCCTTCCAACATTTTAACGTTTCTGTTATGAACAATGTATCAGAGACAGTTATGTGCACGGACCATAACCCTCTCATCATTTTGGAAAAAAATAAGGACAAACAGACAAGAGTATTTCGTTGATGTTTTACATTAGAGGCTTTTAATTTACAGATTGTGCATGTTGTGGGACGTAAACATATTATTGCAGATGCTTTATCACGGGTTTAAAAGAAAAATGGTACGTACTATTATGAAATGTGAAACATGGATTACTGACCTATATACCTCGCAATAATGGTGTTAAGATTTAGAGAGAAAAGAGTTGAAGCAACCTTTTCATCATGATCGTCCATTTTTTTTCTTGGGGGGGAGAATTGTTCTGACGTTGGTGTGTAAAAATGATAAAATTGTAAAATGGGGGAATTGCATGGTTCCGTCAAAAGTTGGTGCACTTATTGATGGTTTGAATTAATATGGATGTCTAAACAATAGTTAAATTGCTGGCGCATAGATTCAAACATTTTGTCTTGAACAAGAAAGCAATTTTTACCATGACAACAAGTTTTTTTTCAAATTTAGCCAATTAATTTAAACCAAGCACTTAGAGATTGAAAGCTATTGAAACTAAAATCTGGCGGTTTGACGACAAAGAACCGATGTAAGAAATAGGGTGGCGTGGTGGCTCAGTGTTTAGCACTTCTGCATCACAGCGTCAGGGACCTGGGTTTGATTCCTGCCGCGGACGACTGTCTGTGCAGAGTTTGCTCATTCTCCTCATGTCTACATGCGTTTCCTCCGAGTGCTCCAGTTGCCTTCCGCAATCCAAAGATGCGCAGATTAGGTGAATTGACCATAGTGTTAGCTGCATTAGTCAGGGGTAAGTGTAGGGTAGGGGAATTGGTCTGGGTGATTTACTCATCGGTGTGGATCTGTTCAGCCGAAGTGCCTGTTTCCACACTGTAGGTAAACTAATCTAAATACTGTTCTATCATCACAGATATAAAAATGAGGGAATTTTGGAAATTCAGGGAGAGCCAGCTGCTATCTGAAGAGTTAAGAACTTTCCATCTCTCGGGACAAATTAGATTTTCCCACTTGTTATACTTCTTTATCAGATTATGAGGTGAGGTGAACTCTCTGGGTGTTTTGGTTTCAATTATCAGAGAAGCATCTTCACAACCTTCTGCATGAAAAGATTGCCTCTTAGATCCCTTTTGTATCTTTCCCCTCTCACCTTAAACCTATGCTGTCCACTGTTGTCTCACCTACCCTGGGAAAAAACCTTGAATATTCATCCTCTCCCTGCCCTCTGACATGATAAATATCGATAATATCACCCCTCGATCTTTGTTACTTCAGGCAGAACAGCCCATCCCAGAGCTCAAACTCCCCTTGTTAATCTTTTTTGCACTCTTTCAAATTTAACACATATTTCTTAGAATAGGGAGATCAGAATTGAGTACATTATTCAAAAAGTAGCCTAACCAATTCAGGTCTCTAGGGAAAGATGACTGGAGAATCTCGTTGAAATGTAAATGATGCAGAGAGGCTGAGACAGGGTGGACATGGAGAAAATTTTGCTCTGTGTAGGAGAGACTAGAACCCAAGATTACAGCTTCAGGATGAAAGAACAACACTGTAGTACAGAGATAAGGTGAAATAACTTCAGCTAGAGGGAACTGACTGCCTCATTCTTGCATTTATTGCAGTTGAGGAAGGAGGCTGTATGAGGCCCTGACCAGATTGTGTTTGGAATACTGTGAGCAGTTATATGCCCCATAGCTAAGGAATGATGTGCTGGCCTTGGAAGTTGAAATTGATCCTAGTGATGAAGGGCTTGTCAAATGTGGAGGACTTGAGAACTCTGGGTCTGTATTCAATGGAGTTTATATGGATTAATGAGAATCCCATTGGAACTTAAAGGATACAGCGAGGCCTGGGTAGAGTGAATTTGAAGGAGGAAAAACTCGAATCCAAGAGTACAGCCTCAGTGGGACAGAACGACATGTTTAGAACTGAGATAAGGAGGACTTTCTTCAGCCAGAGGGTGGTGAATCTGTCAGACTTTCGGCTGCAGTGGGCTGTGGATGCCAAGTTATTAAGTACATTAAAGAGAGGTTGATTAGTAAGGGGATCACAGGGTTATGGGGAGAATGGAGTTGACAAATGAATCAGCATTGACTGAATGATAGGCTGAATGGCCTCATTCTGCTCTGATATATTATGGCCTTACAATGTGCACACTTAGTTTGATTTGGAAAAGCAAAAATTGGAAAAGCATTGCAGCAATTAATGACCACTGTTTGATATTGAAACTTCCAGAATGAACACTTCCTATCACCAACACAAACTGAGCCTTCCCTGTGCATTGAACATTCCCTCAACTGGTCATCCACCAATAGCTCTCAGTCTGGATTGATATTCAGCATCATCTTAGTTTCTGGTCTGTACTCCTTTTCAGGAAAGAGCAGACTTGGCTGCAGCACTAGGTTGTGAGTCAGTAAAAGTTGATCTGCTCTTGAAGCTCTGAAATTCTGGGTGAAGACAAAAATCACCTGAGCAGTGACAGCAGGGATTTGATAAGATGGTCTCTGCCTCTACGGAAACCTACAGGACACACTAGGGAGAAGCAGTTGGAAGCATCTGGAATGCAAACTGTAATTGATCAAATGCTTGTGTGCAAATTACGTGACAAACACAGGCAGTGTTTCCGTGGGTTATGCTGCTCATTTCAATAAGTACATAGCAGAACACTAAAAGGGCTTCTTGTAGCCTTTGCAGACTCGATCTTCAAGCTCTTTCTTTCTTGTACTGCACATCGAGATTCCAATGAAAATCGATGTTAGCTTCTAATAATCAAATTAAACATCAAAATTTATCTTGTTGTCAATTGCAGCATGAAAACAGAGAAGTGGGGAGCTGGCCCTGAGACATGAGAGTACGCAAGGGTTGGAAGTAATTCCAATCCTTTTATTTCATATGTCTACTTAAAGAGGAAACAGAATATATTGTCAGCCCATCTACCCTCCTCACAATGCGCACAAGCATTTGATCAGTTTGCAGTCCAGATGCTTCAAACTTCACCCAGAGTTTCAGAGCTTCCGGAGGTCTCAGTAAGGATTGTTCCACTACCCCTTGTGCAGGGTCAAACACAGCTGTTGTGGGACAGGGATTTCTGGTGGTATCCCAGGTGCTTTGTCAGGTATTCCCTCCGTTTGGGAGTGAAAATAGTGAGAATGGGGAGAGTTGTGTATGGGGTCATCACTTCCCAGCTATCCCTCCTGTAGCAGAATCTTATGATTGCCTAACTCTACCTCAGACCTGTTTGGTGGATATCAGTGTTTTTTCTAAGCCCTTGAATACAAGATCTGTCAGTCATAGTCTTTTTAAATTAACACAAATCTCTTTGAGTGCTGGAATCATCACTTGCTTGGAGCCATTGAAGAGCCATGCTTGAAACTCACACTATGACGGAAAGACTGGAACCTTCTCTGTCCATAAGACCTCTTACACTCACTGCTCTCCTCAAATCCCCTTGTCTATGTTCCCCTTTCAACCCATCCCACCTACATCACTCCACAATTAAAGCTGCTGAGGACACAAGTCTCTGGAATTCTGCCCCTGACCATTTTTAACCTTCTTTAAGATGTTTCTTAAAATTGGTTTCTTCAATCAATGCTTTGATCATCTGTAAAGCACCTTAGGAGTTTTGACAATGTGAAAGTTTCTATACAATGCCAGTAGTTGTTGTTATTATCATAGATTAGGTGAATCAGGAATTACACATTTCTTCCCATCTCAGGATGAATGCTCATACCTGGAGCAGGAATAATTGCCTTTGGGTCCGGGTGATTTATGTCAGCTTGGAACCAATAGGAGGATATTTATTATTTATTATTTTACTGTTACTTTCACCGACTTTATGTAAATCAATTTTCGACTGCTACCCACCCCTGATCTTGTGCTACTCTCTTACCAGACTCATTTTCCCCCAGTATCTTTGAGATATTTCTTCCCATCTCAGGATGAATGCTTGTACCTAGAGCAGGAAGAATTGCCTTTGGGTCCAGGTGATTTATGTCAGCTTGGAACCAATAGGAGGATAGACAGCGGCACTGGAAGGCAGAGGCTGGACTCCAACAAATAGGAGTGATCTATAGTAAACCACGTGATCGTCCTCATGCACTGTGCGGTATTGCTGTGACCAAGGAATGGGCACTTGCAAAAGATGCAGGACACATCAAACAAAGTTAACAGGAGACAGTGGAAGGGAAATGAGACGTTTCACAGAAATTTGCTGCACGTCAAAAACACAAATATGAAACTCCCAGCCCCATGTTTGCAGTGAATGCAAAAACACCTCAGAACATAGAACATAGAACATAGAAAAATACAGCGCAGTACAGGCCCTTCGGCCCTCGATGTTGCGCCGACCAAAGTCTACCTAACCTACACTAGCCCAATAACCTCCACATGCTTATCCAATGCCCGCTTAAATGACCATAAAGAGGGAGAGTTCACCACTGCTACTGGCAGGGCATTCCATGAACTGAGTAAAGAATCTACCCCTAACATCTGTCCTATACCTACCTCCCCTTAATTTAAAGCTATGTCCCCTAGTAACAGCTGACTCCATTAACAGAAAAAGGTTCTCAGTGTCTACCCTATCTAAACCCCTAATCATCTTGTACACCTCTATCAAATCTCCCCTAAACCTTCTTTTCTCCAATGAGAACAGCCCCAAGTGCCTAAGCCTTTCCTCAGATTTCGTTGGAAACAAAAAATACTGCTGGAATCCGAAGTAGACAAGCAGGATGCTAGAATAACACAGCAAGCCAGGCAGCATCGAGGTGGAGAAGTTGACATTTTGGATACAACCATTCTTCAGAACATGGAAGAGCGTTATACCTGAAATGTTGACTTCTTCATCTCTGAATGCTATCTGGATTGCTTTGTCCTTCCAGCCCCCTGTTTGTCTCAGATAGCGATAGGCCCAATTCATTATCACCTTTATTAAGGGCAATGACCTGCGGGACACTTGCATGGCAGCCAACTTTGTAGGGGGTAGGATTCAGTGGGACATATGTACAGCCTTCCCTCGCACAGTATGTTCAGGGAGGATTTACAGAGGGCAAATTCAGACCAAGAGAAATGTTTGTTTCTTCTGGATTTGTTTCCCAGAATGGTGGGTAACACTGCTCTAATTCACCTGTGCTCCCTGGTCACATTTTTGTCAATGCTTAACTTCCTCACTCTCTAATAATGGGTGTATTTTATCGCTGTTTATTATTTTACTGTTACTTTCACAGACCTTATGTATCAGTTTTCGACTGCTGCCCTTGTGCTACTCTCTTACCAGACTCATTTTCCCCCAGTATCTTTCACAGACAGGAATGCTTTTTTCCAGCGCGCAAGACCATTTCCTTTACATTTCTGACCATTAAATTTTTCGCTATTTTCTTTCCCAACAATCCATTTTACACTCGCTGAAACATTAACTTTGTTTCTCTCTCCACAGATACCAGTGATAATTTGCAAAGCCTGGCTGCCTGTGGAGAAAGTTATGTTTGACCTTCTTGTGCTGCTGATGTGCATGTTGTGATGGTGCATCCACCATGCAATTAGATAAGGAGTTTCAGACCATTCAACAAAGATAGTGAAGAGTTGATGATATATGTCAAAAAAAAACAGCAATTGGTATTCTCATAATGTTTATATTTTCACAAGATTATTATCAAGAAACTTTTGACATGAGGCCACAGGTGGAGATACTATTGGTTGAGAAATTCAACAAAGATCCTTCAACAACACTTTCCAAACCCACGACCACTTCTATCTAGCAGGTCAAGGGCAGCAGGTACTTGGGAACACCACGACCTGCAAGTTCCCCTCCAAACTATTTGCTATCCTGATTTGGAAATATACTGCCGTTCCTTCACAGGAGTTGGGTCAAAATCCTGGAATTCCCACCCTCCTGACTTTGTGGGGCAACCCACAGCAAGTGGACTGCAGCGATTCAAGAAGGCAGCTCACCCCCACTTTTTCCGTGGCAAATAGGGGTGGACTATCAATGCTGACCAACCAGCCACGCTCAAATCCCACAAAAATATTGTCAGGTGACCAAAAGGGTGACCAAATAAGCAGGTTTTCAGGAATGTCTTCAAGGAGGAAAGCAAACCTGACAGGCCTCTTGAGGAGGCCAAGATGAATCATCCATTTGGCATTTCTGGCTGAAAGTTGCTTCAAGTGTTGTCGTGGTTTTGCATGGTGCGGTTGGGCACACAATCATTAACGCTGATGATTTTTATGGTGCCTCCTTCAGGGAGTTGTTTAATTGTCTGTCATCAATCATAATTGGCTGTGACAAAACTGCAGCACTTAGTTTTGATCCATTGATTGTGAAATCGCTCAATCATGATTGGCTGTGACAAAACTGCAGCACTTAGTTTTGATCCATTGATTGTGAAATTGCTTAGCTTTATCTCTTGATAAAACACAGAACAAGCCCTTTGGCCCTCTATGTTGTGCCAACCTCAGCTTGTCCCTCGACACTACCCCAAAGTCATCCAGGTGCTTTTCTAAGGATTGTTTAAATCTCCCTAATAGTTGACTACATTGGCAGGTAGGACATTCCACGCCCTTACCACTCTCTGCATAAAGAACGTACATCTGTCTTAAATCTATCACCCGTCAATTTGTAGTTATGCCCCCTCGTACACGCTGACGTCATCATCCTCGGAAAAAAGACTTTCACTGTCTACCCTATCTAATCCTCTGATTATTTTGTATGTCTCTGACAAATCCCCTCTGAGCCCTCTTCTTGCCAATGAGAACATGTTCAAGTCTCTCAGCCTTTCCTCATAAGACCTCCCCTCAAGATCAGAAAACATCTGGTAAATTCGTCCGTACCTTTTCCAATGCTTCCAATTCCTTCCCAAAATATGGGGACCAGAACTGTACACAATATTCCAAGTGTGGCTTCATCAGCGTTTTGTATAGTTGCAGCACGATATTGCAGCTCCAGAACTCAATCCCTCTACGAATGAAACCTAACACACTGTATGCCTTCTTAACGGCACTATCCACGAGGGTGGAAACTTTCAGGGCTCTATGTACATGGACTCCAAGATCCCCCTGGACATCCACTCTACCATGTTTATGCTGGTTGGCACAAAATGACGCCTGTTTAGTAGCTTCACCAGTTTGGCACCTCTTTTTTAGGTATGCTTGACTCATGCATCTGACATGAAAATGCGTTACTGGAAAAGCGCAGCAGGTCAGGCAGCATCCAAGGAACAGGAAATTCGACGTTTCGGGCATAAGCCCTTCTTCAGGAATGAGGAAAGTGCGTCCAGCAGGCTAAGATAAAAGGTAGGGAGGAGGGACTTGTGGGGAGGGGGCGATGGAGATGTGATAGGTGGAAGGAGGTCAAGGTGAGGGAGATAGGCCGGAGTGGGGTGGGGGCAGAGAGGTCAGGAAGGCGGTGCTGATTTCGAGGGATTTGACTGAGACAAGGTGGGGAGAGGGGAAATAAGGAAACTGGAGAAATCTGAGTTCATCCCTTGTGGTTGGAGGCTTCCTAGGCGGAAGATGAGGCGCTCTTCCTCCAACCGTCATGTTGTTATGGTCTGGCGATGGAGGAGTCCAAGGACCTGCATGTCCTTGGTGGAGTGGGAGGGGGAGTTAAAGTGTTGAGCCACGGAGTGGTTGGATTGGTTGGTCCGGGTGTTCCAGAGGTGTTCTCTGAAACGTTCCGCAAGTAGACGGCCTGTCTCCCCAATATAGAGGAGGCCACACTGGGTGCAGCGGATGCAATAGATGATGTGTGTGGAGGTGCAGGTGAATTTGTGGCAGATATGGAAGTATCCCTTGGGGCCTAGGAGAGATGTAAGGGAGGAGGTGTGAGCGCAAGTTTTGCATTGCTTACAGTTGCAGGGGAAGGTGCTGGGAGTGGAGGTTGGGTTGGTGGGGGGTGTGGACCTGACGAGGGAGTCACGGAGGGTCTTTTTGGAACGCTGATAGGGGAGGCGAGGGAAATATATCCCTGGTGGTGGGGTCCGTTTGGAGGTGGCGGAAATGACGGTGGATGATATGCTGTATATGGAGGTTGGTGGGTTGGTAGGCGAGAACCAGTGGGGTTCTGTCCTGGTGGCGGTTGGAGGTATGGGGCTCAAGGGCAGAGGAGCGGGAAATGGAGGAGATGCGGGGGAGGGCATCGTCGATCACGTCTGGGGAGAATCTGCGATCCTTGAAGAAGGAGGTCATCTGGGCTGTACGGTATTGGAACTGGTCCTCCTGGGAGCAGATGCAGTAGAGATGAAGGAATTGGGAATATGGGATGGCGTTTTTACAGGGGGCAGGGTGGGAGGAGGTGTAGTCTAGGTAGCTGTGGGAGTCAGTCGGTTTATAGTAGATGTCCGTGTTGATTCGGTCACCCGAGATAGAAATGGAAAGGTCTAGGAAGGGGAGGGAGGAGTCTGAGACGGTCCAGGTGAATTTGAGGTCGGGGTGGAAGGTGTTAGTAAAGTGGATGAACTGTTCAACCTCCTCGTGGGAGCACGAGGTAGCACCGATACAGTCATCGATGTAGCGGAGGAAAAGATGGGGAGTTGTGCCAGTGTAGTTGCGGAAGATATGTTCCACATATCCTACAAAGAGGCAGGCATAGCTGGGGCCCATGGCAACTCCTTTGGTTTGGAGGAAGTGGGAGGATTGGAAAGAGAAGTTGTTCAGGGTGAGGACCAGTTCAGTCAGTCAAAGGAGGATGTCAGTGGAAGGGTACTGGTTGGTACGGCAGGAAAGGAAGAAGCGGAGGGCTTTGAGTCCTTCGTGTTGGGGGATGGAGATGTACAGGGACTGGATGTCACTGGTGAAGATAAGGCTTTGGGGACTGGGGAAGCGAAAATCATGGAGGAGATGAAGGGCGTGGGCGGTGTCCTGAACGTAGGTGGGGAGTTCTTGGACTAAGGGGGACAGGACCGTGTCGAGGTATGCGGGGATGAGTTCGGTGGGGCAGGAGCAGGCCGAGACGATGGGTTGGCGGGGGCAGTCAGGTTTGTGGATTTTGGGCAGGAGGTAGCAACGGGCGGTGCGGGGTTGTGGGACAGTGAGGTTGGAGTCGGTGGATGACGTGATGAGGTTATGGACGTGATGAGGTTATGGACGGGTCTGGGAGATCCCCTGACGTGATGAGGTTATGGACGGTCTGGGAGATGGTGGTTTGGTGGTGAGAGGTGGGGTCATGGTCAAGTGGGCAGTAGGAGGAGGTGTCAGCGAGCTGGCGTTTAGCCTCAGTGATGTAAAGGTCGGTGCGCCAAACTACTACCACGCCTCCCTTGTCTGCTGGTTTGATGGTGAGGTTGGAGTTGGAGCGGAGGGAGTGGAGGGCTGCACGTTCCGAGGGTGAGAGGTTGGAGTGGGTGAGAGGTGTGGACAGGTTGAGGTGGTTAATGTCGTGGCAGCAGTTGGCTATAAAGAGATCGAGGGCGGGTAAGAGGCTAGCACGGGGTGTCCAGGTGGATGGGGTGTGTTGGAGGCGGGAGAAGGGGTCTGACATGCCAACCTGCACTCTGCATTGAACCAGGGTTGATTCTTTGGCTTGATGGTAATGGTTGAGAGCAGGATGAGCCAGGCTGTGAGATTTGAGATTGTGCTGAAGTGTAATTCTGTTCCATTGAGGCTTCCAGTGCCTGATGTCCTGCTTTGGGTTCCTACATCTGCTTGAAGTCAGTCCCATTTAAACCGAGTACCATTTGATTTAATTCTGTTATTCAATGCTATGACAGTCAGATACATTTTAATTCTCATTCCTGATGAAGGCATCTGGCCCAAAACGTCGAATTTCCTGTTCTTTGGATGCTGCCTAACCTGCTGTGCTTTAACCAGCAACACATTTTCAGCTCTGATCTTCAGCATCTGCAGTCCTCACTTTTTACTCGAAGATACATTTTAATGGCCAGTCGAGTCCGTATGGGGCTGAAGCACCACAAAAAGGATGAAACATAAAGTGATCAAGAGATGGAGAGCAGAGGGAAGTCGATGTTTTACTCTTTACCATATCGGGCACCTTCATCCTCCTGTGGTTTGTTTACATTCTATACTATCTTGATTTTGATGATTCCATAGTCAGTTCTAATGAGACGTTTGAAGTGGTTGCTGAGAAATTTAAGTGGCTGCACAAACACATTCATTTATGTGGCTACTCAGTCCAAGTTCAGAGAGCAGTTGAAGAGCTTGTTCAAATATCCTTTCACGTCTCTTTATAAATTCATAAATAAAAGCAACTGAGAGCACAATATTACCCAGATAACAATAGGCAATTATATCTCTTGTAACAAAAAACACATTCTGATTCATTTTCCGAATAGGCTTTATGATAAGGTTTTTATTATCTCAAGTTTTTATATTAAA
Organism: Hemiscyllium ocellatum; assembly: GCF_020745735.1. NCBI lineage: Eukaryota > Metazoa > Chordata > Chondrichthyes > Orectolobiformes > Hemiscylliidae > Hemiscyllium > Hemiscyllium ocellatum. The sequence goes on from NC_083421.1 coordinate 15,858,668, forward strand.
TCCAGTATTTTTTCCAGTAGCGGCAGTGGAAGGAGTGACAGCCAGGACCAGGGGACTGTGGGGAATGTAAACTTAAAATTATATATCCCTTCCTCGTGAATAGGCAGCGCGCACGCTGAGCAGGAGTGGACATGGGACTGCTGAGTAAGTAAAGTAAGATATTTGGGTGTTTGCTTCACCCGAAACACTACTTAGGTAGTGTCTCCAACCCATCCTCCTCCTCTCACCAAAAACAAATGGTTCTGTGCCCCGGATTCGTAAGATTACTTGCATTTTTTATATTCTTTATTTTTCTCCAGTCTCTCTGAAAATATAGAATAATGGGAATGGAGGTTAGGACAATTGAATGCTCCTCCTGCAGAATGTGGGAGGTAAAGATCACCAATAGTGTCCCTGCTGACTTCATCTGCAGGAAGTGGACCCAACTCCAGCTCCTCAAAAACCCCATTAGGGAGCTGGAGTTGGATGAACTTTGAATCATTCGGGACTGGAGGGAGGTTATTGAGAGGAGTTACAGGGATATAGTCTCACCTCGGGTACAAGAAGAAGGCAGATGGGTTGCCATCAGGGGACAGAAATGAAACTGGCAGGCAGTGCAGGGATCCCCTGTGGCCATTTTCCTCAATAACAAGTATACCATTTTGGATAATGTTGGGAGGGGAGCAACTGACCGGGGTAAGCCGGGGTACAGGTCTCTTGTACAGAGTCTGTTCCTATTGCTCAGAAGGGAACGGAGGGGATGACCACAGCATTAGTTATTGAGGACTCCATAGTTAGGGGGACTGATGGGAGGTTCTGTGGGGACGAGAGAGACTCACGATTGGTGTGTTGCCTCCCAGTTGTAAGGGTTTGTGATGTCTCGGATTGTGTTTTCGGGATCCTTCGGGGGAGAGGAAGCAGCCCCAAGTCATGGTCCACATAGGCACCAACGACATAGGTAGGAAAAGGATGGGGATTTAAGGCAGGGAGCTTGGAGCTAAAACAAACAGAGTTGTTATTTCTCTGTTTTTGCCCATGCCACGACCTAGCGAGGTGAGGAATAGGGAGAGAGAGGAGTTGAACATGTGACTTCAGTGATGGTGCAGGAGGGAGGGTTTCAGACACCTAGATAACTCGGGTCCATTCTAGGGGTAGGTGGGACCTCTACAAACAGGATGGTGCACACATGAACCAGAGGGGTACCAATATCCTGGCAGGTAAGTTTGCTAATGCTCTTCATGAGAATTTAAACTAATTCAGTAGGAGGATTTTAGTTCTTGTGTCCAGCAAGTTGAGTGTAGTGGGGTCAGAAATAATGTTTCAAGGTCGTAAGAGTTCACCGACAAGCAGGAAAGCTCAGTGGTTAGCACTGCTGCCTCACAGCACCACAGTCCCAAACATCTGTGTGGAGTTTGCACATTTTCCCCATGTCTGCATGGGTTTCCTCCGGGTACTCCAGTTTTTGTCCAATGTGTGCAGGAAGGTTTCCTTCTCCACTTTTTAGATTAGAATCAATCTAAACATCATGGTTTAGACAGAGAAGGTGGCTAACACCTTCAACATATTGTCTAGCTATCACCATTGTTAACAGCTAACCTGAGAATGCAACTTTTTAAAAAAAGGTTTTGTGATTTACACATGAAGGAAGTGAAACAATCATGGCATTCAAACAGATGAAAGACTTAACAGACAATCAATTTTTCAATGTATAATATCAGTAAATTTTTTCTATAAATTCTGTGTGTTAGGATTGAGCCCTCAACTACCACCTGATGAAGGAGAATCGCTCCCAAAGCTTGTGTGCTTCCAATTAAACCTGTTGGATTATAACCTGGTGTTGTGTGATTTTTAACTTTGTACACCCCAGACCAACACCGACATCTCCAAATCACGTAGAAGTGATGACAGCTTTTTCATTATCAAGATAAGATCAGATTCCCTACAGTATGGAACAGGCCCTTCAGCCCAACAAGTCCACACCCACCCTCCGAAGAGTAACCCACCCAGATCCAGTCCCCAACTCTCCACTGACACCTGACTAATGCACCTAACAAGATGGGCAATTTAGCCAGGCCGATTCACCTGGCGTGCAGGTCTTCAGATTGTAAGAAGAAACCAGAGCATCAGGAGGAAACCCACGCAGACACGGGGAGAACGTGCAAACTCCACACAGACAGTTGCCCGAGGTGGGAATTGAACCCAGACCCCTGGTGCTGAGAGGCAACAGTGAGAACCAAAGAGTCATCATGCCCACATCTTCTCCCCCCCCCTCCCCCCAAGATAAATATGGGAAAGTATCTGGACACAGGACAAGTTATAGTTGAAGCAGGACGTTACTGAAATAGGGAGTGTTTACACGCGTGATGATGATTGCATGAGAGCGGGGTTATGTGGCCTTGTGCAGTTCACTGTGATAGAGGTTGTTCTTGTATCTGGAAAATGTTACTGATAGGGAGAGAGGAGAATTATCAAGCATAGGTGAGATAGCAGATAATGAAATATTTGTGTAATTATGGAATTGTTAAAAAGATTAAAAATTATTTTCAACATCAAGTCCATGGTTTGTCGAGATCTTCAATAGATCCTATGACATTTGGATCTATTGTTTATCGGATTTGTGTTAAAGGAATCAGATGCAGATGAACTTTTGAGTTTAATTGTTGAGACAAACAGAGACAGTAGAGTTGGAATACTGGAGAGTGGTATTCACGGAATGAATGACGGTAAAACCATAAGACATGGGAGCAGAATTATTCCATTCAGTCGATTGAATTTGCTTCTCCATTCATTGAGTTGACCTGATAATCCTCAAATCCACTCTCCTGTTGACCTACAGCCATTTAGTCTCTGAAAAATTAGAATTTTGTCTGTCTTAGCTTTAATATATTTATTGTTCTAACTTTGACAGCCCGCTGTGCTAAAGAGTTGCAGATTAACTACCCTCTGAGAGATGAATGTCTTCTTCATCGCTGTCTTAAATAAGCGATCACCAACCATAACTTGTTTGCAAAAACAATAGTAATACAGTTAAAGAATATGCTGTTCACAAGCTCCATTTGTTTTTATTAATGTACAGTTTTGAGAATGTAAGAGTGAAACCTCTGTTTGATCCTTATTAATCCCTCCAAATAGTCCATTCTCCTCAGCATTCCTGTTTGCGTTCTCTTCCGAGAGTCAGATCTTATGGTTTCCTCATTTGCTCTGCCGTTTATTCGACAGCAATTCTCTATTTGCTGGTCTCCTTGTGACCCTGTTTGCCACCTGTCCCATCGTTGTGTGTTACTCTGACTCCTGCTGTTTTTAACCACTGTTCCTCTGAAGTGAATATCCTACCCTTGACTGCCTCTCTGACGTCTGGTTTCATTCTGCTCCCGTCCTTGCTGTCTTTGAGTTGACGATGCGTCTCCTTTCCCCAGTTTTCTTCGCTGCTGCTGACCCATAGTTCAGGCTTATTAACTATGCTGCCACCGCGCACATTTCGAGCAATGTGAAGGTATTAGAGCTATGTGAAGCCAGTCCCATTTAGCACAATGATCATGCCACTCAACACAATTGCGGGTACTGTCAAATTAGGGCGAAGTTTTGTCTCTGAAATGACTGTGCAATATTCACTCTTCCCGATGTCGTCATAGGCAGATGTGTCTTCCGGCATTTCACTGAGGTAAAACCGCTCCAGGTCAGGCTCGAACTCATAACCTCAGCATTGCACGCGCCGAGACACTGACGTATAAGCACCGCGCGCTGAACGATTACGCCACTGGAGCCGCAGAAAGAGGACCCGCCCAATATCACGAGTTATATCTCAGCGGTTGACAAATTGGCTTTGATGTAAGATTTTCCGGTTGTATTCACATGTGGTTCCTCACTAATTGGAGGAATTTGCTTTATTGCACAGAGCTAAACTGGATTGATACTGAAAATATATTTTCAATATTTTCCTCGATTGTTCTCTGAGCCATTGAGGTCTTTAGTCAGTAGAAGCCTTATAATCTCATTCTCGGGCAGACTCAATTACTGATCACCACTGTATCTTGGGCACCAAGTTCCAGAAGTTGATCTTGCTCTGAGTTTTGGCATCACAGTCAAATAGAAACATACCCTTCGGTCCAATCCGTCTATAGCTAACAGATATCCTAATCTAACCTTGTCCGTATGCCAGCATTTGTCCTATATCCCTCTGAAACCTTCCGATATGAATGTGTTCAGAACTTATTTACAAGGACGTTGCCAGGTTTAGAGGACTTGAGCTAAAGGCCGAGGGTGAATAATCTTGAGTTGTTGACCCTGAATCATCAGAGGCTGAGTGGTGACCTTCAAACACGTGTCTACGTGTGCCCAAACTTCAAAGAATTATGTGCCTGCAACTCTCGGTTCCTCAGGAGGGAACTTAACAGTGAGAGAAAGCCACTTGCGGTGGTTGGGGAACAATTTCGAATTTCGTTGACTTCACGTGTGAAGACGGTTATTAAACACTTAAGATTGGGTATGAAAAATGCTGAGAGTTTTGAAAAGTTAGACCCCCGCGAGTCTGCAGTGAACCATCTCCCGGAGACGCAATCCCTGGTGCCTTAAAGGTTTGATCACATTCAGATGATGCTAAGTCCATTTGGTACACTCTGATCTCCGCCCAAGAAAGCCACAAACAAGGTTCTGTCTTTTTGCATTTTGATCCTCTTCTTCTCAGCAGTTCTTTATTTTAATCAGACAAATGTTCCAAGCAAAGCCGAATATAACATTCACACGGTTCAATGAGATAAATCTAATTCCTTTTTGATTACTACATCGACCTGTGTGAGTTTGTAGCCAGTTGAATAAAGAAATACCAATTAAACATGGCTTGCCGGCAATGTAAATGAAACAGGACGCTGATTCGAAGCATTTTTGAGCTGAACAAGATCACCTGCTCATGTTCCTCCCCAGATATTTCCAGGATACGTTAGTTGACTGCCGAGACACTTCACAGGAAATGACATTTGTCAAACCAGAGAAAGTGGAATTTTTCAATCGTAGTTAAAACTGCTCCAGGTGAGGCTCGAACCCATAACGTCGGCATTGCGCATGCCGGGACACTGATATTTTAGCACCGCGCGCTGACCAATTGCCCCACTGGAGCCGCACAAAACGGCCCGTCCCAATATCACGAGTTATACCTCAGCGGTTGACAAATTAGCTTTGAAATAAGATTTTCCGGTTGTATTCACATGTGGTTCCTCACTTATTTGAGGAGTTTGCTTCATTACGCAGTGCTAAACTGGATTGATACTGAAAAATGCATTTTCAATATTTTCCTCGATTGTTCTCTGAGCCATTGAGGTCTTTAGTCAGTAGAAACATGCCAATCTCATTCTCGGGTAGACTCAATTACTGATCACCACTGTGTCTTGATTCGAAGCATTTTTGAGCTGAACAAGATCCCCTGCTCATGTTCCTCCCCAGATATTTCTTCACATTTCAAGTATTTCTAGCATACATTGTTGATACATTTCTCAGGAAGTGACATTTGTCAATGAATTTTCCAATATACTCTTCAGCCATGAGTAGATAAAACTGCTCCAGGTGAGGCGCGAATTCACTACCTCGGCGTTACGCACGTCGAAATATTGACGTATAAGTTCCGCGCGCTGACCGATTGCGTCTCGAGAGCCGCACATTGTTTTCGCTGGTGAATACCCACTAGCCACGAAACGACATGACCAGCTATCCTTCGTAGTCACACACACGGATGACCAGCAACATGAGTTCGACTGGGACAACGCTACTTTTATAGGACAAGCCAAACAGAGAACAGCCAGGGAATTCCTAGAGGCATGGCACTCATCCGCAGATTCTATAAACAAACACATCGACCTGGACCCAATATGCGGGCCACTGAAGCGGACAGCTGAAACTGACAACCGGAAGCGGCAGAGACAAACCACTATAAATGTCGGAGGGAACAGAAGCTGTTCATGTCGTTTCGTGGCTAGTGGGTATTCACAGGAGGCTCCCAAGCACTGAGGATGTCACCTAGACAGGGGACGAAACTCTGTTCTTGAAACTCTTCCCTGGTTCAACTTCCCGGAGCGAGGTGCGATGGACTTCCTCTGAGCCAGTCTCACCTGATAAGCCGCGCGTTGCTCGCTTTCTCCAATGGTTCGGTCTTGGAAGCCTGTGATTCCGCTTTGTTATATTATACACATGGGAGAGTTCAGCAGTTCAGATCCCAGACGAGTTCTTATTCTTTGTTCTCAGTTTCGCCAAAATGCTCAATCCGCTTTCCAACAAAGCAGCTTGGCTCAATGTGGTTGGACTACTTGAAGTGGAGATGGGGCATAGGCTAACACTTGGTCAAAGTGAAAACAACTGTCTCCAAGTGTTTGCCCACGTCATCCGACTCTGAGTGTATCCCCCCAGCTGCATCATTGCTGAATTCTGCGTATGAAACATCAGGAAGCGGTGAAGTGGTTGGAGACAGGTTCACAGGAAAGGTGCAGTGTTTGAGGAATGTCAGCAATGAAGAGAGATTGGGAAGTAGAGACAGTTCTCCTTGGAGAACAGAAATCTGAAAGCTGGTCTGATTGAAGCTTCCCAAGTCATAGGGGATCTGGACAGAGGAAATGCGGGAGTGAAAATGCTGCCACATCTGAAAGGATCGAGAACCATAAGACAGAGATTTGAAGTCTCCAGGAAAAGAAGTAAAAGCGCCATGAGGAAGACTGTTTTCTCACAGGAAGTGGTTCGGGTCTGTGAGCGAGCTGCATGTTGCTACATGTGTGCCCCGTCCCCGTCAGTGTTCCTCTGTAACACAACTCTGTTCTACTCGCTGCATTTCAAATCAGCTTTCTGCTTCCCGTCATTCCATGGATATGAAATAAATCTTTCGTATTGGTACACGGGCAAAATTTACACAGGGTGGGGTGAGGCGCTTGTGAAGGTCTAGATGCTCTTCTGTTCACGATGGGTCTGCTCAGATCTAATTTGCAAAACCTGCTCTCTGAGATAGGAATAAACGGGCGAAGGCGAAACACCTCAGTTACAGTGTGTTTGATGCTCAGGGCGCCCTGCAGTAATTCCCCACGGTGTTTCACACAGCAGCCTCCTCCCAGTGACATGAAATGCAGTGAATAACAAAAAGTTCAGCATGTTGAATCCGCATCACCACAAAGACACAATTCCCCAATACCCTATTAGTCATAACCTCAGAGAGATACACACTGGCCGTGAACTCGATAGGTTGAACGGCTTCTGTCTGAATGACAAAACGCGTTTGTGATACTCTTCTCCTGTCTCTGGGACAGAGCGGCTAAGGGAGAAACAATGACCCATTTTTAACTCACCCTTCCGTGTTGGACTGTCTGGAGCCCCGCAGCCTGGGCCATAGGGATGACTCTCAGTGAGTGAGGGCTTCCCTCAAATTCTGGGAATCTGGGGCCATTCATGTCAGATTTTAAATAAAGCCCGGTCCAAGCAAATGAACGTACATTAGTATTGCTGAAGTCTTACTGCAGGATTGATGTGTGAAAAATAATCCTGAACAGCAAAAGGGCTGCACAGAAAGATTCCACATTCACTTAGTAGAGAAAAGGATCCCATTTTGACTTAATTCTTTCCCTGCAGCTCCGCATCCTTCTCTCTGTCTTTGATCAATGTCATTGATGGAAGATCCCAGTCGCCGTTGATAATTTCCAGAACGAACCTGACTCTGCTCGTCCTGCACCTTCCCGCTTCCAGTGATTTGAGAATGAGCTGCAGAGCTTGGACTAGCCCCCAGCACTGCCTCCCCGTGGAGGGAAATGGTTGCATCGATCTTCCCGTGGAGAGATCCCGGTCACGTGGGGAGGGAGCAAAGATAAGCCTCCTGTGAGCAGGGAGACAGAATGGGAAGGAGCTGTTCATTGTAGTTTTTACTGGCTGAAGCAAACAACAATAGTATTTTTGTGGAAACACCCTTTTCAGAGATGCTATTGCGCAGCTCTGAAGCAGATGGAAATTGAATCCGGGTCTCCTACATCCGAGCTGGGGACATTGTCACCGCCTGAGTGTCACTTGGTTTATAGTCAAAGACAGCTAGGGCGTGGCACGCTTATTGCTTTCGCGGTATGATTCTTGCTTGGGGTAAGCTTTCGCATCTGTGAGACGTCCAGTGTTCAAATCTCCCACAAGCCCTGTCTCTTGCTCCCGTTGTGTGGGGAGTGCATGGCGGTGGCTGTTCTAAACCTGCTGATACTTTTCAGCTGTTCTTGATTTACAGCATCCGCAGCACTGTTGGATTTTGTTCAATATATCACGTTGTTTGCCCACGCAATCCGACCTTGAATGAATCCTCCATAATAGGTGTGAAGGTGAAACATATCAGTTACAGTGTGTTTGATCCTCAGGACGCTCTGCAGTATTTTCCCACGCTGTTCCACACAGCAGCCTCCTCCCGGGAAGATGGGAAATTGTAAATAACAACATATCGGGGACTGCATCACCACATAGTACACAGTTGCCCATTATTCCGACAGGTATCACCAATTGTGAATGATCTCAGAGAGACAGAAGCGACAGACAACAGCCGTGATGGGGTGAATCATGTGTTTGTGATATCCCTCTCCCTATCTCTGGGACAGAGCGGCTGAGGGAGAAACAATGGCCTTTTTTTAGATTACTTACAGTGTGGAAACAGGCCCTTCGGCCCAACAAGTCCAAACCGACCCGCCGAAGCGCAACCCACCCGTACCCTACAATTACCCCTTACCTAACACTACATGGCCAATTCACATGTGGGAGGAAACCGGAGCACCCGGAGGAAACCCACGCAGACACGTGCAAACTCCACACAGTCAGTCGCCTGAGTCGGGAATTGAACCCGGGTCTCAGGCGCTGTGAGACAGCAGTGCTAACCACTGTGCCACCGTGCCGCCCACAATCCTACCTTCCGCTTTCGACTGTCTGCAGCCCCCACACCCCCCCCCCCCCCACCCCCCACACACCCCCCAGCTCCAGGCCGTGGGGTGACTCTCCGGGAGTGAGGGTTTCCATCGGATTCTCTTAACTTGGGACCGTTGGGGGTCAGATACTAACTGCTGCCCGGTCGCAGCAAAGAAACCGATCCACGCATTGCGAAGACCTTTCTGCAGGAATACTGTGTGAAGACGGATCCTCAACAGCAAACAGGCTGCATAGAAAGATCCCGTGGGCGGCACGGTGGCACAGTGGTGTGGGCGGCACGGTGGCACAGTGGTTAGCACTGCTGCCTCACAGCGCCTGAAGACCCGGGTTCAATTCCCGACTCAGGCGACTGACTGTGTGGAGTTTGCACATTCTCCCCGTGTCTGCGTGGGTTTCCTCCGGGTGCTCCGGTTTCCTCCCACAGTCCAAAGATGTGCGGGTCAGGTGAATTGGCCATGCTAAATTGCCCGTAGTGTTAGGTAAGGGGTAAATATAAGGGTAAGGGTATGGGTATGGGTGGGTTGCGCTTCGGCGGGTCGGTGTGGACTTGTTGGGCCGAAGGGCCTGTTTCCACACTGTAAGTAATCTAATCTAAAATTAAGTTATCCACGTGTCCCTCGTGTCCATTTCTCTCTTTCCCACCATCAGCATCTTTCTCTCTGTCTCAGGTAAATGAGGAAATTCGCAATCAAATTTGGAGGAAGCAAAAGGGCAGCATTTGCTCTTCCCTGTCTGTCAGTGGGAGAAAACGGCTGCATTCTCCGCCGATGGAGACAGGGGAAGGGACAAACAGCACCGTCTCGAGAGCAAGGAGACAGAACGAGAAGCAGATATTCTTGACACTCTTTGCTGCTTGGAATTCCTGGTGCAACGTGGGATGTACTTCGCTCTGAGCGATTCTCAGCTGGTTCAGTGGTGGAAATGCCACAATTTCACCAGCTCCTTTGTCTCGAGTCACGATCGTCGCTGAGGAGCTTGTGTTAAACTGGCCTGACTTCATTATTTGGAGATACCGGTGTTGAACTGGTGTACAAAGTTTAAAAATCACAGGTTATAGTCCAACAGGTTTATTTGGAAACACTAGCTTTCCGTGTGCTGCTCCTTCAGCAGGTGGTTGTGGAGTACAAGATTGTAAGACACAGAATTTATAGCAAAAGTTTACGGTGTGATGTAACTGAAATTATAGATTGAAAAATATCTTGATTGTTTGTTAAGTCTCTCACCTGTTAGAATAACCATGATAGTTTCGCTTCTTTCATATTTAATCACAAAACATTTTTTTTGTTACATTCTCAAGTGAACTTCAATAATTGGTGTCAGCCCAGAAGTATTGGGTATTAGCACCTGTGTGTGCTGCTTTCTGTGCCAAAATGTTTGGACTGATTCTAATCTTTTAAAAAATGAATAAACACTATCTTACATGGATTTGAGCAAAGCATCTGCACTGACCCCTCTCTTTATTTAATTTTCAACGTAACTTCAGTCCTAACATCATCCTGATACCATTCCCCCTTGCTTAGGATTTAAAGGATCGGCTTAGGGCCAACCTTCTCTCTCTCAAAATAAACGGGAAACTCAGTAACAGAGGGGGTCCTGCACTTTGAGGTCATTAATTACCTCAGTTTCATTTTCATGGTTGCGTCTAGAAAGTACTGCTCTAATAAATTAATAATTTATCTTGATGAACGAGCAGTGCTCCTAAAGCTTGTGATTTCAAATAAACCTGATATCGCGAGACTTCTGACTTTGTCCATGCCAGCCCAACACCAGCATCTCCACATCGGAATCATGAGTGAGATTGATTGGAATAGTTGGAAAACTAAGGTAATTCGATAAATTATGTGATAGCAATATATAGAATGGGATTCGAAACGGATAACGGTGAATGATAGCATTCTCAGAATTTTGTAAATCACTGTACACAGTGAGTCAGGAAGCTATACAATTCAGGAAAGTTTCCCATCCACAAACAAACAATAGTGAGGAATGTAACTGTTGGGACAAACTTTCTTGGAATCAGATTATGAAATTTGGATATGACTGTAACAGTAATTGTCTTGGTATTAATGAGCACACCAATGTAGGCGAGTGTGGTGATGAGTACCAAATTCGGAGAAGGAAATACTTGCCTTCAAGATCATATCAGAAATATTCAGTGGATTCAAAGGAATGAGAAGATTGTTCCCCCGGGAGCATACCAATAAAATCAGTCCATGTGCCATGGAGTTTAGAATAATGAGATTTGAGGACAATATCTTCATCCACAAAAATTAATCATCGTGTAGAATTCGACAAAGGGAAAAATGAAGTGATGTACACAAACGGGACACTGATATAGAAAGACAGCACACGACATATAGGACAGGTTTTCATTGAAGTGTCAATTTCCAAATCATAATGCAGTTTAAAGGTAGTTATTGTCCTTATTCAACCTGCAGTAGAAGTGATTATACCCCACAGTGAGGTGGTTGAATCAATTGAGTCACTCAGATCACGGGGATTGACCTTCCAAGCCAGTCCCATATTCTATGAACGTATAAAGAAAAGTGAGTGGAGAGATCTTGGTCGCCATAGAGACAATGTTCATGATGTGCTTAGATAACGAATTGGATTACTTGAGTTTATAATTGAATAAATCATACTACAGAAGAGATCATTGTACAAGTGTAATATTCTTGATTCAGCCTCACTTAGAGCATTGTGTGTAATCCTGATCTTCAATCTTCATCACAAATGTGAAAAGTTCAGAAAGGACACAGAAGTGCTTCCTGGGATATGAAGACAGAAAGGACACAGACGGGGTTTATCGAGATGGTGGGAAGGCTGAAGGATTTATTCGCGAGATTCTGGAAATGCTGTAGCAGAAACAGGAAAAATTGGGAAGTAAACTAACAGATTTTCCAAATGATATGAGGTTTGAACTGAGTAGGAAGTGAATTCCCTCTTTCAGGTGAATCAATGTCAGAGATTTGAAACGGTGTATGATAAATATAGGATGAGAGCAGAGTTGCTTTCACTCAGAGAATTATTTATCTCCTGAATGTTTTGCTTTTCTTTTCCCAGAAACCGGATACAGAAGCTGATTCCAGCATGTTTTAAAATTCACATGAGCATAGAGTCACAGAATCACACAGCACTAAAACAAACACTTTGGTCCAAAGACTACATGCCGAACAGAATCCCAAGCTAACCTCGTCCTACCTGCCAGATTCTGCTCTCTGTCCCTCCAAACCTTTCCTATTCATGTACTTGTTCAAATGACTCTTAAATGTTGTAATTGTACCTGCATCCACACTTCCTCAAGCGGTTCATTCCACATGCAAAGCACCCTCTGTGAAACAAAAAAAAAAGCCTCTAATGCATTTTTAAAATATCTCTCAACTTAAAAATGTGCCTCTGCATCTTGAATCCTCCCGACCTAGGGAAAAGACAACTATCGTTAACATCACCTATACCTCTCATTATTTTATAAACTTCTCTCAAGCTCCCCTCTCCATCTCCTAACCTCGAACACAAAAAGTCCCAGCCTGACTAACCTTCCATTATAACTCAAATCTTCCATACCAGGCAAAATCTTGTACATCTCTTCTGAACCCGCGACAGCTTGATAATGCCCTTCCTATAACTGGGCAACCAGAACAGAATACAGCATTCTGGAAAAGCCCTCAGCAGTGTCTTGTACAATCTCAACCTGGCTTCCGAATTCCATTCCACAAACACTGAGCCAACGAAGGCAAGCTTACCAAAAGAGTGTTAAACATCCTGTCTATTGTGCCTCAAACTTCAAAGAATTATGTGGCTGCACCCCCCCCCCCACCCCCCCCCCCCCCCCCCATCCCCGTTCCCTAAGGAGGGAATTTAACAGTGGGACAAAGTCTATTAGTGGATGGGGAACAATTCTGAATTTCTTTGACTTCACGTGTGGAGAGGTTTATTGAAGACTTGCAGCTGTGTAAGACTGAGTATGAAAAAAGCTGATGGTTTTGAAAAGTTGGACCCTCGTGAGTCTGAAGTGAACCGTCTCTCGGAGATGCAATTCCTGCTTTACCCTGGTGCCTTAAAAATTTGATCACATTCATCTGATGATGGTCGTTCCATTTCGTACACTCTGATCTCCATCCAAGAAACCCACAAACAAGGCTCTATCTTTTTGCATTTTGAATCCTCATCTTCTCAGCAGTTCTGTATTTTAAGCTGATAAATGTTCCAAACAAAGTTGAATACAACATTCACACGGTTCCATGAGATAAATTTAATTCATTTTTGATTGTCAAAACGACCTGTGCTGCAAATTGAACTAAAGAGATACCAGCTAAACAGCTTTCCCCTGCAATTTAACTCAATGCAGACAGCTCTCTGAGAATCATCGTCGAATTGAACAAGATCACCTTCTCTTGCTTCTCCCGATATATTTCTTCACGTTTAGATTATTTCCAGGACGTGTTGGTTGATTGGTGAGCCATTTCTCAATCCACGGAAACTGGTATTTTTAGTCAACTCAGCATCGGCGATGAGAAGACGAAACTGCTCCAAGTGATGCTTAAACTCACAACCTCGGCATTGCTTACTCCGCCATATAAGTACGGCGCGCGGACCGATTACTCCATAGAAGCTAGATGCTTTTCGATTGCTTAATATGTCGGGTTATACCTGAGCGTTTGGCAAATTGGTTGTAACGTAGGGTTCTTCGCTCGACTTCATCGGTAGGTCCTGACTTATTTGAGGAAATTGCTTAACTAAACTGGATTGATATTGAAAAATAGCATTTCCAATATTTTCTCGACACTCCCCTGATCCATCGATGTCTTTAGTCTGTAGGAACCAGTCAATCTCATTATTGAACTGACTCAATGAATGACCTCCACCGCATGAGGGGCACCGGATTCTCGAGGTTGTCCTTGGTCTGAGTTTTGAAATCATGGAGACATAAAGACGTACAGAACGGAAACACATTCTTCTGTCCAACTCGTCCATATCAGATATCCTAACCTAATCCCTCGGATATCCCTCGGACCACTTCCTGTTCATATACCCAACCAGATGTCTTTTAAATGATGTAATTGTATCAGACTCCGCCACATCCTCTGGCAGCTCATTCCATACACGCATCACCTTCTCCATGAAATAAAAAGCCCCTTAGGTCTCTCTTATATCTTTCCCCTCTCACCCTGAACTTATTCCCTCTAGTTCTGGACTCCCCCACCCCAGGGCTTTATCCTATCTATTAGGATGTTACCTGGTGTGGAAGGAAAGTCGTGCCTGAAAAGGCTCAGGCTGTTTTTGTTGGAGAGAAGGTTGAGAGGAAACTTAATCGCGACGTAATAATCAGAGGTTAGATTGGGGGAACATTTTCCCTCGGATAGTGAAGGCTAACAAGAGAGGATAAAGCTTTAAATTGAGGGGTGATAGATTTAGGACAGATATCAGGGTATCACTCAAGAGAAGTAGGGGAGTGGAAGGGCCTGCCCGCAACAGTCGTAGACTCACCGACCTTAATGGCATTTAAATGGGCATTGGACATACATATGGATTAGAATGGAACAGTGCAGGTTAGATGGGCATCGGATTAATTTCACAGGTCGGCACATTATCGAGGGCCAAAGGACCTGTCCTGCGTTTTGATGTTCTATGTTCTATGATTTTATAAATCTCCTATAAGTTCACCCCTCAGCCTCCGACGCTCCAGAGAAAACAGCCCCATCCTATTCAGCCTCTCCCTATATTTCAAATCCTCCAACCCTGGCAACATCCTTGCAAATCTTTTCTAAATCCTTTCAAGTTTCACAACATCTTTCCGATAGGAAGACCAGAATTACACGCCACATTCCAAAAGTATCCTAACCAACGCCCTGTACAGCCGCAACATGACCTCCCAATTCCTATACTCAATAACCAATAAAGGAAAGCATGCCAAATGCCTTCGTCACTATTCTATCTACCTGCGACTCTACTTTCAAGGAGCTTTGAACCTGCACTCCAAGATCTCTTTGTTCAGCAACACTCCCTAGGACCTTACCATTAAGTGTCTAAGTCCTGCTAAGATTTACTAGCGTGATTTGATTTTTTTTTCTCATTTCTGCATTGATGATTGAACCATGCCCATTGGGATCTGGTTCTGCTGAAAGTAATGGAGGACTAATTGATCGATGTGATCGGTGATCCAATCCCCTGGAGAACTGGGTTACCAATACGATGGAGGAGTACCAGTAAGCAGACGCAGTGGAATACGGAAATATGCGATGCTGGTGATGTTACGTTGGGAGGCCAGCAGAGGGTGGCATTGTGCCATTTCTAGACACCAGTGGGACAGACAGAGACCGTGATTGATTCATTACAGCTTATTTCATTCATTCACAAGCACGCACTGACACACAGAGAGGCACAAAACCAGATTCAGAGAGACACAGACTGAGACACACATGTAGACGGGTAAACACAGCCACACTCAAACTCCCCTCCACGGATGGTGTGTCCTATTGCAGAGCTAGTCACACCAAAATTTGCATGCCTCCCCAAATTTTGTACCCCTCTCCATTTTTCTATGACAACCAACATTTTGCAGCCTTCTCCACATTTTGCACACTCCCAGGTTTTGTGATCCTGCCAAATTTTGCACCTCCAAGTATTCCTCCTTCAAACTATTGCTGCATTTGCAGCACCGTCGCCAAATTATGCAGCCCTCTGCAAAGTACCTCCTCTGATTCTGTGACCCATTCCAGGTTTTGTGGCCTCTCCTCAAATTAGGGCCATCCCCAAATGATACACTTCCCCAAGTGTTGCTTCTGCAACAATTTTGCAACACTCTACTCCCCCACCCCACAATTTTGTGACCACTACAATTTGGAGCCCCTGAAAATATTTTCAACCTCTCATATTCCCCCTTTCATGTTCCTACATTTTGCACGTCTCCAAATATTGTCCCCTCCTCAGATTTCACAACCCCAAAAATCACAAGTCTTGCCCCCACTCCCACATGTATTTGGGACTCATCCTCTCCCAACTGTTGATCTCTCCCAAATGTTATCCCTCCTCCATTTTTGTGCACCTACCTCATGTTTTTGTGCCACCACTTCCTCTTTTTATGCCCCAAGATTTTGGAATGTTGTACTCCAGAGGGCATGGAAGCTTAGGTATTGAGTATGTGTCAAGTAGACATTGATTGTATTGAATGATACAGCAGGCTCAATATCTTGTACAAGAATCCTGATGAAGGACTTTTACCGAAAATATCGATTTTCCTGCTGCTCAGATGCTGCGTTGCCTGCTGTGCTTCTCCAGCACTACACTCTTGAATCGATGGGCCAAGTGGCTATCTCCTGCTCTGAATACAATGTTTAATATTTGATCAGATTATTAGATGGTGAATTTTTTGTTAACAAATCTCCCAACCTCAAGAACGGAATCTCCTTATTGACCAATGATTTCTGACTGACCCAGCTAGTTCTTAGTTATGAGCTTGTTTTATTCATTTTGTGATTACACACTGGAGAAAACTTTTAAAAACTGTGAGAAGCATCCCTCATTATTATTAATTCCAGTCAATACAATCCTAATTGATTCAATCTCCTCTCATATCCCAGGATTCAATTTGGTAAACCTTTGCTGCACTGAGCATCCTTCCCCAGATAAGGATACCAACACTACACACGGTATTCCAGCTGTGGCCTCACCATAGCCCTGTATAATTGCAGTAAGACTGCCTTGTGTTCCTGCCCTTGAATCCTCTCACTATGAAGACCAAGATACCATTTACCTTCTTTGCTGCTTGTTGCACCTGCACACTTAATTTCAGTGACTGGCGCACAAGAACACAGAGGTCTCGGTCAAAATTCATCTCAATTTACAGCCATTCAAATAATCTGCTTTTCTATTTTTGCAACCAAAATGGAATCATCTCACATTTTCCACACAGACTGCATATGCCATGTATTTGCCCACTCGCTGCACTAATCCAAACAACATTGCATCCTCCTCACTGTGCAGCCATCTAACCCAGCTTTGTGTCATCTGCAAACTTTGAAATATTCCAGTTCGTTCTCCCATCTAAATCATTGACATATATTGTGAATAGCTGAGGTCCTAGTACCAATCAATACAGTACTCCAATCATTAATTATCACAGAACATTGATCTGATTGATCCTCCTTGACTGACCATACAGAGTAGCACATCAGCCTGATGTTCATGACTGACTGGCTGGAGACCCAATGAGCAATTGTGAATCACTCTACTACTAAAGCATGGAAGCAGGCCATTCAGCTGATTGTGTCCATGTGGTTCTCTAAATAAGCTTTCTGACCTTGTACTATTCTCCTGAGTTTTCTACGTAATCTTGCACATTAATTGATGATAAACAAAATTATCAGGCCCTTGACTGAACCTTTTCAAACCACTGTTCCATGCAATTTATTCCAGATCTAATTACTCATGGTGTGATGTTTCTTTCTCACCACACATTTCCTTCTCTTAAATTGTATATGAAATCTGCACTCTTATTCTCAATGCCGGGTATGATTGGGAATGCACTGCTAAGTGTATGATGGAGGCAGATTTATTCAAAACTTTCAAAAGAATTAGTTGAAGAGGAAACTTTGGGGGTGATAGAAATAAGAAGGAGTGGAACATATAGAGTCAGAGAGATGTACAGCATGGAAAC
This sequence comes from Hemiscyllium ocellatum, assembly GCF_020745735.1. Taxonomy (NCBI): domain Eukaryota; kingdom Metazoa; phylum Chordata; class Chondrichthyes; order Orectolobiformes; family Hemiscylliidae; genus Hemiscyllium; species Hemiscyllium ocellatum. Next base: position 15,876,216 of record NC_083421.1, read on the forward strand.
AGACCCTTTGATCCAACCCGTCTATGCCAACCAGATATCCCAACCCAATCTAGTCCCATCTGCCTGCACCCGGACCATATCCCTCCAAACTCTTCCTATTCATATACCCATTCAAATGCATCTTAAATGTTGCAATTGTACCAGCCTCCACCCCATCCTCTGGCAGCTCATTCCATATTCATACCACTCTCTGTGTGAAAACATTGCCCCTTAGGTCTCTTTTATATCTTTCCCCTCTCACCCTAAACCTATGCCCTCTAGTTCTGGACTCCCCAACCCCAGGGAAAAAACTTTGCCTATAAACCTCTATAAGATCACCCCTTGGCCTTTGACGCTCCAGGGAAAACAGCCCCAGGCTGTTCAGCCTCTCCCTACAGCTCAAATACACTAACCTGGCACCATCCTTGTAAATCTTTTCTGAACCCTTTCAAGTTTCACAACATCTTTCCAATTGGAAGGAGAACAGAATTGCACGCAATATTCCAACAGTGGTCTAACCAATGTCCTGTACAGCTGCAACATGACCTCCCAACTCCTGCACTCAATACCCCGACCAACAAATGAAAACATACCAAACACCTTCTTCACTATCCTATCTACCTGCGAGTCCACTTTCAAGGAGCTATGAACCTGCACTCCAAGCTCTCTTTGTTCAGCAACACTCCCTAGGGCCTTACCATTAGGTGTCTAAGTCCTGCTAAGATTTGCTTTCCCAAAATGCAGCACCTCGCACTTATCTGAATTAAACTCCATCTGCCACTTCTCGGCCATTGGTCCATCTGATCAAGATCCTGTTGTAATCTGAGGTAACCTTCTTCACTGTCCACTACACCTCCAATTTTGGTGTCACCTGCAAACTTACTCTTCTGCTCACATCCAAATCATGTATATAAATAAGAAAAAGTAGAGGATCCAGCACCGATCCTTGCGGCACTCCACTGGTCACAGGCCTCCAGTCTGAAAAACAACCCTCCATCACCACCCTCTGATTTTAACTTTGAGCCAGTTCTGTATCCAAATGGCGAGTTCTCCCTGTATTCCATGAGATTTAACCTTGCTAGTCAGTGTCCCATGGGGAACCTTGTCGAACGCCTTACTGAAGTCCATATAGATCACATCTACCACTCTGCCCTCATCAATCCTCTTTGTTACATCTTCAAAAAACTCAATCACAAAGCCATGTTGACTACCCCTAATTAGTCCTTGCCTTTCCAAATACATGTACATCCTGATCCTCAGGATTCTCTCCAGCAACTTGCCCACCACTGACATCAGGTTCACTGGTCTATAGTTCCCTGGGATTGTCTTTACTACCCTTCTTAAACAGTGGCACCACGTTAGCCAACCTCCAGTCTTCCAGCACCTCACCTGTGACAATCGATGATACAAATATCTCAGCAAGAGGCCCAGCAATCATTTCTCTAGCTTCCCACAAAGTTCTAGGGTACACCTGATCAGGTCCTGGGGATTTAAACACCATTATGCATTTCCAGACATCCAGCACTTCCTCCTATTGCCGAAGAGGCTGTTTCCACACTGTAGGAATTCTATGATTTTTACCAGACTGAAGAGCTTCTCATCAGCTACTTTGTAGAGACCATGCATTATTTTGAAACCTTCTTTCAAATCTCCGCTCAGCCTTCTCCAATCTAACTTTATGGCTGCAATTTCTCACTCATTCATGTGAAGGCAGTTTCTTCACCTTCCCAGTCTCATGGTCCATTCAAATTCCTGAGACTCCTAATGCTGATGAATTAACTCCAATTAAATGTTAGGAAGAATTCAGCTAGGGTTTCCAATCCCTACACCAAGCTTAATTTCTAAGCTATTGCTTTTGTCCCTCTCTGCTGTAACCCATTGAGATTCAGTGTGGTACTAGGAACGCACAGCAGATTAGGCAGCATCCAAGGGCAGGAGAATTGACATTTCGGGCATAAGCCCTTCATCAGGAATGAGGAGCTTCTGATCTCATTTTTGTGTCAACACTAAGACCATCTGTATGCACCTCAGTCACCTCATTTGAGCCTGTCTCCATTTCAGTTTAGTTGCTGCTGAAATCCACCTAAAAACCCTTCCTTACCTTCAGGCTTGACTGCAGGTAGTTCTTCCAAAATGCGATAGTTGCATTCTTGAGCAAGCCTGCATTATATAAAAATCACGCTTAAAGTGTTGGCAATGTAATTGTGTTAGACATAACACCGTTTTAAAAACTTTTGCTTTAGAAATAATGTCTCCAAATTGTCAACCATGTTACAGTGGTTTCTCCTTGATGAAACTTTGTACATTCTGCTACAATGCATGTTTGTGAACGCGAATTTGCTATAACATGATTGACGAATTGGGGACACTGTTTCTGAAGTGCAAAGTTTAAAGTGTGTTGTGGTTCTGTTCGCCGAGCTGGGAATTTGTGTTGCAGACATTTTGTCCCCTGTCTAGGTGACATCCTCAGTGCTTGGGAGCCTCCTGTGAAGCGATTCTGTGATGTTTTCTCTGGCATTTATAGTGGTTTGAATCTGCCGCTTCCGGTTGTCAGTTCCAGCTGTCCGCTGCAGTGGCCGGTAAATTGGTTCCAGGTCGATGTGCTTGTTGATTGAATCAGTGGATGAGTGCCATGCCTCTAGGAATTCCCTGGTTGTTCTCTGTTTGCCTTGTCCTATAATAGTTGTGTTGTCCCAGTCAAACTCATGTTGCTTGTCATCTGCGTGTGTGGCTACTAAGGATAGCTGGTCGTGTCATTTCATGGCTAGTTGGTGTTCATGGATGCGGATTGTTAGCTGTCTTCCTATTTGTCCTATGTAGTGTTTTGTATACTATGTTGGTTTTGCTCGTACTGGGTATCAGGTCCTTTGTCTGGTGAGTTGTTGTCTGAGAGTGGCTGTTGGTTTGTGTGCTGTTATGAGTCCTAGTGGTCGTAGTGGCTGTCAGTTCAGAAGTGTTCTTGATGTATGGTAAAGTGGCTAGTCCTTTGGGTTGTGGCATGTCCTCATTCAAATGTCTTTCCCTTAGGCATCTGTTGATGAAATTACGGGGTTTTCCGTTTTTGGCGAATACATTGTAGACGTGTTCTTTTTCCTCTTTTTGCAGTTCTGGTGTACTGCAGTGTGTTGTGGCCCTTTTGAACAGTGTCTTGATGCAACTTCTTTTGTTTGCGTTGGGGTGGTTGCTTTCGCAGTTCAGGACTTGGTCTGTGTGTGTGGCTTTCCTGTATTTCCTAATGCTGAATGGCCTAATTTCTGTTCCTATGTCTTATGATCAAACACTTTGGCAAAATAGTGGATTTCAAGGAGGAAAGTGAGATACAGGGAGAGAATTCCAGATCTTGGGGCTGAGGCAATTTGAGGTGCAGCCACCAAAGGCCGAGGAAGAAAAGCTGGGAGTGTGTAATTGGCTGGAGTTGGAGCATTTAACATATCTCGGAAAAGGACAGTACAGAGATAAAGATACGAGAAACCATGGGAGGAATTTGATGACAAGGGTGAGAATTTTAAAGTCCAGACGCTGCCTGAGTAGGTGCCCATGTACATCAGTGAGGATGGGAGTGACAGAGGAATGGGAATTGTTGAAAGATGTGGTGCTGGAAAAGTGCAGCATGCCAGGCAGCAGCTGAGGAGCAGGAGAATTGACATTTTGGGCATAAGCCCTTCTTTCAGAAATGAGGCTGGTGAGCCAAGATAAAAGGTGGTGGGGGGAGGGAGTTTGGGGGAGGGGCACTGGGAATATGATAGATCGAAGGAGGTTAAGATGAGGGTGATAGGTCGGAGAGGGGGTGGGGGGCAGAGAGGTCAGGAAGAAGATTGCAGGTCAAGAGGGTGGTGCTGAATCTAGGGGTTGGGACTGAGATAAGGTGGGGGGGAGGGAAAATGAGGAAGCTGGAGAAATCTACATTCGCCCCGTGTAGTTGGATGGCTCCTATGCGGAAGATGAGGCGCTCTTCCTCCATGTCCTTGGCAGAGTGGGAGGGGGAGTTAAAGTGTTCAGCCACGGGGCATTTGGGTTGGTTGGTGAGGGTGTCCCAGGGGTGTTCCATAAAATGTGCCACAAGTAGTTGGCCTGTCTCTCCAATGTAGAGGGGACCACATTGGGTGCAGCGGATACAGTAAATGATGTATGTGGAGGTGCAGGTGAATTTACGACGGATATGGAAGGATCCATTGGAGCCTTGGAGAGAGGTGAGGGGGCAGGTGTGGGCACAAGTTTTGCACTTCTTGCGGTTGCAGGGCTAGGTGCCGGGAGGGGAGGTAGGGTTGGTGGGTGGTGTGGACCTGACGAGGGAGTTGCGGAGGGAGTGGTCTCTCCGGAACGCTGATAGGGATGGGGAGGGAAATATATCCCTGGTGGTGGGGTCTGTTTGGAGGTGGCGGAAATGACAGAGGATGAAACAATGTATCCGGAGGTTGGTGGGGTGGAAGGTGAGGACCAGTGGGGTTCTGGACTGGTGGAGGTTGGAGGGGCGGGGTTCAAGGGTGGAAGTGCGGGAAGTGGAGAGCATCATCGACCACATTGGAGGGGAAATTGTGGTCTTTGAAGAAGGAGGCCATTTGAGCTGTTCGATAGTGGATTTGGTCCTCCTGGGAGCAGATACGGCGGAGGCAAAGGAATTGGGAATATGCGATGGCGTTTTTACAGGGGGCAGAGTGGGAGGAGGTATAATCTAGGTAGCTGTGGGAGATGGTCAGTTTACAGTAAATGTCTGTGTTGAGTCGGTCGCCCGAAATGGAGAGGTCTAGGAAGGGGAGGGAGGAGTCTGAGATGGTCCAAGTAAATTTAAGGTCGGGGTGGAAGGTGTTAATAAAGTGAACTGTTCAACCTCCTCGTGGGAGCACAAGGTAGTGCCAAAACAATCATCAATGTAGCGAAGGAAAAGGTGCCAGTGTAACTGCGGAAGATGGACTGTTCCACATATCCCACAAAGAGGCAGGCATAGCTGGGGCCCACATGGGTGCCCAGGGCTACTTCTTTGATTTGGAGGAAGTGGGAGGATTGAAAGGAGAAGTTGTTAAGAGTGAGGACCAGTTCAGTTCGAAGGAGGGTGACAGTGGAAGGGTACTGGTTGGGTCGGTGGGAGAATAAGAAGTGGAGGGCTTGGAGGCCTTTGTAATGACTGGTGTAAATGTATAGAGACTGGACGTCCATCATGAAGATAAGGTGTTGGGGGCCAGGGAAGCGAAAATCATGGAGGAGATGGAGGGCATGGGTGGTGACCCGAACGTAGGTGGGGAGTTATTGGACTAAGTGGGACAGGATAGTGTTGAGGTATGCAGAGATGAGTTTGGTGGGGCAGGAGCAGGCTGAGACAATGGGTCGCCTGGGGCAGTCAGGTTTGTGGATTTTAGGCAAGAGGTAGAAATGGGCAGTGCGGGGTTATGGGACTATGAGGTTGGAGGTGGTGGATGGGAGATCCCCTGAGGTGATGAGGTTATGGATGGTCTGGGAGATGATGGTTTGGTGGTGGGAGATGGGGCCATGGTCAAGGCGGCAGTAGGAGGAGGTGTCTGCGAGTTGGCGTCTAGCTTCAGCGGTGTAAAGATCGGTGTGCCAAACTACCACTGCACCTCCCTTGTCTACTGGTTTGTTGGAACCCTCCAACCACATGGGATTAATGTAGATTTCTCCAGCTTCCTCATTTCCCCTCCCCCCACCTTAGCTCAGTCCCAACCCCCGGATTCAGCACTGCCCTCTTGACGTACAATCTTCTTCCCGACCTCTCCGCCTTACCACCTCTCTGGCCTACCACCCTCACTCTCACCTCCTTCCACCTATCGTATTCCCAGCGCCCCTCCCCCAAATTCCCCACCCCACCCTTTTTCTCAGCCCGATTGGCACACCAGCCTCATTCCTGATGAAGGGCTTATGCCCGAAACGTCGATTTGCCTGCTCCTCGGATGCTGCCTGGTCTGCTGCACTTTTTCAGCACCACATTTTTCAACTCTGGTCTTCAGCATCTGCAGTCCTCACTTTCTCTGAATGGGAATTGTTTCAACAACAGCAAAAGGTTTATATAACATCAAGTTTACAAAGGGTAGAATGTGGAAGTTGGTGCTGACTGCAGCCCTGGCTCCTGCTTGGTTTGCCCACAATTTGGCCCTTGTTTATTGCTCCATTGAATTCTACATCTGATTGTCAGTGCCAGGAAGTTGAGAATGCGCATGCGCCCTACGGGGCTATTACCTAACCAATATGGCGGGCTCGACTCCCGGGCGGCCGTTAACTCGGTAAAAACAATGACTGCAGATGCTGGAAACCAGATTTTGGATTAGTGGTGCTGGAATAGCACAGCAGTTCTCGGTGCAGCTGTTCTCGCTCATCGTAAACTCTAAACTTGAAGCTTCAGATATGGAAACTGACGTTCATACCGAGTGTTCTCGTCGAAAACAGCCGCCTGCCCCACATCACTCACCCGGTGGTTTGTCTCCCCGCCGCCGTAAGCAAACCTGCACTACGCATGATCAACCTTGTTAGTGACTGACAGCAGCTCTAACCAATAGAGAATAAGGATAATCGGCACGGCGGGTCCTCCAATCAATGGGAGTGAATAAGAGGCGGGCTGAGTCTGATGACGGTGCGGACTGCAGAGGGAGAAGTTCTCTTTGTCCTCATTCAGAACAAAACAGACTGGAAAGGAGCTACTGAGCTCGGAGACAGTCTCTGCCATATGCGAGAGGGTGAGATGGGGGAATTCAACACAATCAGTACAAAAGATTTCCAAGAATGTTTCGTCAGAAGTGCGAGAGAATGACCAGGTGCAGACTCCATGGGTTGAAGTGCCTTTTTCAATGTTGTACGTCAGTCTGATTCTGTAATTAGCCTCCTCCTGAGACCCACTCCCCAGGCCCCCGCATAGGAACAGGAGCAGTCCATTTGGCTCTTCAAGCCTGCTCTGCCATTCAATATGATGAAGAATGGTTGTCCTGCGCGGTGCCCTGTTCCCACTTTGTCCCAGCCAAGCTGTTCCAGTGCAATACAAAACTTACATTGACACTGCAAATTTTTTAAAAAGTGCCCAGCTCTATTGAGTCCGCAAAAGGCAGAACAATTCATCCCTACCAATTATCCTCTCAATTTAGGCTCCATCATTAGCGAAGTCATGGAGGCGGCATCAACAACATTATCAGGCTGTACTCACTCAGCAATAACCAGTTCACTGGTGTGTGTGTTCCACCAGGGCACTCAGCTCTTAACCTCATTACACCATTCATCTAACATGGACAAAAAACTGAACCTGAGCGGTGTTGTGAGACCGATGGCCTTTGACATCAAGGCAGCAGTGACTGGCTAAGACAATAAGGAGCTCTTGAAAAAACGTGGAGTTAATGTCCATCAAGGGAAAACTCTCTGCTGGAGCTTGAACTATCTGGTGTTTGGGATGTTGTATAAATGTGGTCAGGAGGTCAGTGTGGTGGAACATGAGACCCAGATTGTGAACAGTGTGCTTCACCTTCAGTTTCTCTGAAGAGGGATGGCCATGGTAGTTAGAGAAGAAAATTAAGTGGTGATTTTCAGAATTTTTAACTGGAGTAAATTTCTGCAAATGCAGAGTCTGATTATTGAACAACAGTACAGAAATGGCAGGCATGGATGGAGTTGACATGGGTGATGTCAGTGGATATGTAAAAACTGACAGTGGCTTTCCACAATGTTCGCTAGTGGTGGTGTCTAGGTGAGAATAGGCGGTGCCAGGATAGATCGTTGGGAGACACCAAGTTCCAAGTCTTTGGAAAGGAAAAGGAACTTGGAGATGAGGTCAAGCTTGGTTTTTGAAAGAAGGATTTCACGTGAGAGGGCCTTCATTACAAAAGCAAGATCTATTAACAATATCAGTTAACAAGCATCTCCCCAAAGCTGTTAAAATCAACCCATTTGTGGGTGACATCTTCGAGCTCCTGACCGTCGAGAGCTCCTGCCTAGCAGCAGTTCCCATTCTCCCAGGACATCCTCCCATCATTTGCCTGCCACTAGCCAAGCATACCAACTCTGGGAGCACTAAGGTGGTCACCAAGTACACCAACTCCAAGTATGGCTGGCTATATCTGGGGATTAGACATTAAGGCCTATTAAAACTGCTCTGAAAAGAAAATAGTTTTCTTAAAGCTTGCACAAAGAAAAACGTGGAGGTTGGATGCTCAGAAAGAAAAATGTGGAGGTTGGATGCTCAGCGATTGAGAGGAGAGTTGAGGGACCAGGAGGTGGGTCTGTGGAGTGGAATTGGAAAACATTGCCAGTTCAGGGTGCAGATAAGCTGGAACATTAGAGACAGTTTCAGGGGAAGGAGAGACATGGAAGAGGCAGCTACTCAGATTGCCTCAACCTGAATTTAAAGAGGCACCATGAGCCCCTCACAACATGGAGGAGATTAAATGGGAGAAGACTTCAAAAGAAAGCACAAAGGTATGATATTAGGAAGCTTCAGCACACAGTGTGTTTATCATAAACCTGCTAGAATTGTCTTTTTATCCCTATGTTAACACTTATAACTAGGTTGCAATTTATTTTGATCGGCAAATAAAGCCCTGATAACAGCAAATTTCAACTCTTGCAGTCAGAAGGAGATCACTTCAAAGACCACTGGCATGAATTAGAATTCCTAGAAAGACTTAAAGCAGTACATTTTGTTGTGAAGTTGAAGGCGTATAGTGTACCTATAAGACAGAGTGAAAGTTGGCAAGCACCTGTCATGTGACTGACTAGCAGGAACAAAGTGTACTGGACAATTTGAAGATGTAACATTTGGCTGTAACCTAGACACTTGAGTTGTTTTCACAGCAGCTTGAAGTTAACCAATCAGTTTAAATGATGCCCCAAGATGCTAAAACACAATTGAATTCAAATGTTACTGTTTTGATAACATTGAACCATGAGACAATCCAATGTTTGGGGTATAAAAAGCAGGCATTTTGGTTAGTTAGCTGGAGAAACAGCACCACTTGCCATTGTCAGACAGACTGCCCCAAAACACACTCTGTCAAGGTTACCTTTTTCATATGAAACATCTTTGCAGCTGAAGGTTGAAGATGACTCAGGGAGATCTACAAACAGAGGAAGATTGATACTGGAGACAACAGTTGCTGTCTGGTGCTGAAAACATTAAGTTGCCGTAAATTTAATACAGGCTTTGTCGGATCAGTAGATTGTTATAGAGTGGGAGGTTGATAACAAATCTTTAAGAGCAGGGAGGCTTAGAATTTTATATAGTTATTGCTTAATGTTCACTTTTGGAATTAAAGAATAAAATTGTTATTATTTGTTTAAATAGTTGAATTTGGATAGTTCTCCGTCATTCATACTTTAACAGATTATGAGGTGAGGTGAACTTATCAGTGTATTTGGTTTAATTATCAGAGCGGTTTACCGTAGTGTCATAACAGTTTAACACAAAGTCGATTTACTTCATTTTCACACAGATCTGGCACAGAGGGAGAGACACTATGAAGGTGGGATATGTTCACAGTAAAAAACAGTCACTGTGTTTACATGAGCTCACTGGTGTTTCAGCATGCTGGATTTCACAGTGAATCCCTCACCACACTTAGTGCCTCATGTACAGTCTGTCCCCAGTGTGAGATCTCTGGTGTTTCAGCAGGCTGGATTTCACAATGAATCCCTTGCCACAGTCTGTGCAGGTGTACAATCTCTCCCCAGTGTGAGAAAATGGCTCTTCTAAAAGCTTGTACAAAGAAAAACATGGAGGTTGGATGCTCAGAAAGAAAATCCGTTGTTTCAGCAGGCCGGATTTCACAGTGAATCCCTCCCCAAACTCAGTGAAGGTGTACAGTATCTCCCCAGTGTGAGATCACTGGTGCACAGTGAGTTGGAATAACTGCCTGAACCCAGCCTCACAGTGAGAGCCCCTGAACAGTCTATCATCACTGTAAACATATTGATGCATCAGGTCCACAGACCTTTTATGGCACATTCCACATCTGGGCACTTAAACAGTCTGTCCTCTGTAATAGGATGGATGATCGAGTAAATCATTTCCCACACTTAGAATAGACAAATGGCTTCTCCTCAGTGTGACTGTATTTATGTTGTGATAGGCCGGATGATCTGCTGAAGCCTTGTCCACACAGACAACACATGTACTGTTTCTCCCTGCTTGAATGGTGCTTTTCCCTTCCATGTTCAAAGTCCAATGATATTCAGGCTCCAACAAACTGGGCAACTCTGTCAGATCCTGAATTCTTGTTTGGTTTCAAATCTCCTTATTGCAAATCTTCCCCTACTAATACCCTGTGAAATTGGTTGAAAATAGAAAAAGGAGAGTGAGAGAGAAACCAGAAAAACAAACAGATAAGATCATAAGACCTGGGGGCAGAAGTTCAATCCATAAAAATAGAGTCACAGATAGATAGAATAATGATCAAACCGTTTGGTGTACTTTGCTTTGTTAGTCAGAGTATTGAGTACAGAAGTTGGGACGTCATGTTGCAGCTGTACAGGACATTGGTTCGGCCACTTTTGGAATATTGTGTGCAATTCTCTCTCTCCCTCCTCTCAGAACGATGTTGTAAAACTTTAAAGGGTTCAGAAAAGATGTACAATGATGTTGCCATTGGAGGATTTGAGTTATAGGGAGAGGTTGAATAGGCTGGGGCTGTTTTCCTTGGAGCATCGGAGGCTGAGAGGTGATCTTATAGAAGTTTATAAAATCGTGAGGGGCATGGATAGGCTAAATAGACAGGTCTACTCCCTGGAGTGGTGGGTCAAGAACTAAAGCTTAGGGTGAGAGGGGAAAAATTGAACAGGGAGATAAAGGGAAACCTTTTCGCACAACAGATGGGGTGCATATGGAATGAGCTGCCAGAGGAAATGGTGGAGGTTGGTACAATTACAGCATTTAAAAGTCATCTGGATGGGTATACGATTAGGAAGGGTTTAGAGGGATATGGGCCAAGTGCTGGAAAATGGGACTAGATTAAGTTAGGATATCGGGTCGGCATGGATGAGTTGGACCAATGTCGGTTTCCTTCCTGTACATCTCTATGACTATGACTCGAAGTCTGCCCTTGCCCTTCAATGAGATCAGGGCTAATCTGATAATCCTCAGCTCCATGCCTTATCCCCCAATGATTCCATTGCTGATAAAAAAAATTGTTTCTCTCAGTGAATGCACTGAGCAGTTCAACCTCTACAGCCCTCTGCAGTAAAGAATTCCACAAACTCAGGTGACTCCTTACTCTGAGATTATGTCCTCTGCTCCTCGACTGTCAAAAGTGAAGAAACAATCTCTCTCAATCTATCCTATCAAGCCCTTAAGAATCTTATATCTTTCAATAAAGTTTTCTTTCACCCACTGAGAAAATCCTCCCATGTTGGGGATCAATCTGGTGAGCATTCTATGGACTGTTTTCTTTGAAATAACGGGACTAAAGCTGTTCACAGGACTCCAGGTGTGCTCTGATGAGTGCCGTATACAGGTTTAGTAAACGACCCTATTTTCTCCTCCATTCAAGTGGCATTATCACTTGACTATTAATCCCAAAAGCCAGAATAATGTTCTGGGGATCTGGATTCGAATCCTGCCATGGCAGATGATGGAATTTGAATTCAATTAAAAGTTGACTGATGACCATGAAACCATTTTCAATCGTTGGAAAAAAAACCCATTTGGTTCATTAATGTACTTTAGGGAAGGAAATCTGCTATCCTAACCTGGTCTGGTCTACTCCAGAATCACAGCAATGTAGTAGACTCTCAACTGCCCTCTGAAATGGCTCAGCAAGCCACTTATTTGTATCAATCACCAAAGAGTCACAACAAAGAAACGAAACTGAGATGGACCACCTGGCATTGACCTTGGCAAAAACACAAACAGCCCTGTCGACCAGGCAAAGTCCCCCTCACCAATATCTGGTAGATAGTGCTGAAATTGGGAAAGCTGTCTGACAGACTAGTCAAGCAACAGCCTGGCATTGTCATTCATACGGAATCATACCTTACAGAAAATACCCCAGACACCACCATTACCATCTCTGGATATGTCCTGACCCACTGGCAGGACAGACCTAGCAGAGATGACAACACAGTGGTATATAATCAGGAGTGAGTTGCCTTGGGAGTCCTTGACATTGAGTCCAGACTCCAGGAAGGCTCATGGTTTCAGGTTAAACATGGGCAAGGAAACCTCTTACAAGTTACCACATACCATCCCCCCAGTAAATCAGTACTCCTCCATATTAAAAAACACTTGGAAGAAGCACTGAGTGTGGCAAGGATGCAAAATGTACTCTAGGTGGAGGATTTCAATGTCCACCACAAAGAGTGGCACAGCAGCAACATTACTGATCAAGCTGGTCGGGTCTAAAGAATATAACTGATAGACTGGGTCTGCGGCAGGTGGTGAAGAAACCAACAAGAGGGAAAAAAACATGACCTCATCCTTACTAATCTATCTTCTGCATAAACAAATGTCCGTGACAGTACAGGTAAAAGCAACCACCGCACTGTCCCTGTGGAGATGAAGTCCTGCCTTCACATTGAGAATAACCTCCATTGCGTTATGTGGCACTATCACCGTTCTAAATGGGACAGACTTTGAACTAATCTAGCAGCCAAAGACTGGGCATCCATGAGGCACCATCAACAGCAGCAGAACTGTACTCTAGCACATTCTGCAACTTCATGGCCTGGCATTTTCCCAACTTAACCATTACCATAGCCAGGGAATCAACCTTGGTTGAAAGGAGAGCGCAGGAGGGCATGTTAGGACAGCACCAGGCATATGTATAGATGAGGTGTCAACCTGCTGAAGCTACCAAACAGGACTACTAGCATGAAAATGTGTTGCTGGAAAAGCGCAACAGGTCGGGCAGCATCCAAGGAACAGGAAATTCGACGTTTCGGACATAAACCCTTCTTCAAGAATGAGGAAAGTGTGTCCAGCAGGCTAAGATAAAAGGTAGGGAGGAGGGACTTGGGGGAGGGTCGATGGAGATGTGATAGGTGTATGGAGGTCAAGGTGAGGGTGATAGGCCGGAGTGGGGTGGGGGTGGAGAGGTCAGGAAGAAGATTGCAGGTTAGGAAGGCGGTGCTGAGTTCGAGGGATTCGACTGAGACAAGGTGGGGGAAGGGGAAATGAGGAAACTGGAGAAATCTGAGTTCATCCCTTGTGGTTGGAGGGTTCCCAGGCGGAAGATGAGGCGCTCTTCCTCCAACCGTCATGTTGTTATGGTCTGGCGATGGAGGAGTCCAAGGACCTGCATGTCCTTGGTGGAGTGGGAGGGGGAGTTAAAGTGTTGAGCCACGGGGTGGTTGGGTTGGTTGGTCCGGGTGTCCCAGAGGTGTTCTCTGAAACGTTCCACAAGTAGGCGGCCTGTCTCCCCAATATAGAGGAGGCCACATCGGGTGCAGTGGATGCAATAGATGATGTGTGTGGAGGTGCAGGTGAATTTGTGGCGGATATGGAAGGATAATCTAATCTAATGTAATCTAATCTAATCTGATCCCTTGGAACCTTGGAGAGAAGTAAGGGAGGAGGTGTGGGCGCAAGTTTTGCATTTCTTGCGGTTGCAGGGGAAGGTGCCAGGAGTGGAGGTTAGGTTGGTGGGGGGTGTGGACCTGACGAGGGAGTCACGGAGTGGTCTTTTCGGAACGCTGATAGGGGAGGGGAGGGAAATATATCCCTGGTGGTGGGGTCCGTTTGGAGGTGGCAGAAATGACGGCAGATGATACGCTGTATATGGAGGTTGGTGGGGTGGTAGGTGAGAACCAGTGGGGTTCTGTCCTGGTGGCGGTTGGAGGTATAGGGCTCAAGGGCGGAGGAGCGGGAAGTGGAGGAGATGCGGTGGAGGGCATCGTCGATCACATCTGGGGGGAATCTGCGGTCCTTGAAGAAGGAGGCCATCTGGGCTGTACGGTATTGGAACTGGTCCTCCTGGGAGCAGATGCAGCGGAGACGAAGGAATTGGGAATATGGGATGGCGCTTTTACAGGAGGCAGGGTGGGAGTAGGTGTAGTCTAGGTAGCTGTGGGAGTCAGTCGGTTTATAGTAGATGTCCATGTTGATTCGGTCGCCCGAGATAGAAATGGAAAGATCTAGGAAGGGGAGGGAGGAGTCTGAGACAGTCCAGGTGAATTTGAGGTTGGAGTGGATGGTATTGGTAAAGTGGATGAACTGTTCAACCTCCTCGTGGGAGCACGAGGCAGCGCCGATACAGTCATCAATGTAGCAGAGGAAAAGATGCGGGGTGGTGCCAGTGTAGTTGCGGAAGATGGACTGTTCCACATATCCTACGAAGAGGCAGGCATAGCTGGGGCCCATGCGGGTGCCCATGGCAACTCCTTTGGTTTGGAGGAAGTGGGAGGATTGGAAAGTGAAGTTGTTCAGGGTGAGCACCAGTTCAGTAAGTCGAAGGAGGGTGTCAGTGGAAGGGTACTGGTTGATACGGCGGGAAAGGAAGAAGCGGAGGGCTTTGAGTCCTTCGTGATGGGGGATGGAGGTGTACAGGGACTGGATGTCCATCGTGAAGAAAAGGCGTTGGGGATGGGGGAAGCAAAAATCATGGAGGAGGTGGAGGGCATGGGTGGTGTCCTCCCACCCTGCCTCCTGTAAAAACGCCATCCCATATTCCCAATTCCTTCGTCTCCACCGCATCTGCTCCCAGGAGGACCAGTTCCAATACCGTACAGCCCAGATGGCCTCCTTCTTCAAGGGCCGCAGATTCCCCCCAGACGTGATCGATGATGCCCTCCACCCGAATCTCCTCCACTTCCCGCTCCTCTGCCCTCGAGCCCCGTCCCTCCAAACGCCACCAGGACAGAACCCCACTGGTTCTCACCTACCAACCCATCAACCTCCATATACAGCATATCATCCACCGTCATTTCCGCCACCTCCAAACGGACGCTACCACCAGAGATATATTTCCCTCCCTTCCCCTATCAGCATTCCGAAAAGACCCTCCGTGACTCCCTCGTCAGGTCCACACCCCCCACCAACCCAACCTCCACTCCCAGCACCTTCCCCTGCAACCGCAAGAAATGCAAAACTTGCGCCCACACCTCCTCCCTTACTTCTCTCCTCAGCCCCAAGGGATCCTTCCATATTCGCCACAAATTCACCTGCACCTCCACACACATCATCTATTGCATCCGCTGCACCCAATATGGCCTCCTCTATATTGGGGAGACAGGCCGCCTACTTGCGGAACGTTTCAGAGAACACCTCTGGAACACCCGGACCAACCAACCCAATCACCCCGTGGCTCAACACTTTAACTCCCCCTCCCACTCCACCAAGGACATGCAGGTCCTTGAACTCCTCCATCGCCAGACCATAACAACACGACGGATGGAGGAAGAGCGCCTCATCTTCTGCCTGGGAACCCTCCAACCACAAGGGATGAACTCAGATTTCTCCAGTTTCCTCATTTCCCCTTCCCCCACCTTGTCTCAGTCGAATCCCTTGAACTCAGCACCGCCTTCCTAACCTGCAATCTTCTTCCTGACCTCTCCACCCCCACCCCACTCCGGCCTATCACCCTCACCTTGACCTCCTTCCACCTATCACATCTCCATCGCCCCTCCCCCAAGTCCCTCCTCCCTACCTTTTATCTTAGCCTGCTGGACACACTTTCCTCATTCCTGAAAAAGGGTTTATGTCCGAAACGTCAAATTTCCTGTTCCTTGGATGCTGCCTGACCTGCTGCGCTTTTCCAGCAACACTTTTTCAGCTCTGATCTGCAGCATCTGCAGACCTCACTTTCTCCTCGAGGACTACTAGCATGTCAAACAGCATAAACAGCAACTGATAGACAGAGCTAACTGATCCCACAATCAACGGATCAGGTCTAAGCTCTGAAGTCCTTCCACATTCCATTGTGAATGGTGGTGAACAATTAAACAACGAGGAGGAGGAGGAGGAGGAGGAGGAGGAGGAGGAGGAGGAAGAGGAGGAGGAGGAGGAGGAGGCCCCACAAATACGGGTGGCACAGTGGCGCAGTGGTTAACACTGCTGCCTCACAGTGACAGGGACCCAGGTTCTATTCCCTCCTTGGGCGACTGTGTGGAATTCGCACATTCTCCCCATGTCTGCATGGGTTTCCTCTGGGTGCTCCGATTTCCTACTACAATCCAACGATTTGCAGGTCAGGTGAATTGGCTATGCTAAATTGTCAATAGTGTAAGGTGCATTATTCAAGAATAAATGGGCAATGGGTCTGGGTGGGTTCCTCTTCAATGGGTCGGTGTTGACATGTTGGGCCCAAGGGCCTGTTCCAATAATGTAGGGAATCCTATCAAATACCCCCATCCTCAACAATGCAAAAGACCCAATGACTGTGAAAGAACGATGGTATATTTTGAAGCCAGGGTGGTGAATGGCTTGGACGGGAACTTGCACATGGTGGTGTTCCACCATCTGTATGAAAAGGTAGCCCTTTAGATCCCTTTTATATTTTTTCCACTCTCACCCTCCACCTGTACTGTTTGGTTTTCAAATTCCCTACCCTGGGAAAAGACCTTTGGCTCCTTATCCTAGCCATGCCCCTCATGATTTTATAATCCTCTATAAGGTCACCCCTCAGCCTCTGACACTCCAGGGAAAACAGCCCCAGCCAATTCAGCATCTCCCTTTAGCTCAAACCCTCCAACTCCAGCATCATCTTGTAAATCTTTTCATGCAGACTTTCAAGTTTAACAACATCTTGAAGAAACACCGAGCTGCAAGTGGGGGGTGGGGTTGGGGTGGGGGGGAGGAGGAGGAGGGAAGCAATCTCACAGCAATGGGCTGTGACAGTGTCATGACAATGTCATACAGAATTAGACTCTTTGGTGCAACTTATCCATGCCGAGGTAAACTGGCCAAAAATATAAAGGAGGATAATAAAAGCTTTTTTAGGTAGGTGAAAGGGGGAAAAAAATGGTTAAGCCTAAAATTGGGCCCTTGAAGACAGAAAGAGGAGAATATATTACGGGGAACAAAGAAATGGCAGAAGAGTTGAATTGGTACTTCAGATCTGTGTTCACTGGGGAAGACACAAGCAATCTCCCAGAGGTAACAGTGGCTGAAAGACCTGAACTGAAGGGAATTTATATTTACCAGGAATCAGTGTTGGAGAGACTGTTAGGTCTGAAGGCTGATTAGCCCCCAAGGCCTGATGGTCTACATCCCAGGGTACTGAAGGAGGTGGCTCAAGAAATCGTGGGTGCGTTGGTGATTATTTTCCAGAGTTCGATAGATTCAGGATCAGTTCCTGCAGATTGGATGGTGGCTAATTTTGTACCACCTTTTAAGAAAGGAGTGAGAGAGAAAGCAGGAAATTATAGATCAGATAGTCTGACCTCAGTGGTGGGAAAGATGCTGGAGTCAATTATAAAGATGAAATTATGACACATCTGGATAGTAGTAACAGAGTGAAGGGGAAATTATGCTTGACAAACCTTTTGGAATTTTTTGAGGATGTAACTCTGAAGATGGACAAGGGAGATCCAGTAGATGTAGTGTACCTGGACTTTCAGAAAGCCTTTGATAAAGTCCCACATAGGAGGTTAGTGAGCAAAATTAGGGTGCATGGTATTGGGGGCAAAGTACTGACTTGGACTCAAAATTGGTTGGCAGACAGGAAACAAAGAGTAGTGATAAACGGCTCCCTTTTGGAATGGCAGGCAGTGACCAGTGGAGTACCGCAGGGATCAGTGCTGGGACTGCAGTTTTTTAACAATATATATTAATGATACAGAAAATGGTATTAATAGTAACATTAGCAAATTTGCAGACGATACAAGGCTGAGTGGCAGGGTGAAATGTGAGGAGAATGTTAGGAGATTACAGAGTGACCTGGACAGGTTAGGTAAATGGACAGATGCAGGCAGATGCAGTTTAATGTGGATAAATGTATGGTTATCCACTTTGGTGGCAAGAACAGGAAGGCAGATTACTGCCTAAATGGAGTCAAGTTCGGTAAAGGGGCAGTACAAAGAGATCTGGGTGTTCTTGTACACCAGTCAATGAAGGCAAGCATGCAGGTACAGCAGGTGGTGAAGAAAGCTAATAGTATGCTGGCCTTCATAACAAAAGGGATTGAGTATAGAAGCAAAGAGGTTCTTCTGCAGCTGTACAGACCCTGGTGAGACCGCACCTGGAATATTGTGTGCAGTTCTGGTCTCCAAATTTGAGGAAAGACATTCTGGCTATTGAGGGAGTGCAGCGTAGGTTCACGAGGTCAATTCCTGGAATGGTGGGACTATCTTATGTTGAAAGATTGGAGCGACTGGGCTTGTATACCCTTGAGTTTAGAAGACTGAGAGGGGATCTGATTGAGACATATAAGATTATTTAAAGGATTGGACACTCTGAAGGCAGGAAACATGTTTCCGCTGATGGATGAGTCCCAAACCAGAGGACACAGCTTAAAGATAAGGGGTAGGCCATTTAGGACAGAGATGAGGAGAAACTTTTTCACCAGGGAGTGGTGGGTGTGTGGAATGCTCTACCCCAGAAGGCAGTGGAGGTCCAGTCTCTAGATTAATTTAAGAAAGAGTTGGATAGAGCTCTCAAGGACAGTGGAATCAAGGGTTATGGAGATAAGGCTACTAATATCTCCACTGCTGCAAATGTGTTGCTGGTCAAAGCGCAGCAGGCCAGGCAGCATCTCAGGAATAGAGAATTCGATGTTTCGAGCATAAGCCCTTTTACTAATATCTCCAGGATACTAATTGAGAATGATCAGCCATGATCATAATGAATAGTGGTGCAGGCTCAAAGGACAGAATGGCCACGTACCACTTTCTACATGAAAACATTGTCTTGTTGAATCTTTCCCGTCTCAACTTAAAACTGCACTGTCCAGTTTTGGACTCCCCAAACAAGGAAAAAGACCTTGTCTATTTACACTATCCATGCTCCACATGATTTGATAAACCTCCATAAGGTGGACCCTCAGCCTCGGCCCCAGTCAATTCAGCCTCTCCCTATATCTCTAACAGTCTAATCCTGATAACATCCTTATAAATCTTTACTGAGCCCTTTGAAATATCATTACATGCACAACACAGGCAGTCTCACTCTCTCTCGCTCTCTCTCTCTCTGTCTCAGAGAACCTCACTAACAAAATCTGCATAAAGTACGGAGGAGAGGGAAAAATGTGGGTGTTTGAAGGGCAGGCATGCGATCAGTGTTTTAAATTCTCAAACTCTGCTGATATATCCATGAAGGGGAGAGGAAATAAGTAGTTGAAAGTCAGGCTAGAATGGCTGCCCGTAGTGCAGGGCAGGAAGAGACAGAGACAGGGACAAAAGAGAGAGACAAATTCAAAAGTGACAGAAAGAGAGAGAAAGAGAGAGTTCAGTTCAGGGAGCCACTCTGACAGCAGGAAAGTCCTGAGAGATCCTCAGCAAATATTCCCACTATCTTCCCAATCTTGTCTCACAGTGTATCCACACTCAGACTCTTAGGTGCTAGAGTGGGACCAATTTTTAATATTTTGAACTGCACTCACAAAACTGACAAGGCTTTAAAAAGGTTTTAAAAAACAAGGAATGGTTAAGCTTTATTGCTCAAGAATTAACATCTCAGTGGCCAGGAAGATCCAATAAGGCTCCTGGCCTGGCAATTAACATTTCAATCACACGGAGGCCTCCCCAGGGAGCGGACTGAGAGACATTGCAATGTGTCAGAGGTGGAGTCAGGAAATTCCTCATTGAGAATAAATGTGGAAAAGAACTTTGTCAGATCCATTCTCCAACCCTGTTCTGTCTTGTCTATTGAGAGAGTTGGCTCTCAGTGTGTGGGTGAGTTTATTATTACTATTTCAAGCCTCTGGTTAATTACTGTTTTATAATTTGTTCTGTATTTTGATGTTGCTATGATGTTATGTAACACAGTGGAGGTGGGGGTATGTGCAGATAAACCTGGGCTTTCGCTCCCCCTTTCAACTAATCGTTTCTCTTTTATCCTGAGGAACTTCTGTTTCGAAAGCTGCAACATGAAGATCCAAAATGCCTGAAGACAGGAATCATGATTTGGAGATGCCAGTGTTGGACTGGGGTTTTCCAAGTTAAAAATCACACACCAACAGGTTTAATTGGAAGCACACTAGCTTTCGGAGCCACGCTCCTTCATTAAGTGATAGTGGAGGGCTCGATCGTCCCTCGATCGTAACACAGAATTTATAGCAAAAATTTGCAGCGTGATGAAACTGAAATTATACATTGAAAAATTGATTGTCTGTTAAGCCTTTCATCTGTTAGAATACAGTGATAGTTTCACTTCTTTCCCCGCTACCTTGTCCCTTCCTCTTTGGCCCTACCTTCCCCCACAGACCAGACACTCCCCCCCAACCCAACTCCTGTCACCCCTCCCCCCCCAAGTGTGATATTGACGTCACAAATGTCTCTGAGACCGACAGCCTTTTGGTCGAACATATAGTGGGATTTCAGCACATTCTGGAGCAGGAACGGGTGCATCAATGTCCTGCAGCATTGCTGACACAGGCACTGCTAGGAAACAGTGTTTTATTAAACAGAAAATTGTCAAATATCAACACTGTAATCTTTTAAAAAGGTGAGATGGAGGCTACAATGTCCAATATTGAATCTGAGAGAGAGAAAGAGAGAAGGATCAGGTATGGCGAGGGGGAGAAAGATCATGTAGAGAAAAAAGAAAAGGGGAAATGTTTAGAACTTTGCAAACAAGAGGATTGCTTTCTCTTTATAATCCTAAAACCTGAATTGAACCATTAACCAGCATCAGGGAGACACAATCTATCTGAGGTCACACTGCTGCTTGTGGGATCTTACTGTGTGTCATTACAACAAGTGACTCAGTGTCAACATGTCATTTGCAGAGAGGCTGTGATTTTACATTTTATTCCTCTCTCTGCGACTCTGTCCATCTCCTTCTCCCTGCACCTTCCTCAGTCTGATCTTTTCCTGTCTTTCCCTCTGTCCATTGTCTGGCTCTTTCATTTCTTTTTCCCTCTCTGTTCACCTCCCCTCCCCCCCACCCCTGCTCCGCCGCCCACACTTCTCTCTCTCCTTTGTCATTCCACAGTCCGGTATCTGGAGATTCAGGATGGGCCAGACCCTCACCCAACCCCCCAGCCCATAGCCTTACCCTCCCCAGCCCAAACACTACCCCATCCACCAGCCCCATTCCTTCCCACCCCGCTACCTAGTCCCTTCCTCCGCCCTTACTTTGGCCCTACCTCCCCCCACAGCCCAGACACTCCCCACCCCCACCCAACTCCTGTCACCCCTCCCCGCCAAGTATGATATTGACGTCACAAATGTCTCTGAAACCTGGCAGGGAAATGGGAACATGGGGCAAAAAAGGACATTTCAATCCAAGAGAATGGAAAGACAGAGAGACATCGATTCTCAAGAGCAGGAGACAGGTAGGTGGATAGGGACAAAGAGAGGGAGAGAGAGAGAGAGATCGAGGGAGAGTGAAGTGAAAATTTAGAGGGAGACAGAGACATAGACAAAGAGGTTTATCTTTAACGTTTAGTGTAGACACAGCTACAATCCTGGGCAGAGTGGGCACAGGGGCTATGCAAGATGAAGAGGATGAGGGTTTTGATCTTGTTTTATGTGTTTTTTAAACCCCCAGAGTGTCAGAGAACCAGCTGAAGGGGGCAGGTTAAACACAGAGGGGTGAGGGGGGTGGGGAAGAGAGATAGTGTGAGGGAGGGAGGGACACAGGCTCTGATAGTGACTCTGGATTAGTGGCGCTGGAAGAGCACAGCAGTTCAGGCAGCATCCGAGGAGCAGTAAAATCGACATTTCGGGCAAAAGCCCTTCATCAGGCATAAAGGCAGAGAGCCTGAAGCGTGGAGAGATAAGCTAGAGGAGGGTGGGGTGGGGAGAAAGTAGCATAGAGGACAATAGGTGAGCCGGGTAGGGGATGAAGGTGATAGGTCAGGGAGGAGGGTGGAGTGGATAGGTGGAAAAGAAGATAGGCAGGTAGGACAAGTCATGGGGACTCCCCACCATTGAGTCATTGCACAGTCTGTCAAAACATAAATCCCAGGGGGCAGTCAGAAATCATTTGGCCCTTGATTTCAGTTAAAACCTGTTCTATTGTCTTGCTAAGTGCTGATAATTTGGGGAGATTTTGGAAGTCAGTCAGTGATGGGATCACATTTGTTTCACTTTATTTTTGCTTCAAAACATGTTGGATTTAATTTGTTTAATCCCTGCCTCTCTCCCTGTCTTTCTCTTGGGGCGATATCTGAGTCACTGATGCTTGGACACAGACAGAGTGAAACATACAGACTCTGGGAGTGGGGATGGGGGAGTGTGGGACGGAGGGAGACACACAGACTCTGGGAGTGGGGATGGGGGCATGTGCGAGGGAGAGAGAGACAAACAGATTCTGAGAGTGGGAATTGGAGAGTGTGGAAGGGAGGGAGACACGTAGACTCTGGGAGTGGGGATGGGGGAGTGTGGGAGAGAGGGAGACACAGAGACTCTGGGAGTGGGGATGGGAGATATGGGGGGGCAGGAAGACACACAGACTCTGGTGTGTGGATGGGAGAGTGTGTAGGGGAGGGAGACACAGAGACTCTGGGAGTGTGGATGGGGTAGTGTTGGGGGAAGGGAGACACACAGACACTGGGAGTGGGGATGGGGGAGTGTGGGAGGGAGAAAGATACACAAATTCAGGGAGTGTGGATGGGGGTATGAGGGGGCAGGGAGACACACAGACTCTGGAGTGTGGATGCAAGTATGGGGAGCAGAGAGACACACAGATTCTGGGAGTGGGAATGGGGAGTGTGGGAGGGAGGAAGATACCCATACTCTGAGAGTGTGGATTGGGGTATAGGGGGGAGGGAGTCACACGGACTCTGGGCGTGTGGATGCAGGAATGGGCAGCAGAGAGACACACAGATTCTGGGAATGGGGATGGGGGAGTGTGGGAGGGAGGGAGATACATACTCTGGCATTCGGATCGGGGGTGTGTGGAAGGGAGGGAGACACACAGCCTCTGTGAGTGTGGATGTGGGGGGTGGAGACACAAACTATGTGAGCATGGGTGGGGGAGTGTGAGAGGGAGGGAGTCACACAGTGTCTCGGAGTGGGTATGGGGGGCAGGGTCTCCACAGACTCTGGGAGTGTGGATGGGGGAGTGTTGGGGGAAGGGAGGCACACAGACTCTGGGAGTAGGGATGGGGGATTGTGGGAGGGATGGAGACACAGTCTCTGGAATTGTATATGGGGAAGTGTTGGGAGGGAGACACACAGACGCTGTGAGTGTGGATGGGGGAGTTGAGAGGGAGGGAGACACGCAGACTCTGGGAGTGGGGATGGGGTGTATGGGGGGCGCAGGGACTCACACAGACTGTGGGAGTGTGGGGGCGGGAGGGAGAGAAAGACTGAGAGTGTGGATGGAGGAGTGTGGGAGGGAGGGAGACACTGACTCTGGGAGTGTGGATGTGGATGTGGGAGTATGGGAGGGAGGGAGACACAAGAACTCTGGGAGTGGAGATGGGGGAGTATGGGAGGGAGGGAGACACATAGATTCTGGGAGTGGACATGGAGGCATCGGGAGCAGGGAAACACACAGACTCTGGCAGTGGGGATGGGGGACTGTGGGATGGAGGGTGATACATAGACTCTGGGAGTGTGGATGGGGGTGTATGAGGGGCAGGGAGACACGCAGACTCTGGGAGTGGGGATGGGGGAGTGTGTGAGGGTGGGAGACACACAGACTCTGGGAGTGGGGATGGGGGAGTGTGTGAGGGTGGGAGACACACAGACTCTGGGAGTGGGGATGGAGGCATCGGGAGCTTGGAGACAGACAGACTCTGAGAGTGGGGATGAGGGAGTGTGGGAGGGAGGGAGATACACAGACTCTGGGAGTGTGGATGGAGGTATGGGGACCAGGGAGCCACACAGACTCTGGGAGTGGCGATGGGGGAGTGTGGGAGGGAGGGATGCACACAGACTCAGGAGGTGTGGATGGGGGAGTGTCGGGGGGCTGGGAGACACAGGCACTGGGGGTATAGATGGGGGAGCGTGGGAGGGAGGGAGACACAGACTCTGGGAGTGTGGATGTGGATGCGGGCGTGTGGGAGGGAGGGAGACACACACAGACTCTAGCATGTGGAGCAGGGAGACACACAGACTCTGGGAATGGGGATGAGGGAGTGTGGGAGGGAGGGCGATACACAGACTCTGGGAGTGTGGATGGGGGCGTATGAGGGGCAGGGAGACACACAGACTCTGGGATTGGGGATGGAGGCATGGGGAGCAGGGAGACACACAGACTCTGGGGGTGAGGATTGTGGTATGGGGGGGCAGTGAGTCACACAGACTCTGGGTGTGTGGATGCAGATATGGGGAGCCGAGAGCCACACAGATTCTGGGAGTGGGGTTGGGGGAGTGTGGGGGATAGGAAGACACACAGACCCTGGGTGTGGGGATGGGGGAGTGTGGGAGGGAGACACACAGATGCTGTGAATGTGGATGGGGGAGTTGAGAGGGAGGGAGACACACAGACTCTGGGAGTGTGGGGGCGGGACAGAGAGAAAGACACTGAGAGTGTGGATGGGGGAGTTTGGGAGGGAGGGAGACACAAGAACTCTGGGAGTGGGGATGGGGGAGTGTGGGAGGGAGGGAGACACATAGATTCTGGGAGTGGGGATGGAGGCATCGGGAGCAGGGAAACACACAAACTCTGGGAGTGGGGATGGGGTCTGTGGGATGGAGGGCGATACACAGACTCTGGGAGTGTGGATGGGGGCGTATGAGGGGCAGGGAGACACGCAGACTCTGGGAGTGGGGATGGAGGAGTGTGTGAGGGTGGGAGACACGCAGACTCTGGGAGTGGGGATGGAGGCATGGGGTGCTTGGAGACAGACAGACTCTGAGAGTGGAGATGAGGGAGTGTGGGAGGGAGGGAGACACAGACTCTGGGAGTGTGGATGGGGGAGTATGGGGGATAGGAAGACACACAGACCCTGGGAGCGGGGATGGGGAAGTGTGGGAGGGAGGGAGACACACACAGACTCTGGGAGTGGGAATGGAGGCAAGGGGAGCAGGGAGACACACAGACTCTGGGAGTGAGGATTGTGGTATGGGCGGGGCAGTGAGTCACACAGACTCTGGGTTTGTGGATGCAGATATGGGGAGCCAAGAGCCACACAGATTCTGGGAGTGGGGTTGGGGGAGTGTGGGGGATAGGAAGACACACAGACCCTGGGAGTGGGGATGGGGGAGTGTGGGAGGGAGGGAGACACACAAACTCTGGGATTGGGGATGGGGGAGTTGAGAGGGAGGGAGACACACAGACTCTGGGAGTGTGGGGGCGGGACAGAGAGAAAGACACTGAGAGTGTGGATGGGGGAATTTGGGAGGGAGGGACAACACTGACTCTGGGAGTGTGGATGTGGATGTGGGAGTGTGGGAGGGAGGGAGACACAAGAACTCTGGGAGTGGGGATGGGGGAGTGTGGGAGGGAGGGAGACACAAGAACTCTGGGAGTGGGGATGGGGGAGTGTGGGAGGGAGGGAGACACATAGATTCTGGGAGTGGGGATGGAGGCATCGGGAGCAAGGAAACACAGACTCTGGGAGTGGGGATGGGGGACTGTGGGATGGAGGGCGATACACAGACTCTGGGAGTGTGGATGGGGGCGTATGAGGGGCAGGGAGACACACAGACTCTGGGAGTGAGGATTGTGGTATAGGGGGGCAGTGAGTCACACAGACTCTGGGTTTGTGGATGCAGATATGGGGAGCCGAGAGCCACACAGATTCTGGGAGTGGGGATGGGAAAGTGTGGGAGGGAGGGACACACGTAGACTCTGGGAATGTGGATGGGGGAGTGTCGGAGGGAGCATGATGCTCAGACTCTGGGAGTGTGGATGGGGGGATTGTTGGGGGAAGGGAGACACACAGACTCTGGGAGTGGGGATGGGGGTATGGGGCACCAGGGAGACATACAGACTGTGGGAATGGGTTTTGGGGGAGTGTTGGGTGGCACTGGGTGTGTGGATGGGGGAGTGTGGGAGGGAGGGAGACACAGACTCTGGAAGTGTGGATGTTGATGCAGGAGTGTGGGAGGGAGGGAGACACACAAACTCTGGGAGTGGGGATGGGGGAGTGTGTGAGGGTGGGAGACACACAGACTCTGGGAGTGGGGATGGGGGAGTGTGTGAGGGTGGGAGACACACAGACTCTGGGAGTGGGGATGGGGGAGTGTGTGAGGGTGGGAGACACACAGACTCTGGGAGTGGGGATGGAGGCATCGGGAGCTTGGAGACAGACAGACTCTGAGAGTGGGGATGAGGGAGTGTGGGAGGGAGGGAGATACACAGACTCTGGGAGTGTGGATGGAGGTATGGGGACCAGGGAGCCACACAGACTCTGGGAGTGGCGATGGGGGAGTGTGGGAGGGAGGGATGCACACAGACTCAGGAGGTGTGGATGGGGGAGTGTCGGGGGGCTGGGAGACACAGGCACTGGGGGTATAGATGGGGGAGCGTGGGAGGGAGGGAGACACAGACTCTGGGAGTGTGGATGTGGATGCGGGCGTGTGGGAGGGAGGGAGACACACACAGACTGTAGGAGTGAGGATGGAGGCATGTGGAGCAGGGAGACACACAGACTCTGGGAATGGGGATGAGGGAGTGTGGGAGGGAGGGCGATACACAGACTCTGGGAGTGTGGATGGGGGCGTATGAGGGGCAGGGAGACACACAGACTCTGGGATTGGGGATGGAGGCATGGGGAGCAGGGAGACACACAGACTCTGGGAGTGAGGATTGTGGTATGGGGTGGGGGGGCAGTGAGTCACACAGACTCTGGGTTTGTGGATGCAGATATGGGGAGCCGAGAGCCACACAGATTCTGGGAGTGGGGTTGGGGGAGTCTGGAGGATAGGAAGACACACAGACCCTGGGTGTGGGGATGGGGGAGTGTGGGAGGGAGGGAGACACACAAACTCTGGGACTGGGGGTGGGGGTGTGTGGGAGGAAGACACACAGACGCTGTGAATGTGGATGGGGGAGTTGAGAGGGAGGGAGACACACAGACTCTGGGAGTGTGGGGGCGGGACAGAGAGAAAGACACTGAGAGTGTGGATGGGGGAGTTTGGGAGGGAGGGAGACACTGACTCTGGGAGTGTGGATGTGGGAGTGTGGGAGGGAGGGAGACACAAGAACTCTGGGAGTGGGGATGGGGGAGTGTGGGAGGGAGGGAGACACATAGATTCTGGGAGTGGGGATGGAGGCATTGGGAGCAGGGAAACACACAAACTCTGGGAGTGGGGATGGGGTCTGTGGGATGGAGGGCGATACACAGACTCTGGGAGTGTGGATGGGGGCGTATGAGGGGCAGGGAGACACGCAGACTCTGGGAGTGGGGATGGGGGAGTGTGTAAGGGTGGGAGACACGCAGACTCTGGGAGTGGGGATGGAGGCATGGGGTGCTTGGAGACAGACAGACTCTGAGAGTGGAGATGAGGGAGTGTGGGAGGGAGGGAGATACACAGACTCTGGGTTTGTGGATGCAGATATGGGGAGCCGAGAGTCACACAGATTCTGGGAGTGGAGATGGGTGTGTGGGAGGGAGGGAGACACAGACTCTGGGAGTGTGGATGGGGGAGTGTGGGGGATAGGAAGACACACAGACCCTGGGAGTGTGGATGGGGGCATATGAGGGGCAGGGAGACACGCAGACTCTGGGAGTGGGGATGGAGGCATGGGGAGCAGGGAGACACGCAGACTCTGGGAGTGGGGATGGAGGCATGGGGAGCAGGGAGACACACAGACTCTGGGAGTGAGGATTGTGGTATGGCGGGGCAGTGAGTCACACAGACTCTGGGTTTGTGGATGCAGATATGGGGAGCCGAGAGCCACACAGATTCTGGGAGTGGGGTTGGGGGAGTGTGGGGGATAGGAAGACACACAGACCCTGGGAGTGGGGATGGGGGAGTGTGTGAGGGTGGGAGACACACAGACTCTAGAGGTGGGGATGGAGGCATGGGGAGCTTGGAGACTGACAGACTCTGAAAGTGGGGTTGAGGGAGTGTGGGAGGGAGGGAGATACACAGACTCTGGGTTTGTGGATGCAGATATGGGGAGCCGAGTGTCACACAGATTCTGGGAGTGGGGATGGGGAGTGTGGGAGGGAGGGAGACACATAGACTCTGGGAGTGGGGATGGGGGAGTGTTGGAGGGAGAGAGACACACTGACTCTGGGAGTGGGGATGGGAGAGTGTTGATTGGAAGGGAGACACACAGACTCTGGGAGTGGCGATGGGGGAGTGTGGGAGGGAGGGAGGCACACAGACTCAGGAGGTGTGGATGGGGGAGTGTCAGGGGTCAGGGAGACACAGGCACTGGATGTGTAGATGGGGGAGCGTGGGAGGGAGGGAGACACAGACTCTGGAAGTGTGGATGTTGATGCAGGAGTGTGGGAGGAAGGGAGACACACAGACTCTGGGAGTGGGGATGGGAGAGTGTGGGGGATAGGAAGACACACAGACCCTGGGAGCGGGGATGGGGGAGTGTGGAAGGGAAGGTGACACACAAACTCTGGGAGTGGGGATGGGGGAGTGTGGGAGGGAGGGCAATACACAGACTTTAGGAGTGCGGATGGGGGCGTATGAGGGGCAGGGAGACACACCGACTGTGGGATTGGGAATGGGGCAGTGTGGGAGGGAGGGAGATACACAGACTCTGGGAGTGAGGATTGTGGTATGGGGGGGCAGTGAGTCACACAGACTCTGGGTTTGTGGATGCAGATATGGGGAGCCGAAAGCCACACAGATTCTGGGAGTGGGGATGGGAAAGACACACGTAGACTCTGGGAATGTGGATGGGGGAGTGTCGGAGGGAGCATGATGCTCAGACTCTGGAAGTGTGGATGGGGGGATTGTTGGGGGAAGGGAGACACACAGACTCTGGGAGTGGGGATGGGGGTATGGGGCACCAGGGAGACATACAGACTGTGGGAATGGGTTTTGGGGGAGTGTTGGGTGGCACTGGGTGTGTGGATGGGGGAGCGTGGGAGGGAGGGAGACACAGACTCTGGAAGTGTGGATGTTGATGCAGGAGTGTGGGAGGGAGGGAGACACACAGACTCTGGGAGTGGGGATGGGAGAGTGTGGGGGATAGGAAGACACACAGACCCTGGGAGCGGGGATGGGGGAGTGTGGAAGGGAAAGTGACACACAAACTCTGGGAGTGGGGATGGGGGAGAGTGGGAGGGAGGGAGACACACACAGACTCTGGGAGTGGGGATGAGGGAGTGTGGGAGGGAGGGCAATACACAGACTCTGGGAGAGAGGATTGTGGTATGGGGGGGCAGTGAGTCACACAGACTCTGGGTTTGTGGATGCAGATATGGGGAGCCGAAAGCCACACAGATTCTGGGAGTGGGGTTGGGGGAGTGTGGGGGATAGGAAGACACAAAGATCCTGGGAGTGGGGATGGGGGAGTGTGGGAGGGAGGGAGAGACACAAACTCTGGGATTGGGGATGGGGGAGTGTGGAAGGGAGGGAGACACACAGACTCTGGGAGTGGGGGATGGGGGAGTGTTGGGGGAAGGGAGACACAGAGTCTGGTAGTGAGGATGGCGGAGTGTGGGAGGGAGGGAGACATAGACTCTGGGAGTGTGGATGGGAGAGTGTGGGAGGGAGGGAGACACACAGACTCTGGGAGTGGGGATGTAGGTATGGGGAGCAGGGAGACGCACAGACTCTGGGAGTGGAGATGGGGGAGTGTGGAAGGGAGGGAGATACTCAGACTCTCGGAGTGTAGATGGAGTGGTAGGGTGGGCAGGGAGAAAAACACACTCTGGGAGTGGAGATGAGGGTATTGGGGGACAGGGAGCCACACAGACACTGGGAGTGTGGATGCAAGTATGGGGTGCAGAGAGACATATACATTCTGGGAGTGGGGATGGGGCAGAGTGGGAGGGAAAGAGGCACTGAGACTCTGGGAGTGTGGATGGGGGAGTGTCGGAGGGAGGGAAACACGCAGACTCTGGGAGTGGGGATGGAGGCATGGGGAGCAGGGAGACATACAGACTCTGGGAGGGGCGATGGGGGAGTGTTGCAGGGAGGGAGACAGAAAAACTCTGTGAGTTTGGATAGGAGAGTGTGAGAGGGAGGGAGACACAGACTTTGGGAGTGTGGATGGGGGAGTGTTGGGGGAAGGGAGACACACAGACTCAGGGAATGCGGATGGGGGAGCGTGGGAGGGAGGGAGACAAAGACTCTGGGAGTGAGAATGCGAGAGTGTGGCATGGAGGGAGACACACAAACTCTGGGAGTGGGGATGGGGAGGTTTGGTGGCCAGGGAGATACACACACTCTGTGAGTGGGGATGGGGGTCTGGGGGGACAGGGAGTCACACAGACTCTGGATGTGTGGATGCAAGTATGGGGTGCAGAGACACATACACATTCTGGGAGTGTGGATGGGGGAGTGTGCGAGGGAGGGAGACAGGTAGACTCTGGGAGTGTGGATGGGGGAGTGTGGGAGGGAGGATGTTACACAGACTCTGGGAGTGGGGATGGGGAAGTGTTGGGGGAAGGGAGACACAAAAACTCTGAGTGTATATAGGGGAGTGTGAGAGGGAGGGAAACACGCAGACTCTGGGAGTGGGGATGGAGGCATGGGGAGCAGGGAGACATACAGACTCTGGGAGGGGGGATGGGGGAGAGTGTTGGGGAGGGAGACACAAAGACTCTGTGAGTGTGGATGGGGCAGTGTAGGGGGGGGTAGGGAGACACAGACACTGGGATTGTGGATGGGGGAGTGTTGGGGGCAGGGAGACTCACAAACTCCGGGAGTTGGGATGGAGGTATGGCGGGTAGGGAGACACACAGACTCTGGGAAAGTGGATGGGAGAGTGTGGGAGGGAGGGAGACACAGACTCTAGGTGCAGATGGGGGAGTGTTGGGGGAAGGGAGACGCACAGACACTGGGAGTGGGGATGGGGGAGTGTGGGAGGGAGGGAGATACACAGACTCTGGGAGTGGGGATGGGGGACTGTGAGGGATAGGAAGACATACAGACTCTGGGAGTGGGGATGGTGGAGTGTGGGAGTGAGGGAGAACAGACTCTGTGAGTGTGGATGGGGGAGTGTGAGAGGGAGAGAGACACACAGAGTCTGGGAGTGGGGCTGAAGGGTATGGGGGAGCAGGGACTCACACAGACTCTGGCAGTGTGGATAGGGCAGTGTGGGGGGGGAGGGAGACACAGACACTGGGAGTGGGGATGGGGGAGTGTGGGAGGGAGGGAGACACACAGACTCAGAGTGGGGATGGGGGACTGTGAAGGATAGGAAGACACACAGACTCTGGGAGTGGGGATGGGGGAGTGTGGGAGGGAGGGAGACACCGACTCTGGGAGTGGGGACCGTGGTATGGGGAGCAGGGAGATACACAGACTCTGGGAGTGGGGATGGTGTGGTATGATGGGCAGGGAGACACACACACTCTGGGAGTGGGGAAGGGGGTATGGGGGTGCAGGGAGTCTCACAGACTCTGGGAGTGTGGATGGAGGTATGGGGAGCAGAGAGACACACAGATTCTGGAAGTGGGGTTGGGGGAGTGTGGGAGGGAGAGAGACACACAGACTCTGGTAGTGGGGATGGGGGAGTGTGGGAGGCGGGGAGACACATAGACTCTGTGAGTGTGGATGGGTAAGTGTGGGAAGGGTGGAGAAACAGACTCTGTGAGCGTGGATGGGGGATTGTGAGAGGGAGGGAGACACACAGACTCTGGGAGTGTGGCTCGGGGGTCTGGGGGGGCAGGGACTCACAGAGACTCTGGCAGTGTGGATGGTCGAGGGTTGGGGGGAAGGGAGACACACAGACTCTGGGAGTGTGGATGGTCGAGGGTTGGGGGGAAGGGAGACACACAGACTCTGGGAGTGGCGATGGGGGAGTGTGTAGGGGAGGGAGACACACAGAATCTGGGACTGTGGGTGGGGGAGTGTGGGAGGGAGGGAGACACAGACTCTGGGTGCGGATGGGGGAGTGTTGGGGGAAGGGAGACGAACAGACTCTGGGAGTGGGGATGGGGGAGTGTGGGAGGGAGGGAGACACACAGACTCTGGGAGTGGGGATGGGGGAGTGTGTTGGGAGGGAGACACACAGTCTCTGAGAGTGGGGATGAAGGGTATGGGGGGGGGCAGGGACTCGCACAGACCTGGTATTGTGGATGGGGCAGTGTGGGCAGGAGATAGATACACATACTCTGGGAGTGTGGATGGGGCTATGCAGGGGCAGGGAGACACACAGATTCTGGGAATGGGAATGAGGGAGTGTGGGATGGAGAAAGACACACAGACGCTGGGAGTGGGAATGGGGGAGTGTGGGAGGGAGGAAGATACACAGACTCTGGGAGTGTGGATGGGGGAGTGTGTTGGGGAGGGAGACACACAGACTCTGAGTGTGGATGGGGGAGTGTGAGAGGGAGAGAGACACACAGACTCGGAGTGGGGATGAAGGGTATGGGGGGACAGAGACTCACACAGACTCTGGCAGTGTGGATGGGGCAGTGTGGGCGGGAGGGAGACACAGACACTGGGAGTTTGGATGGGAGAGTGTGGGATGGAGGGAGACAGAGACTGGGTGCGGATGGGGCAGCGTGGGAGGGAGGGAGACACACAGACTCTGGGAGTGGGGATGGTGGAGTGTGGGAGGTGGGGAGATACATTGATTCTTGAAGTGTGGATGGGGGCGTGTGAGAGGGAGGGATTCACACAGATTCTGGGAGTGTGGATTGGGGGCATGGGATGGCAGGGACTCACACAGACTCTGGCAGTGTGGATGGGGCAGTGTCGGGGGGAGACGGGCAGAATCTGTGAATGGGGATGCAGGTATGGGGAGCAGGGAGATACACAGACTCTGGGAGTGTGGACGGGGTGGTATGGTGGGCAGGGAGACACACACGCTGGGATTGGGGATGGAGGTATGGTGGTGCAGGGAGTCACACAGACTCTGGGAGTATGGATGCAGGTATGGGGAGCAGAGAGACACACAGCTTTGGGGAGTGCGGATGGGGGAGTGTGGCAGTCGGGGAGACATATAGATTCTGTGAGTGTGGATGGGTAAGTGTGGGAGGGGTGGAGAAACAGACTCTGTGAGCGTGGATGGGGGATTGTGAGAGGGAGGGAGACACAGACTCTGGCAGTGTGGATGGGGCAGTGTGGGGGGGAGGGAGACACAGGCACTGGGAGTGTGGATGGGAGAGTATGGGGGACAGGGAGACTGACAGACTCTGGGAGTTGGGATGGAGGTATGGCGGGTAGGGAGACACAGAGACTCTGGGAATGTGGATGTGAGACTGCGTAGGGGAGGGCGACACACAGAATCTGGGAGTGCGGATGGGGAGTGTGGGAAGGAGGGAGACACACAGACTCTGGGAGTGGGGATGGGGAGTGTGGGAGGGAGGGAGACACAGACTCTGGTGTGGATGGGGAGTGTGGGAAGGAGGGAGACACACAGACTCTGGGAGTGGGGATGGAGGAGTGTGGGAGGGAGGGTGACACGTAGACTCTGGGAGTGGGGATGGGGGAGTGTGGGAGGGAGGGAGACACAGACTCTGGGAGTGGGGATGGGGGAGTGTGGGAAAGAGTGAGACACACAGACCTTGGGAGTATGGATGGGGGAGTGTGGGAGGGAGGGAGATACACGGTCTCTGGGAGTGTGGATGGGGCAGGGAGACACACAGACTCTGGGAGTGGTGTTGGAAGTATGGCGTGGCAGGGAGACACACTGACTCTGGGTGTGGGGATGGGGGAGTGTAGGGTGGCAGGGAGACACACTGACTCTGGGTGTGGGGATGGGGGAGTGTGGGAGGGAGGGAGTCACATAGACTCTGGGAATGGGGTTTGGAGAGTGTGGCGCGGAGGGCGACACACAGACGCTGGGAGAGGGTATCGGGTGCATGAGGGGAAGGGAGACATACTGGCTTTGGCAGTGGGGAACTGGGGAGTAGTGAATCCCAGCCACTGTGCCCCCTCCATCCAATGGAAACATTGGGACACTCCTGAGGCAGTTTGAGCCACCTTCTTGTTCCCTGTTCTCTGTGCTTAATATCAGGGGCAGTGCATGGAGTGGCAGGGGGGGAATGTGTTAGATTGTGGGAGTTCAAACCAGAAGTGGGATCTTAGTATGTGGGGAGCATCAAATGTCAGCTCGTGGAAGGCAGTGAGTGATGGGATCTTGCTGTGCTGGGGGCAGTGGGGCATGCTGAGGATATAACCATGTCCTACAATAAACTCGCACTGCCGCTCCCTCACCACCAGACACCTGGAGGAAGAATGCCTCATCTTCCGCCCCGGAACACTTCAACTTCAGGGCATCAATGTGGACTTCAACAGCTTCCTCATTTCCTCTTCCCCCACCTCACCCTAGTTCCAAACTTCCAGCTCAGCACTGTCCCTATGACTTGTCCTACCTGCCTATCTTCTTTTCCACCTATCCACTCCACCCTTCCCCCGCCCCGACCTATCACCTTCATCCCCTCCCCCACTCACCTATTGTACTCTATGCTACTTTCTCCCCACCCCCACCCTCCTCTAGTTTATCTCTCCACGCTTCAGGCTCTCTGCCTTTATTCCTGATGAAGGGCTGTTGCCTGAAACGTCGATTTTACTGCTCCTTGAATGTTGCCTGAACTGCTGTGCTCTTCCAG
This sequence comes from Hemiscyllium ocellatum, assembly GCF_020745735.1. NCBI lineage: Eukaryota > Metazoa > Chordata > Chondrichthyes > Orectolobiformes > Hemiscylliidae > Hemiscyllium > Hemiscyllium ocellatum. The sequence goes on from NC_083421.1 coordinate 15,910,808, forward strand.
CAACACTAATCCAGATGCTGAGGATATGTCAGATTGTGAAGTTCAGCCAGCTCTGGGATCTTGCTGTGGCTTTGGTGCTTCATAAAAATTTTAATCAATTTTCATTTCTGTCTCACTCCTTCCACATACGCCCCCACCACCCGGTAAGGGTTGATCCAGGAGCTGAAACTCACGACAGTGCAGAGACAGAGAAAATCAAATCATTCTGCCGTGAAGAATCCTCAGGCAAGTTCTGGAAACAGAGAGAGTGAGAATTATCATAAACCATCCAGTCTCCTTGTCATTTGTCGACACACTCACAGGGGAAAAGAATTGTGGGGCTTAGGCGTCTGTACTCCATGGGGATGAGCTCTGGGGTGGGGAAGACAAAGAGGGTTGCTGTACAGTCTGATCCCACAGATTTCATTGTCCATTCTGCCTCTGTATTCCCAGCTGCCTATCCCTCCCTTAGTTTTCTATAAAAACTCCACATTCTTCACATGGGAAATGTGCAAACTCCAGACAGACATCCAAGGCTGGATTCAAACTCGGGTCCTTGGCACTGAGGTAGTAGTGCTAACCACTGTGCCACACCTCTCTGTCTGTCTTTTCCCATTCTTTCCCTAGGATTGTCTCTTTCTCTCTCGGTCCTTCTGCGTTGTGACTACATATTACACCCTGTATTGCAGATAGTGGATGCTCAGAAGTGTCCAGGATGCTGGGTAGGTGATTTGCCATTAATCCTCAGAATTTCGAGCTGTTCCTGATACTTTTTTTGAAGGGATACCTTGAGGGCAGGCGATGACCTGGTGGTTTTACCACTGGAGTATTAACCTTGAGACCTCGGTAACGTTCTGGGGAGCTGGGTTTGAATCCTGCCAGAGCAGCTTGTGAAATTTGAATCCAATAGGAACCATTATTGATTGTCAGATAAATCCACCTGGTTCACTAATGTTCTTTAGCGAAGGATGTCTGTCATCCTTACCTATCCACATGTGATTCCAGACTCCCAGGAATGTGGTTGACTCTGGGCAATTAACGGATGGGCAATAAATACTGCCCTAGCTCGCACTATCCTCATCGTGTTAATAATTTTTTAAAAAATACTCTCTTTCAAAGCATTTTATCATCCTGAGAAAACACAATGCACATTAGAGTGTCTTACATCGCCAACACACCATAAAGTGGAAGAACAATACTTTGAATAAAGGAATTAGTGGATCCTTAGAGCTTGATGAATTACAGCCTCTGATTTTGTTTATCCTTCCTCAGACATTCCTGTTCAAATCTGTTCTTTTATTTGTGTTGGTTTTAAAATGACAAAATCATTCCTCCTGTTTCTCAGTGTCAGTAGTTAACATCCTAATCAAAAAAGGTGTTTTAAAAGTATGTTTAAAGATTATATATTTATATTCAATTCTGAATTGTGAAAGGGAATTCTGAAAAATCCCTTCAGGAATCCATCCAGTTGACAATATGCAGCAAACATAGGAAGAGATTAATAGTTCTGGTCTCTGATTTTTTTTTTGTCTGGAATGAGGATGGTGTGGTAAAATGTGGTGTCCTTTTTACTGATCCAGGGTTACCTCTATGATGCTGGACATGGTCCTGAACCATGCCTGCCCCTATGTCCCACAGTGCTGTCTTTAACTTATTGTTCCATCTCTGAGCCATGCTAGTGGTTCCCTTGTTACCATTTCCCTTACCACCACGCTCACTTCTCAAGGATCTCTTTTCACTAATTCAAAAATGATGTTGCAACAAAACAAATTTCCTTCCCAATCAAGATTCATTTGTCTGTGTATCACCAGATCCAGGTCTATAATTTCCCCAAATCCCATTTCGATCATTTTAAGATATCAATAATATTCTGTTCATCAGCATGTTCACATGTTGTCATAGTCGACCTAAGAATTGCTGATATTTCTCTTCGTCCTTCACTGTCCAAGGCTCCAAGTATCCCTTATTGGTGAGTTTCTGCTTCATTTATACTTCAGGACAGGACAATTTATTGTATTTGCTACTCACAATGCAGTCTCTACTGCACTGGAGACAAACACAGACTTGGTGACCACTTTGCAGAACACATTGGCTTAATTGCAAGCATGAACCGCAGCTCTGTTTCTCACTCCATCACACGGCTAAGCATTTCCAGGATTTCCAGGATTTGTGGGCGGCACGGTGGCACAGTGGTTAGCACTGCTGCCTCACAGCGCCTGTAGACCCGGGTTCAATCCCCGACTCAGGCGACTGACTGTGTGGAGTTTGCACGTTCTCCCCGTGTCTGCGTGGGTTTCCTCACACAGTCCAAAGATGTGCGGGTCAGGTGAATTGGCCAAGCTAAATTGCCCGTAGTGTTAGGTAAGGGGTAAATGTAGGGGTATGGGTGGGTTGCGCTTCGGCGGGTCGGTGTGGACTTGTTGGGCCGAAGGGCCTGTTTCCACACTGTAAGTCTAATCTAATCTAATCAAACTTAAAAAAAAAATTTCAGATTAATACCACTCTCAGTATTTGATTTCTTTTAGCAGCCATCATGCAGGAAGATAAAGAAAAGGCAATGCCAAATTACCTGTTTTGATTCTGTAATTTAAAGTTACAGTATTTGAAGTTGAAGATTAAAGGAACAAAGAAAACCATTCAAAAGGAACTAACTTGATTTTGACATATTGAAGAGCTTCAAAACATTGTGAGTTGGACAAAACTCGGACATATTTGACTCATAACTGACATGTACTCTATGAACAGCAGTAAAAACAACCCCAATGAACATAATTCAGTTCTGGACGTAATTAGCAGCAAACTCTCACACAAAATTAGATTAGATTCCCTCCAGTGTGGAAACTTGCCATTTAGCCCAACCAGTCCACACTGACTTCTGAATAGTGTCCTGCCTAGACCCATTTCCCTCTGACTAATGCACCTAACACTATGGGCAATTTAGCATGGTCAATTCACCTGACTTGCACATCTTTGTGACTGTGGGAAGAAATTGGAGCACCAGGAGGAAATCCACACAGACACGGGGAGAATGTGCAAACTCCACACAGTCACTCGAGACAGGAATCAAATCCTGGTCTCAGGCACTGTGAGGCAGCAGTGTTAACTACCGAGCTACCATCCTGCCCCACACTGTGTCACCCGCCCCAATGAAAAATACCCATCAACCATTATTCAATGAGATTTCTTGTCATGTCCATTATTTAATTTGAAAACAGACACATAGGAAGACAATGAAATTGTTCCAAACTTTACATCTGTTATGTGTCTCCTTTCAAAACATTTGCTATTTGGGTAAGTTTATCATTGTTTCCCTATTTTTACTGTTCGAACGTTACAGGTGAGGTGCTGGAAAACTGGAGATTGGCGAACGTGGTGCCGTTATATAAGAAAGATGTTAAGGAAAAATCAGGGGACCATAGAATGGTGAGTGTGACAATGGCGGTGAGCATGTTGTTGGAGGGAATCCTGAGGGATAGGATTTATGTGGATATGGAAAGGCAAGGACTCATTAAGGATAGTCAACATGACTTTGTTCTTGGGAAATCATGTCTTGATTGAGTTTTTTGAAGAAGTAGTGAAGAGGATTCATGAGGGCAGAGCAGTGGATGTGATCTATATGGACTTCAGTAAGGCATTGAACAAGGTTCGTCATTGTAAACTATTTAGCAGGGTTAGATAACATGAAACACGAGGAGAACTAGCCATTTGGATACAAAACTGGCTCAAATGTAGAGAGGATGGTGAAGGAGTGTTACTTTTCATACTGGAGAATTATGATCAGTGGTGTGCCACAAAGATCAGTGCTGGGGCCAGTGCTTTTTGTAATTTATATAAATGATTCGAATGTGAACATAGGGGGTATAGTGAGTAAGGCAGATGATGCCAAAATTGGAGGTGTAGTGGACAGCAAAGAAGGTTACCTCAGATTACAGCAAGATCTTGATCAGATAGCCAAAGGGCGAAGGATTGGCAGATGGAATTTAATTTAGATAAATGTGAGGTGCTGCATTTTGGAAAAGCAAACCAGGGCAGGACGTAATGGTAAGGTCCTGGGGACTGTTGCTGAACAAACAGACCTTGGAGTATAGGTTCATTATTCCTTGAAAGTGGAGTATCAGGTAGATAGGATAGTGAAAAGGCATTTCGTATGCTTTCCTTTATTGGTCAGACCATTGTGTTTAGGAATTGGGAGGCCATATTGCAGCTATACAGGACATTGGTTAGGCCACTTTCACAATATTGTGTGCAATTCTAGTTTCCTTCCTATCGGAAGGATGTTGTGACACTTGAAAGGATTCAGAAAAGATTTATAGAGTCATAGAGATATACAGCATTGAAACAGACCCTTCAGTCCAACCTGTCCATGCCGACCAGATATCCCAACCCAATCTAGTCCCATCTGCCAGCACCCGGCCCATATCCCTCCAAACCCTTCCTATTCATATACCTATCCAAATGCCTCTTAAATGTTGCTATTGTACCAGCTTCCACCACATCCTCTGGCAGCTCATTCCATACATGTACCACCCTCTGTGTGAAAAGATTGCTCCTTAGGTCTCTTTTATAGCTTTCCCCTCTCACCCTAAAACGATGCCTTCTAGTTCTAGACTGCCCAACCCCAGGTAAAATACTTTGTCTATTTATCCTATCCATGCCCCTCATAATTTTGTAAATCTCGATAAGGTCACCCCTCAGCCTCGACGCTCCAGGGAAAACAACCCCTAGTGTTCAGCCTCTCCCTTAGCTCAAATCCTCCATCCCGCAACATCCTTGTAAATCTTTTCTGAACCTTTTCAAGTTTCACAACATCTTTCCAATAGGAAGGAGACCAGAATTGCACGCAATGTTCCAACAATGGCCTAACCAATGTCCTGTACAGCCGCAACATGACCTCCCAACTCCTGTTCTCAATACACTGACCAATAAAGGAAAGCATACCAAATGCCTTCTTCACTATCCTATCTACCTGTGACTCCACTTTCAAGGAGCTATGAACCTGCACTCCAAGGTGTCTTTGTTCAGCAGCACTCCCTAGGACCTTACTATTGAGTGTATAAGTCCTGCTAAGATTTGCTTTCCCAAAATGCAGCACCTTGCATTTATCTGAATTCAACTCCATCTGCCACTTCTTAGCCCATTGGCACATCTGGTTCTGAAGCTGTTGTAATCTGAGGTAACCCTCTTCACAGTCCACTACACTTCCAATTTTGGTGTCATCTGCAAACATACTAACATTTCCTCTTAAGCACGCATCCAAATCATTTATGTAAATGATAAAAAGTAGAGGACCCAGCACCGATCCTGTGGCACTCCACTGGTCACAGACCTCCAGTCTGACAAACAACCCTCCACCACCACCCTCTGTCTTCTACAAGCATATTGTCAGGGTTTGATGGTTTGAGATAAAGGGTGAACATAGATCAGTACAGCACAATACAGGCCCTTCGGCCCATGACATGATGCTGAGCATTTATCTTAATCTCAGATCAACCTAACCTATGCACTCCTCAATTCTTACTGCCATCCATGTGCTTGTCAAGTATTCGCTTAAACGTCTGTAACGTCTCTGAGTCTACTACCACCACTGCAGTGCATTCCATGCATCTGCCACTCTTTGATATCTCCTCTATACCTTCCTCCAATCACCTTAAATTTATGACCCCTCAGGACTGCAAATTGTGCCCCGGGAAAATTCTCTGGCTATCTACTCTATCAATGCCTCTCGCTACCTTGTACACCTCTATCAAATCATCTCTCTTCCTTCTTCTCTCCAGTGTGAAAAGTCCTGGCTCACTCAACCTTGCTTCATAAGACAAACCCTCCAATCCACGCAGCATCCTGATAAGTCTCCTCTGCACCCTCTCTAAACTATCTATAATGAGGTGACCAGAACTGGACACTAAAGTTTTATACAGCTGCAGCAAAACCTCGTGGCGATTAAACTCAATTCCCCATTAATGGAAGCCAAGCCACTATACACCTTCTTAACAACTCTATCAACTTTGGCTGGCAACTTTGAAGGATCTATGTACCTGGACCCCAAGATCCTGCTGTTATGCCACACTGCTACGAATCATGTCTTTAATTTTGTATTCAGCATTCAAATTCAACCTTCCAAAATGATCACTTCACATTTATCCAGATTGAACTCTATCTGCCACTTCTCAGTGCAACTCTGTATCCTGTCAGTGCCTTGTTGAAGCTTGCAACAGCCCATGACACTATCTATACCACCAAGCTTTGTGTCATCGGCAAACTTACTAACCCACCCTTTCACTTCTTCATCCAAGTCATTTACAAAAACTACAAAGAGCATATGCCCAAGAACAGATCCCTGCGGGACACCACTGGTCACCAACCACCAGGCAGAATACTTTTCATCCACTACTATTTTCTGTCTTCTTCTGGACATCAGATTTGCCTGTATCCCATGCCTCCTAAATTTCTGAATGACCCTACTGTAGGGAACCTTATCAGATGCCTTACTGAAATGAAATTATACCACATCCACTGGTCGACCTTCACCAACTTGTCTCATCACATCCTCAAAGACCTCAATAAGGCTTGTGAGGCATGATCTGCCCCTCACAAAGCCATGCTGATTATCTTTAATCAAACTATGTTTTTCCAAATAATCATAAATCCTACCTCTCAGAATCCTTCCAGTACCATGCATACCACAGATGTATGACTGTAATTCCCAGGGATTTGCCAATTCCCTTTCTTGAACAGAGGAACAACATTCACCTTGTTCCAGTCATCCAGTACTACTCATGTGGAGAGTGAAGATGCAAAGATCATCACCAGAGATGTAGCAATCTCATTCCTCGCTTCCCATAGTACTCTTGGATATGTCTTGTCTGGTCCTGGAGACTTAACTATCTGATGCTTCCCAGAATTTCCAGCACATCCACTTACTTAATATTAATCTGTTCAAGCACATTAATCTGGTCCACCGGGTTCTCACTATCAACAAGGTCCCTCTCTATTGAATACTGAAGCAAAAACTCATTTAGGGCCTCCCCTACCTCTTCAAATTCCAGGCACAAGTTCCCTCCACTATCCCTGATCAGCCCTACCCTCTCTCTGACCATTCTCTTATTCTTCATGTAAGTGTAGAACATGGGTTTTCCTTCATCCTTCCCACCAAGGCTTTTTCGTGACCCCTCCTAGCTCTTCTCAGTCCATTTTTTGAGATCTTTCCTAGCTACCCTGTAATCCTCAAAAGCTGTGCCAGATCCTTGCTTCCTCAACCTTAAGTAAGCTTCCTTCTTCTTTTTGATGAGAAGTTCCTCTGCTCTTGTCATCCAAGGCTCCTTCACCTTGCCATTCTTGGCCTGTTTCAGCAGGACAAAGTTATCCAACACTCGCAACAAGTGATCCTTAAACAGCCTCCACATTTCTGTTGTACATTTCACGTAGAACAATTGCTCCTGATTTATATTCCACAGCTCCTGTCTACTAGCAGTATAATTTCCCCTACACCAATTAAATACCTTCCCACACTTTTTGTACCTAAATCTCTCCATGACTATGGTACAGGTGAGGCAGTTGTGGTCACTGTCACTGAAATGCTCTCCCACTGAGAGATCTGATACCTGGCCTGGCTTGTAGCCTAGCACCTAATCCAATATGGCCTCCCCCTAGTAGGCTAATCTACATATTGAGTCAGGAGACCTTCCTGGCACACCTGACAAAATTAGCTACATCTCGACCATCTGGACTAAGAAAGCTCCAATTAATATTGGGAAGTTGAAGTCACCCATAGGCACCTATGACAATAGGCTGGGGCTGTTTTACCATGAGCATCGGAAACTGATTGGTGACCTTTCCGAGGTTTATAAATTCATGAATGGAATGTATAAGGTAAATAGGCACGGTCTTTTCCCTGGGTTGGGGGAGTCCAGAATTTCATAGCATAAATTTAGGGTGAGAGGGGAAAGATTTAAAAGGGATATAAGGGCCATTTTTTTCACGCAAAGTATAGTGCATTTATGGAATGAGCTGCCAGAGGAAGTGGTGGAGGCTGGTACAATTACAACATTTAAAAGACATCTGGATGATTACATGATTCAGAAGAGTTCAGAGGGATATGAGCCAAGTGCTGGTAAATAGGACAAGATCAATTTATTATATCTGATCGGCATGGATGAGTTGGACTGAAGGGTCTGTTTCCATGTTATACATTTCTTTGGCTCTATGTGTTAAAATATGCATCATTATGAACCCAAGACTGAGAATGAGGAAGGGGATAATGGGCACTGAGCACATTCGTGTAACTAGAATATTGGAGAATCAGGAATATCAGCACACTCTGTGGTTTGCACTACCATTTGTAAGCTTATCACTTTATGTCTTACATTCCCACTGCTTGCTTTCCAGGATTTCCCTTCAGCCTAAATTTACAAAACACAGCTAATTGATCTGGTAACTGGACAGGCAGAAGAATCTCTAGTTAAGCTCGGGACAGAATCAGTTAGAAAATCCAAAAGTGGATAAAATGCTATCTAGTGTGACAATGAGAAAAATAACTGATTAGAACTGATGAGTTTGATGCACTGAACAAGGCCATAGGTTGTAGGAACCAAAGTAGATCATACAGCCCATCATATCCGCTCCCCCATTCAATGAAATTGTGAATTATCTGATAATCCCCAGATTCCATTTCCATGCCTTCTTCACTTAATCCTTAATATTCTTAACAATTAAAAATGTCTATTTGGGCTTTGATTATACTTATTGATCTATCCCAATAGCTCTCTGCCACAAAGAGTTCCACAAATTCATTACCACTGAGAGAAAAAGCATCCTCCTCATAGCTGTGCTAGGTAGGGAATTCCTTAGATTGAGACCATGCCCTCTAGTCCTTAAAACTTCCACAAAGAAAAATATCCCCTCCACATTTACCCTGTCAAGCACCCTAAGAATAATAAATGTTTCAATGCGGTCTTCTCTCATTCTTTTAAAGCTCAATGAGTACAGACCCAACCTATTCAATATGGGCTGGGTGCTGGCAGGTGGGGCTAGATTGGGTCAGCATTGGTGAATTGGATCAAAGGCTCTGGTTCTGTGCTGTACATCTCTATGACTCCATGACTATGACTGTCCTCACATGAAAATCCCTCTATACACCAGACAACACAGTGAAACTTCCGTGCACTCACCCAATGCTAATGCATCTTTCCTTTGATATGGGTTCCAAAGCTGTTCACTGTATTCCAGCTGTACACTGTGTAAATATAACAACCCTTTCTACATTTATTGTCCATTGTCTTTGAAATATAGGCTACATTTTATTTGACTTGACTCCTATAAGTTGCACTTGGATGCTAACGTTTTGTAATTCATGCTTCCTCTGTTTTGTGGCTTTCCCCACTTAAGTAGTATTCAGCTGTTTTGTTTTTCTGAGCAAAGTGCATAACCTCTCATTTTCCCACGTTTTATTCAACTTGTAAAGTCTTTGCTCCTTCGTCAGGTGAACTGAATTTCCCACTTATCTTTGTTCATCCACAAAGTGGCCAATGATATAGTCACTTCCGTCATGTAAATCCATTGGTCGTGTCTGGGGGAAAGTGAAATAAAACGATGTTGAAATTCCCATGATTCAGTCAACCTGCAAGAATTCAGAACTGGGCAGTGGGCGGCACGGTGGCACAGTGGTTAGCACTGCTGCCTCCCAGCGCCAGAGACCCGGTTTCAGACTGACTGTGTGGAGTTTGCGCATTCTCCCCATGTCTGCATGGGTTTCCTCCGGGTGCTCCCACAGTCACGAAGATGTGCAGGTTAGGTGATTTGGCCATGCTAAATTGCCCATAATGTTAGGTAAAGGGGTAAATGTAGGGGAATAGGTGGGTTGCGCTGCAGCGGGTCGGTGTGGACTTGTTGGGTCTAAGGCCCATACTGTAAACAATCTATCTAATCTAACTGATGCTCCTCTAACTTGGATTAGACCAGAGTTACATTTGAACCTCTTGGATTTAGAATCCAATCTCATTCCCAGCGTGGGTCTGAATCTGGCCCCCTCCACATGTCCTGGCAGCTTGTGACACCGTCTCTGCCCGGTGTGTTTCTTTAGCGTTGTGGGTATCATGTTCATCTCACAAAGGCAGGCAGAAACAATGACAGGCTTCTGACTTGTCGGAGGCAGAGATTTCTTGCTGCTATTCTCGTCAGTAAACCTTGCTTTGAATTTACTCATCCTTATCTGCTGTAGTGGTGAAAGGCAACACTATTCTAATTAACTGCAGCGTGAAACGTGGTTAAATTTCTCTTCTTCCTGGTGCTGAAAGTGCGCCGATTTGTACAGCATCGATGGTCATTCATTTTAAGAGTGCAGTTTGCACGCCCTGATCCTTTCTGTAGAGCAATAGTATTGCATTTGCTTTATGGGCGAAGGCTGCCCAGTTTCAAGCCACGGTGAAGCATGCGTTGCTGGTGTCACAGTGCACCATGGATTACTGATGTACCTTCTCTGTCAGATGTTTCTCAAAGTAGTCTCTGACAGGCCCCCTGCCGTTTCTCAAAGAGCAGGAATCAAAGCCAGAAATCCTCAATCATGTTTTGGAGTAGAGAAACACGTTTGCATTTCTAAGCGCCAGACACATTCAGTCAACAACAGGAATGAATAGATTTACAGACTCAGATGGACCTCTTGAATCGTGCTCTCATACAATCATCAATATTAACTTGTGCTCCGAAATCTAAGTAATGTTGAAACTTAAACTGAGGAAATGATAGGCACTGAATGATATTGCATCCTTTTTTTTGTATATCACAGAGGAGCAAGAAAGTCTAAACAGAAAGGGATAAGAAAGCGAGGCACACGCAGCCCTGGTTTCTTTCTGATTCAGTCAACAACAGGAGACATGCATATGACTCAGGCGGGAGAGTTTTTCACATCTAAAACAAAGAACAATCGCGTGCAGTTAGCACGTCTTTGACATCTGGGATCTTTTACTTTTTGTCAAGATGTTTAGAAGCTGTCTTTTTTACATCTCTAAGTAAGCACCCAGGGATTTAGTAACATTTAACTAGTTCCATTTGTTTCCCACACAGGTTTTCAACTCAGTTGGTAGCCATGAGAGTTGCTCATATCTAGGAAAGTTAAAAATCACACAACACCAGGTTATAGTCCAACAGGTTTAATTGGAAGCAGTTGAAAATGTGTTGCTGGTTAAAGCACAGCAGGTCAGGCAGCATCCAAGGAATAGGAAATTCGACGTTTCGGGCATAAGCCCTTCATCAGGAAGCTTTCGGAGCGATGCTCCTTCATCAGGTGATGGTGAACGGCTTGATCGTAACACAGAATTTATAGCAAAAATTTGCAGTGTGATGAAACTGAAATTATACATTGAAAAATTGATTGTCTGTCAAGCCTTTCATCTGTTAGAATACAGTGATAGTTCCACTTCTTTCATGTGTAAATCACAAAACCCTTCTTTTTAAAGTTGTATTCTCGGGTTAGCTGCTAACAATGGTGATAGCTACACAATATATTGAAGGTGTTAGCCCTCTGTGTTCTCTGTCTGTGTTCAGATTGATTCTAATCTAATAAGTGAGATTTACATAAATTCCTGCAGTTTTTGAGCTGCATGTAGAACTCTGAGTTCAAAAACTGCAGGAATTTATGTAAAACACTGTTATCTCACTTATTAGATCGAGCCCTCCAATATCACCTGATGAAGGAGCGTTCGCTCCGAAAGCTAGTGTGCTTCCATTTAAACCTGTTGGACTATAACCTGGTGTTGTGTGATTTTTAACTTTGTACACCCCAGTCCAACACCAGCATCTCCAAATCATATCTAGGAAATGCACAGTTAAGGCGAAAGACAGAAAGTAGCCATTCATACCGACTTCAAGGTTCCAACAATCTCGCAAAGTGACCTGTCCTTCCCGGATTCTAAAGCGACATCAGTTTTTCAGATGGAGGACTTTCTTTGAGCCATTAATGCTGCAAAACAGGCACGGTAAATGTAAATATTCCGCACAGTATAAGGCCTGCTCAGTTTTGTGTATTTTCCCTGTCGCCCGGCGTTTTTCATGTTGTGTATACACACGAAAGTTACTCTTTTTCAAGCAATGTGCGAAATCATTTACCAAAGTGAGAATCTAAATTCCCAAAATATCATTTAGTTCGAGTTTTCTTTATCAAAGCAGTACCGAATATACTTGCTCACAGCTATATATTTGTTGCTTAACTGAGTCTCACAAGATGTGTTCAGCTTTCCATTGATTTTTGTTTGGATTGGAGGGCTATCCGCATCTGGTGGGAAATTGAAATTGTAGCCGGGCATACCCAAACAGCTCAGGAAATGGATGAGCAGGTTAGGGATTCTTCAGATCTTTTGTTGTGTTCCAGTAGCGCCATCGATAAAATCATTATTAATCCAGCCTCTCATGTGGTAGCGTGATCGAGCAGTCGTAAGGTGCTGGGTTTAGACTGAAATATCTAAGGAGGCATAGGTTCAAATCCCGCCACAGATACTTGGTTATGCTGAAGGTTGGTTCACTTTGGAAATACAGCAACGCAGCTGAGATCCGGCATGGGACCAACGAGTTGCTGTTCCAAGACAGCGATGGTCAGACCAATCTACGATGTGGAACAGCACAGAACACGCTGTGTCTCTATAGTGCTGTGGTTATCACATTCGCCTCACAAGTGAAAGGCCCCTAGCAAAATCCCAGACCCAAGCGGACTCCACTGCTGCTTCATGTTCCAGGTAAATTGTAACGTTCACCACCTCATCAAAAGTGAAATGTGATTGCTATTTCACCGCTGTTGTCAAATAAAACCCTGCAATGAATCTACTTGCCGTTATTTACTGTTGTAGCGAGTGGGAAGTTGGTGAGTCGGCTTTTCGATCTGCTTCAGGCACAACGGCATCGTGGATTGGAAAGGAGACCTAATCTCATCAAGACTGTGATTGGTAATCTTCACTCTTCGTTATTCTGTTTTCTTTTGTCATTTGAGCACTTTCCGGGAAGTGGCGGTGTTCGAACGCTGCAGCATGTTTGGAGGTACAGGTTGGAATTGCCTCGCTGACAGTTGTGGGAGTAGTTTGTGACTCAGATCCCTCGGACCATCTCACAGACAGCATTCATGCTTCGGTGCGTCTGGAAATGCCTTGGCCGTGTCATTGCTTCTGTTATGCGCTAGGAGCTGTCTGTTTGGGGCTTTGCTCCATAGCCGACGAGCTAGTATTGTTTGTGAGGTAAAAGTTGAAAGTGTCAATGATAACGGTCACTGGGGGGCAAAAAATGACGACGCTTTCTAACCACCAACCTGCAGCCGAATGCGCTAACTTTGTGGGCGGCACGGTGGCAAGCACAGCGCCAAAGACCCGGGTTCAATTCCCTCCTCAGGCGACTGACTGCGTGGGGTTTACACGTTCTCCCCGTGTCTGCGTGGGTTTCATCCGGGTGCTCCGGTTTCCTCCCACAAAGATGTGCGGGTTAGGTGACTTGCCCGTAGAGTTAGGTAAGGGGTAAATGTAGGGGTATGGGTGGGTTGCGCTTCGGCGGGTTGGTGTGGACTTGTTGGGCCGAAGGGCCTGTTTCCACACTGTAAGTAATCTAATCTAATTGCATCGTGCTGCACAAATAATCCATGAAAGCTGGTGTCAGCACCTGAACTCAGTGGTGGGCAAGTTGTTGGAGGGAATCCTGAGGGACAGTATGTACATGTATTTGGAAAGGGACAGTCAACATGGCTTGTGAAATGGGAAGTCATGTCCCACAAACTTGATTGAGTTTTTTTTGAAGAAGTAACAAAGAAGATTGATGAGGGCAGAGCAGTAGATGTGATCTATATGGACTTCAGTAAGGCGTTTGACAAGGTTCCCCATGGGACACTGATTAGCAAGGTTAGATCTCACGTAATACAGGGAGAACTAGTCATTTGGATATAGAACTGCCTCAAAGGACAGAGGGTGGTGGTGGAGGGTTGTTTTTCAGACTGGAGGCCTGTGACCAGTGGAGTGCCACAAGGATCGTTACTGGGTCCTCCACTTTTTATAATTTACATAAATGATTTGGATGCGAGCTTAAAAGGTACAGTTAGTACGTTTGCAGATGACACCAAAATTGGAGGTGTAGTGGACAGTAAAGAGGGTTACCTCAGATTACAACAGCATCTGAACCAGATGTGCCAATGGGCTGAGAAGTGGCAGATGGAGTTGAATTCAGATAAATGCAAGGTGCTGCATTTTGGGAAAGCAAATCTTAGCAGGACTTATACACTTAATAGGCTCCTAGGGAGTGTTGCTGAACAAAGAGAGCTTGGAGTGCAGGTTCATAGCTCCTTTAAAGTGGAGTCGCAGGTAGATAGGATAGTGAAAAAGGCATTTGGTATGCTTTCCTTTATTGGTCAGTGTATTGAGTACAGGAGTTGGGAGGACATATTGTGGCTGTACAGGACATTGGTTAGGCCAGTGTTGGAATATTGCGTGCAATTTCTGGTCTCCTTCCTATTGGAAAGATGTTGTGAAACTTGAAAAGGTTCAGAAATGATTTACAAGGATGTTGCGGGTTGGAGGATCTGAGCTACAGGGAGAGGCTGAACAGGCTGGGGCTGTTTTCCCTAGAGCATAGGAGGCTGAGGGGTGACCTTATAGAGGTTTACAAAATTATGAGGGGCATGGATAATAAATAGACAAAGTCTTTTCCCTGGGGCTGGGCAGTCCAGACTAGAGGGCATAGTTTTAGGGTGAGAGGGGAAAGTTATAAAAGAGACCTAAGGGGCAACCTTTTCACACAGAGGGTGGTACATGTATGGAATGAGCTGCCAGAGGATGTAGTGGAGGCTGGTACAATTGCAACATTTAAGAGGCATTTGGATGGGTATATGAATAGGAAGGGTTTGGAGGGATATGGGCCGGGTGCTGGCAGATGGGACTAGATTGGGTTGGGATATTTGATCGACATGGATAGGTTGGACCGAAGGGTTTGTTTCCATGCTGTACATCTCTATGAGGAGAAAGTGAGGACTGCAGATACTGGAGATCAGAGCTGAAAATGTGTTGCTGGAAAAGCGCAGCAGGTCAGGCAGCATGCAAGGAGCAGGAGAGTCGACGTTTCGGGCATGTGACATTCTTCAGGAGAAGGGCTCATGCCCGAAATGTCAACTGTCCTGTTCCTTGGATGCTTCCTGACCTGCGGCGCTTTTCCAGCAACACATTTTCAGTATATCTCTATGACTCTACTCACCCATGCTGACCAGATACCTGAAATTAATCGAGTCCCATTTGCTGTCATTTGGGCCTTAAGCCTCTAAACCCTTCCTATTCATACACCTATCCAGATGCCTTTGAAGTTTTGTAAGCTGGCCACTTCCTCATTCCATATACACACCACTTTCTGCTTGAAAAAAATCCCTTCAGGTCCCTTTTATTGTTTTCCCTTTCACCTATGCCCTTGTGTTCTGGACTCGCCCAGCTTGGGAACAAAAATCCTTGGCGGTTCACCCTATCCAAATCCCTCAGGATTTTATAAAGTTCTATAAGGCCCTCAGCTTTTGAAACTCCAGGGAAAATTGTCCCATCTTATTCAGCCTTGTTCTACAGTCAAAACTTTGCTGCCCTAGCAACATCCTTGTAAACATTTTCTGATCAATTTTATGTGATTTTCTTTATTTGTGCCATCATGGTGGCTCAGTGGTTGTCTCAGTGGTGCACTGCTGTCTCACAGCACCAAGGACCCCGGTTTGACTCCAACTTTGGGTGATAGTCTGTGTGGAATTTGCACATTCTCCCCGTCTCTGCGTAGTATCCTCTGGGTGCTCCAGTTTCCTCCCACAGTCCAAAGATGTGCAGGTGAGGTGAATTGGCCAAGTTAAATTGCCCATAGTGTCCAGGAATGTGTAGGTCAGCTGCATTAGTCAGGGGTAAACACAGGACAATAAGGTAGGGGAATGTGTCTGAGTGGGTTACTCTTTGGAGGCTCAGTGTGGACTTGTTGGGCCAAAGGGCCTGTCTCCACATGGTAGGGATTTTCATTTTGCAATAATAATTTTCAGAAACAATGGACAATATTGATCTATAGAATATAGAACATTACAGCGCAGTACAGGCCCTTTTGCCCTCGATGTAGTGCCGACTTGTGGAACCAATCTGAAGCCCATCTAACCTACACTATTCCATTTTCACACATATGTTTATCCAATGACCATTTAAATGCCCTTAAAGTTGGTGAATCTATCACAGTTGCAGGAAATATGTTCCACACCTCTGCCACTCTCTGAATAAAAAAACTACTTCTGACATTTGTCCTATCACCCCTCAATTTAAAGCTATGTTCCCTTGTGCTAACCATCACCATCCGAGGAAAAAGGCTCTCACTGTCTATCCTATCTTAACCCTCTGATTATCTTTTATGTCTCAATTAAGTCAGCTCTCAACCCTCTTCTTTCAAATGAAAACAGTCTCAAGTCTCTCAGCCTTTCCTCCTCAGACCTTCCCTCCATACCAGGCAACATCCCTAGTAAATCTCCTCTGAACCCTTTCCAAAGCTTCCACATCCTTCCTATAATGCAGTGACCAGAACTGTAAGCAATACTCCAAGCATGGCCATACCACAGTTATGTAAAGCTGCAGTATGGCTCAGAAACTCAATCCCTCTATCAATAAAAGCTAATATACTTTATGTCTTCTTAACAACCCTATCAATCTGGATGGCAACTTTTAGGGATCTATGTTCATTGACACTGAGATTTCTCTGCTCATCTATACTACTACGAATCTTACTATTAGTCCAATACTCTTTACTCCTGTTACTCCTTCCAAAGTGAATCACCTCACATTTTTCCACATTAAACTCCATTTGCCATCTCTCAGCCCAGCTCTGCAGATTATCTATGTCCCTCTGTAACTTGCAATATCCTTATTCCTGTCGAGATGATCATAAATCCTATCTCTTATAACCATTACCAACACTTTACCCACAACCAAACTAAGTCTCTCTGGTCCATAATTACCAGGGTTGTCTATACTCCCCATCCTGAACAAGGGGACAACATTTGCTATCCTCCAGTCTTCAGGCACCATTGAAGACAATAACAACATAAAGACCAAAGCCAAAGGATGGGCTATATCCTAGGATATAGCCCATCCTGCCCAGGGGACTTATCTATTTTCACACTCTCCCAAATTGCTAACACAATTTGACATCCTCCCTGTGAATGTCAATCTTGTCTAGTCTAGTAGCCTGTATCTTAGTATTCTCCTCAATAGTGTCTTTTTCCACTGTGAATACTGACAAAAAATATTCATTTAGTGCTTCTCCTATCTCCTCGGCCTCCACGCACAACTTCCTACTTGATTGATTGGTCCTAATCATTTTCTAGTCATTCTTTTATTGCTGTTATACCTATAGAAAGCTTCAGGTTTTCATTGATCCTATCTGCCACCGACTTCCCATGTCCCCTCCTAGCTCTTCTTTGTGCTCTCTTTAGAGCTTTCCTGGCTAACTTGGAACACTCAAGCACCCTAACTGAGCCTCATGTCTCATCCTAATGTAAGCGTTCTTCCTCATGACAAGAGATTCAACTTCCTTAGTAAACCATGGCTACCTATTTAAAACAGACCTATCAGGTACAGAGAGGTAAAGTGTTGAACAGCTGCAAATGTCAATGCTGTATGAAGGACAGTGGGACCTGTTCTCAGGTCATGTTCCTGGATCGTAGTGAGTATGACATTCCAGGGCTGTTTTCCCTGGAGCGTTGAAGGCTGAGGGGTGACTTTATAGAGGTTTACAAAATTATGAGGGGAATGGATAGGATAATTAGACAAAGCATTTTCCCTGGGGTGAGGGAGTCCAAAACAAGAGGGCATAGGTTTAGGGTGAGAGGGGAAAGATATAAAAGAGACCTGAGAGGCAACCTTTTCACACAGAGGATGGTGCGTGTGTGGAATGAGCTGCCAGAGGAAGTGATGGAGGCTGGTACAATTGCAAAATTTAAAAGGCATTTGGATGGGTATATGAATAGGAAGGGTTTGGAGGGATATGGGCTAGGTGCTGGCAGGTGGGACTAGATTGGGTTGCGATATCTTGTTGGCATGGATGGATTAGACGAAGGGTCTGTTTCCATGCTGTACATCTCTATGACTCCAATTCCAATTCATTCAATTGTGAAACTTTGTTAAATTTCCCCTTGCAAATGCGCTGATATGTACCGAACCAATGGTCATCTGCTTTACTAGGGAAGGTGGCATACCCTTATCCTTTCTGTAGAGTAGTATTGCATTTGCTTTGTGTGCAAAGGTGGCCCAGCATGAATTCTGAGTTGCTAGTGTCACAGTGCAGCTCGGATTCCTGACTGACCCTCTTTGTCAAAGGCCTCATTTGTATGCTGTCTGCCGTTTCCCAACATGCAGGAATCAAAACTAAAAGTTCTCCATCATATTTTGGAGTAGAGAAACATATTTGCATTTCCAAGTGCTGGACATGTTAGCGGCTCATTCAGTCAACAACAGGAAGAAATAGACTTCCAGACTCAGATGAACCTCTTGACTCATGCTCTCATACAGTCACTAATATTAACGTGTGCTCTGAAATCTAAGCCATATTGGAACTGAAACTGAAGAAATGACAGACAGGCTACTGAAGGACATTGTATCCATTGTTTTTTCTTTTTATCAGGGAGGAGCAGGAAAATCTCTGACCTTTCATCAGGAAACTCTGCTCCTCATGTTCTTCTCATATGGAAAGGGTGAAAATAATTCATTTTAAAAACTTTGACACTGGCCTCAGGAAGTTCTTCCTGTCCTTAGAATCTTTTAAATAAAATTCCTGTCCCCAAAATGAGAAGTGGCAAATGTTGTTGACATGCTAAACAAACAAAGCACTGATCGTCAAAACACTGCAGAATGCTGAAAGGGGTGGGGAAAGAAATATATCTCTGACTGTAGGAGGCGGAAAAGGCAGAGGATGATGTCTTGTATCTGGGGTTTGGTGGGGTGGAAGGTCAGAACCTTGGGGGTTCTGTCCTTGTTGAAGTTGGAGGGGTGGGACTCAAGGGTGGAGGTATGGGAAGTGGAGGGCATTGCTGACCATGTGGGAGGGGATATTGTAGTCCTTGAAGGAGAAGCCCATCTGGGATGTTCTGGAGTGGAATTGATCGTCCTGGGAGCAGATACAGTGGAGGCAGAGGAATTGGGAGTAAGGGATAGCATTTTTACAGGCGGGCTGGTAGAAGGAGGTGCAGTCAAGGTAGCTGTGTGAGTCAGTGAGTTTGAAGTGGATGCCCACGTTGACTCGGTCACTGGAACTGAAGATGGAGAGGTCCAGGAAGGGGAGGGAGGTGTCCAAGATGGTCGAGGTGAACTTGAGGTCAGGGTGGAAGGCGTTCGTGAAGTTGGTAGACTGTTCAACCTCCTTGTGGGAGCATGAGGTGGTGCTAATACAGTCAACAATGTAGTGGAGGAAAATGTGGGGAATGCTGCCAGTGAAACTGTAGAAGATGGACTGTTCCACATTCCCGATGAAGAGACAGGCATAGCTGGGGCCCATGTGGGTGCCCATGGCTACCCCTTTGGTCTGAAGGAAGTGGAAGGATTCAAAAGAGAAATGTTGGGAGTGAGGACCAATTCAGCTGGTCGAATGATTGTGTCAGTGGAAGGGTTCTCATTGGGTCAGCATGAGAAGAAGAAACTGAGGGCTTGGAGGCCTTTGTCATGGCAGATGGGCATGTACAGGGCGTCATGGCGGATAAATGTGTACAGGGTTAGTGTTGACTGTGATTTGGCAGACAGATTATCAATATTTTTTACAGTCAGCAACAGAAATGAATGGCTTTATGGAAGCAAATTCCCAGATTTATTCCCTGTCTCACAGTGACTGGGACTGACTTGGCTGCTTAAAATGGTAGCAAAATCCTGAAAATTCTAATTGAAGCTTGAGTTTCAAAACAAGTGCTGATAATGGAAATTAATGTTCTGAAGGATTAACAGCTGAGAAATGGAAGGTGTAAATTATATTATTTGTAATTGGGAGCAATGAACTGGAACCTTGGGATTTTCTAGATCACCTTGAAATTGAGGTTCCAGGTGGATATTGTCAGTGTGAAACCAGAAGCTAAATGATGGCTGGCCAGCTCGGGTAACAGTGTATAAGACTCGTGTCAAGAGTACCACTATTTTAGAATTTCACATTTTGAGGTAAAATCTAGCTTTTTATTCCTCCAGCAGTGTCACTGCTTAAAACAGGGTCCTTTTCTAGCTGCTTTTATTCAGATACCAGTTTCCAGTTTCTGAGTGAAAACTGTCTCTGCTTCACTGGAAGTGCGAGAGACAAGTCTGTGGGTGCAGCTGAAAATACAATGAATTACATCACATTCAAAGAGGCAGGTTCCACTCCAACCCTGCAGCAACCAAACTGTTCAGAGTCACAGAATAATAATAGCCACTTCCTGGGGGGACTGACAGTGGTGGCTCCATTTCACATGGAGCTGAACCAGAATGAACTGATTCAGAAGGTTCTGGCGGAAACTTCAGGGAACTCTCCCTGAATGTTATCCAGTTAACAAGGAAAATGATCTTCTTGCATGAATGTGTGGGTTTACTCAACTAAGTGTTTATTCTCAGTAATGGAGGGGCAGGATTGAGAAGTTACAGTGTGGGACAGAGGTGATCTGGCTGAACAGGGAGAGAGCTGTTGGAAAACCTCAGCAGGTCTGGCAGCAGCTGTGAAAGGAAAGCAGAGTTAGCATTTCATGGCCAATGATGCTTTATTGAACATCTGCTTCTTTTTCCATTTCCATCTCCCTCTATCTTTCAGCACCTCCATTTTTTACTGAATCTCTCCTGTCCTCCTCCTTCATACTGAACTCTTCTTTTATTATTTCCTCTGCTGCCCTTTTCCAGTCTCAAGATTTGTTTCAAGCCTGTCCCATCTCTCACTTTGCCCAGATGGTTATTGAACTGAACAATGAACTCTGTTTCTATCTCCTTAGATACCAGATGATCAAACCCCTGTGCCCAACATTAGAAGCAGCAAGGTTTTGTGACAAGAACAGCAATATAAAAACCAGAAGACCTAGGAGTACGATTAGGCTTTTCAGCCCATCTAGTCTGCTCCGCTATTCTATCATGTGGTTAGCGACCCTATTCTCCACCCTTCTCCCCGAAATACTTGATCCTCCTGGATTTAGGATCCAGTCTCTTTCACAGTGTGGGTCCAAATCTGCGCCCCCCCCCCCCCCAACATGCGCTGGCAGCTTGTGACACTGTCTCTGTGTGTGACTGAGGTTGGTTTCAGTCACGCACAACAAACTTGATCGGTCCTGAGCAGAGCAATCCCCGCTGGGTGACAGCTCGATTGGGTCAGTAGCCCTGCTGTGTTTCTGTGGGGTAGTGGTTATCATGTTCACGTAACACGCAACAAGTCCCCGCTGTGATGCTGGGCAGAAACAGCACTACTTCTTCATTATCTGAACAAGATGTGTTGTTCCACTTTTTGATAAACGTGAACACAATTAATTTTTATATTGCTGTTCTCATCACAAAATCGTGCTGCTTCTAATGTTGGGCATAGGGGTTTAGTTAGAGAGGTTCTAAGGACAGCAAGAATCCACAGCAGCGGTTGCCAAATCAAAGAACAAGGATTTTTGTCCCCTTCACATGGGGCCATTCATAAGGAAGGTGTTTCTTTCAACTGTGTTCCAAAGCTGGGCAGAAAGCCAGTTTCTGCTGGCAGTGGGGGATTGGAGAGAGTGGGCTTAAATTCTGCTGCGTGTCCTTGTTTCACTCTGTGTGGAGCCAAGGAACAGACAATCATTGATGGGTGTGTTTTGAATCTCATTAAATGTAGGTATGTGGTCAATCTAATTGTTTGTTCTGAAGTAATAAAGTCTTGTGCTTGGATGGTCTGGAACCACTAACCTTTTAGTTATGCTACAGAAACTGGTGCCAACCAGCAATGCAAAAATCCCCCAAAGCAGGGCGTTAGCAGAGTTCTGAAGGGCTGTTATATAGCTGAAGCTCTCACTATTTTAGAGTCTGTCACCAATTTTACCTCTTTCATCACCAAGCATATCAGAGACCTGAGGTGCTGCAAACACCCAGAAGAAAAGTAAACATCACAAACTTGAAGTTGCTCAGTTCCTTCAATGTGACTGCCCAAGATACATCGCTTATGATTCTGGTATTGGGAGGATTCAAACCCACAACTTGATAGAGACTGGAGTTTAAATGCAGCACTTTCGACTGCTCAGTCAAACTATCTATAATTACTATATACCAGATATAGAATCCTTTGCCATTGTCCTAGCCTCCACCACTTCCTCTGACAGCTGATTCCATACATGCAGCACCCTCTGTGTTAAAAGGTTGCCATTTGGGTCCCTTTTAAATCTTTCCCCTCTCACCTTAAACCTACGCCCTCTAGTTTTTTACTCCCCAATCTCAGGGAAAGACCTTGGCCATTCACCTTAACTATACCTGTCATGAGTCAGCTTAGTTGGCTAATTGGTTTGTTTGTTATACAGTGTAATGCCAATACCATGAGCTCAGTTCCTGCACCAGCCATGGTCACCCCTCTCAATGTCTCCCCCTGTCTGAGGTGCAGTAGCTCCCAGTCCAAGTCAACACCAGTTGCATCTCTCTCCAAATACACAGCAGTGGTGACTTTATCCTTTTGCTTTTAATCTTTACTTGCCCCATTATTACCTCGTTTGGAACTGCACCACGAAACCTTCTGTTATCTAATCTCTTCTAAACTGCAGTTTATCAAAGACATCCAGTTTGCCTTTTTCTGTTCTTTTCACCTTTCCCTCTTTTACATGCTCACACTGTGCTACATAACTAACATTACTCAGTTCTGATGAAAGGTTGCAAAAATGATGTTTATATCATAGTAGCCATCTCAGCAGATGGTGACAAACTTGCTGAGCATTTGCATTTTATTTCACCATTTCTCTGGATAGGCAAGCCAGATATATGAAAGTGAAAAATAGCTTATAGTGAAAGACTACTTCTACATTAAATGACAGTAACCCAAGGATGTCTAATTGTAAGAGAACTCTGGATGCATAGAGGATAAATTGAGGAAACTGGTTAGAAATACTGTAAATAAAATGCTGCACAAACTCAGTACAATCACATCAAAATGTATTATGGCTATTCATTTAACACAAAGTGGAAATAAGTTTGTAAGTAGAAGTATTCAAGAGGGAGAGTGACCACAGGAATAAGGCAAAGTTGCCATTGTCCCAGAGGACTGTTCTCTTATTTGAGAGAGACATCTGGTGGTGGTGACTACAGTACACCCCAGGCAAAGGGCGAGGTCAAAAAAGTAGGACCCTCACAGTGATCCCAGTAGGCACTAGAACTGAACCTATGTCGATCACCTCAATCCACTTTATAGCCCACATGTCCAGCCAACTGATCCCCAAATATAGGAACACAGGTCATTGAAATTAAGAACAGGTGTATACCACCCAGCCTTTCAAGGTTGAGAGTGTGTTTTTGGAAAAGCACAGGTCAGGCAGCATCCGAGGAACAGGAAACTCGAATTCCGAGCCAAAGCCCTTCATCAGGAATCATCGAGCCTTTCAAGCCTGTTCTGCCGTTGAATAAAACCATAACTCATGTGATTGTGGGATCAACTCCAATTTCCTGCTCTGCACACTGCACCACCTCACCTCCCCTCGCCTCCAGCTTCAAAAATAACCCTAGACTCACAGTGTAACAAAAAGTGAGGTCTGCAGATGCTGGAGATCACAGTTGAAAATGTGTTGCTGGTTAAAGCACAGCAGGTTAGGCAGCATCCAAGGAACAGGAAATTCGACGTTTCAGAAGGGCTCTGGCCCGAAACGTCGAATTTCCTGTTCCTTGGATGCTGCCTAACCTGCTGTGCTTTAACCAGCAACACATTTTCAAATATCTAACTTGGCCTTGAATACATTCAATGATCAAGCCTTCACTGTTACCCAGGGAAACAAATTCCACAAGGTAACAAGCCCTGGGAGAAAAAAAAATCTGGTTATCTCAGTTCTAAAAGACAGACCTCATCATAATACTCTGTCCCCTGTGTTCCATTCTCCCCAACAAAATGATGCACCTTCCCAGTAAACATTATTAAGTCC
The DNA here is from genome assembly GCF_020745735.1 of Hemiscyllium ocellatum. Classification (NCBI taxonomy): domain Eukaryota; kingdom Metazoa; phylum Chordata; class Chondrichthyes; order Orectolobiformes; family Hemiscylliidae; genus Hemiscyllium; species Hemiscyllium ocellatum. Next base: position 15,934,863 of record NC_083421.1, read on the forward strand.
TCTCTTTAGATCACACTTACAGATATGAGTAAATATTGCCAATCCTCACTTACCTCTGGAGAAGATTGCAGTTGACCTTCCTGAACTGCTGCAGTCTACGTGGTGAAGGTGTGCCTGCAATGTTGTTAGATATAGAGTGATCAAATTATCATGAAGGCCCAGTGATATTTGTCCAAATGAGCAACAAATGAGCAACAATTACTGGGCCTGTGCCTCACAACACACTTCACATTCAACAACCAGATATACGAACAAATCAACGGAACACCCATGGGCTCACTGATCTCTGGACTCATAGCAGAAGCAGTCACGCAAAGGTTAGAACAAACAGTCTTACCGCAAATACAACCCAAACTCTGGGTCAGATATGTGGACCACACCTTTGTAATCATTAAAAACACAGAAATAGAGAACACACACCGGATCATCAATGCCACACTCACAGGAATCCAAATCACGAGAGAGGAAGAAAAGAACAACAGCTCCCATTCCTAGATGTGATGATACAGAGAACACCGAACAGAGAATTCAGCACGAAGGTATACAGGAAAGCCACACACAAAGACCAAGTCCTGAACTATGAAAGCAACCACCCCAACACACACAAACAAAGTTGCATCAGGACACTATTCAAAAGGGCCACAACACACTGCAGCACACCAGAACTGCAAACAGAGGAAGAAGAACACCTATACAAGGTATTCACCAAAAATGGATAGCCATGCAATTTCATCAACAGATGCCTAAGGGAAAGACAACGGAACGAGGACATGCCGCAACCCAAAGGACTAGCCACACTACCATACATCAGGAGCATTTCCGAACTGACAGCCAGACTGCTGTGACCACTAAGACTCATAACAGCACACAAACCAACAGCCACTCTCAGACAACAACTCACCAGGACAAAGGACCCGATACCCAGCATGAGCAAAACCAACATAGTGTACAAAATCCCTTGCAAGGACTGCACAAAACACTACATAGGACAAACAGGAAGACAACTAACAACCCGCATCCATGAACACCAACTAGCCACAAAACGACACGACCAGCTATCCTTAGTAGCCACACACGCAGATGGCAAACAACATGAATTCGACTAGGACAACACTACTATTATAGGGCAAGCCAAACAGAACAGCCAGGGAATTCCTAGAGGCATGGCACTCTTCGACAGATTCTATCAACAAACACATCGACCTGGACCCAATATACCGGCTACTGCAGCGGACAGCAACTGACAACCGGAAGCGGCAGAGCCAAGCCACTATAAATGCTGGAGGAAACATCACAGAAGCGCTTCACAGAAGGCTCCCAAGCACTGAGGATGTCACCTAGAAAGGGGACGAAACGTTTGCAACAAAAACTCCCAGCTCGGCGAACAGAACCACAACAGCAGCAATTGGTATATTTTCACATTTTTGATGCAATATTCTGATATGTTGCACAAGGTTGTCACAAAACAACAGTTGCCACCAGGCGCATATGGACATATTAAGCCAAGTGACCAAAAACTGTGCCATAGAGGTAGGTTTTAAGGACTATCCTGAACAAACAAAGGCATGTTGAAAATGAGGGAGTTTAGGGAGTAAATTCAAGAGCTTCTGGCCTTGGAAACTAAAAGCATGTATTATGACATGGCAATTAACCTTCTTGTTAATTAAACCAAACACCCAGAGAAGCTCACCTTGTAATTTGTTAAAATATCAGTGACGGAGAACTCCAAAATTCTACTATTTGAAAAAAATAATGTCAATTTATTCTTTAACTCTAAAAGTGAATAATAAACAACAACTAATTATAACTCTTAGCTCTCCTTTCTCTTAACTGATTATTACCTGCCTCCAACTCTATCACAATATACTGTTCCAATAAAACTTATTAAAATTACATCAACTTAATTTCAAAATCACAGAGCGGCTAATGTCTCCGGTGTGTTCCTTCTTCCAGCTGAAGATCTCCTTGGCTCATCTTCTTTCTTTTTACTGTGAAAATGTTTTATATGAAAAGGTACTTTTGATAGAGTAGCAGTTCTATCAATAAATGGCAGTTTCTCTGTCTGACTTTCAAACTGCTTGCCTTTTCTATACCCCCAAAATCAAATCATCTTATTGGTTCAATGTGAGCAAAACAATAAATTCAATTTTGATTGGGTTTTAGTATCCGGAGACATAATTTAAAGTGATTGGTTAAATTCAAATTGTTGTCTAAACAGCGACCAACTCAAGTATCCATTTCACAGTCAAATGTTACATACTTTCAATTGTTCAGTACACTCTGAGACTACTGTTCATATGACAGATGTTTGTAAGCTCTCAGATCAGAACAGCAGTACACACCTTCAACTTCATAACACATGTAAAAGGCGAAAAAGGTTGGGAGAGTTAAAACTGGAAATCTACTGGAGGTTGGAATTCAGGGACAGCAAGTATCTTGGAATAAAAACCGAAAGAACTGCAAATGTTGGAAATCAGGAACACAAACAAGAATTGCTTGAGAGACTCAGCAGGTCTGGCAGCATTGATGCAAGGAAAACAGAATTACCATTTCAGGTCTAGTAACCCTTCATCAGATATATTTTAAGAGGACTCTGAGGCTGGAAGGGATTAACAAGAGAGGGAGGCATGATGGCAAAATTTCAACAAAAAGATAAAAAATTCAATATCTTGGTGCTTTGTCACCCAAAAAAATGTACATACTAATTAGCACAGGGTGAATAGCATGTAAACACAGGCAGCAAATTTTTGGATGACCTGAAAATTACAGGCAGGTGGAATGTGGAAGTCCAGCCAGGACTGTGTTTAGGGAGATCAGTCTCGAGGTAACAAAAGAACTGGATTAGAGAATGAGATGTTACTAAGGTTGAAATGTACATTGGTTTTGTGATGATGGGGGAATACGTGGTTGGAAGCTCATTTTAGAGTGAAATATTTCAATTGTGTTTTGAACAGTCTGGTTCAGACTCAGCCAGTTACCAGGGAGAGGGATGGAATCAGTGGTGGATTGATATTTAGCATTGTCTGATTAAATATCTACACCCCTCTGCAGACTGAAGCAGACTTGGCATTAGAATTGAATTGTGAAGCAGCTATCAGCTTTATTGAGACAAAGTGGAAAATTCTATCTGTTGTCAAGCAAATGACGGCGATAAACTCAGAGAGCTATTTCCAATTCAACTGCTCATGTCAATAACTAGACTCCTTGCAGCTTTTGTAGCCTCAGTATTCAAACTTTTTCTCGTTCTTGCGCTTTTACCTTCTGATTCTAGTTGCTTTCCAGGGCACAAACCTTTCCTAAAAATCTCTTGTCCATGTTTTTCCTCTGATTAACCTCCCTCTGTTCCCAGTCACAATTCACATGAACGCTCAACTCACTTAACTTATATTCCTTATAATTTTGTTTTCCTATGACCTCAGGACTGCTATGACATTTATGTCACCAACACTTCTCTATTGGCTGACAGAGACGCGTCACGAGCCGACCAGGCGGACATGATTTGGAGATCAGGCGGAGCCGGCTTGTCCTCCAACCAATCAGAGAGAACGGGGGGGCGGGACCAGTGCAAACCACGTGATCGACCCACGCGCTACGCATTATCGTTCTGATCAAGGTTCGAGCAAAAGTGCGGTTAAAAAAGGTAGAAAACTCGAGGGAAGTGATCTTAATTGGGGCCGAGAGATTTTACAAACACTTGGCGCACGTCGGAAAACACAAATTTGAAACGACCAATCCCGTATTTTCAGCAACGAGAAACGGCCTCAGATGACGATACACCCGAACAAGTGCCACCATCTTTATTGAGGGCAATGATTCATGGGACGCATGCGCAGTGTCCAACTTTGACGGAGTGAGAACTGCAGCGAGACACATGCGTCACCTTCTCTGGCAAAGAGTGATAAGGGAGGATTAGGGCAGATTAAATTCAACCAAGAAAAATGTTTGTTTTTTAATCTGACTGTAAGGTCATAATAGCTAACGTTGCTCTGATTCACTTCTGTGCTTCTTCATTACTTTTTAGTTCTGTTTAGTATTTTACTGTTACTTTTACGAGGTTCATTCCTCCTCAATACCTTTCACAGTCAAGCTTTCTTTTAAGCGAGAGCCCATTTGTCTTCTATTTCTGACCATTAAATTCTGCACCATTTTCTTTTCCTCTAATTCATTTTGTGCTCTCTGAAACATCAACTGTTTCTCCCTTCACAGCTCCAGTGATCATAGCAAAAGACCTGGGCCTGTGGAGAAAGTGATTCTTGTACTGGTTCGTGTGGTGATGGTGTTCCCAAAGCGTGTTTAGGTAAGAAGTTACTAATCATTCTTTAGCAATAGTGAAGAGTTGATAATATATGATCAAATCAACAACCGTTTGTATATTTATCATGTTTAGAATTTCACAAAAACATGAAGAAACTTTTGACTTGAGTCTACAGATAGAGGTATTAACTGAGGTGCCCCAAAAAATTGCCAAATAAGTGTATTTTCAAGAATGTCGTAAAGAAGGAAAGTGGATTTGAGGGGTTTAGGATGGGAATTCCAGGCTGTTGTTTTCTTGGCTACTGTATAAACTGCCACAATACGTGAAGCAAAAAGTAAACAAATTGTTGGAATCTGAAGCTAAGTTGAACTCTTGAATTTTGTGCGGTGCGGGGAGAGAAGGTTGACCGCAGCCAGGAATTAAATAACGGGTGAGAATTTAAACATGTTGCTTATATGTGGGCGGCATGGTGGCACGGTGGTTAGCACTGCTGCCTCACAGCGCCTGAGACCCAGGTTCAATTCCCGACTCAGACGACTGTGTGTGGAGTTTGCACGTTCTCCCTGTGTCTGCGTGGGTTTCCTCTGGGTTCTCCGGTTTCCTCCCACAGTCCAAAGATGTGCTGGTTAGGTGAATTGGCTGTGCTAAATTGCCCATAGTGTTAGGTAAGGGGTGAATATAGGGGTATGGGTGGGTTGCGCTTCAGCGGGTCGGTGTGGACTTGTTGGGCCGAAGGGCCTGTTTCCACACTGTAAGTAATCTAATCTAATAAATAGGTGCCATTGTAGGTCAGGGAGCACAGGTGTTAAAGTACAGATTTTAGACGGCCCAGGGAACCCCCTTGTGGACCCTACCTGTAAGCCTCTCTTGATTCATCCCGGGGATCATCTGGAATACAAAACCTCTTCCAGACAGTTTAATTTTAGTCATCCCCTTTATTTACCAATAGCATCACTGTTACAACATAAGTGATACCATAAGCTTAACTACCTCAGTTCTAATAACCCAGAAGAGTAGGATATTGCTCTTAAACTAAGAGCCCTCGCAGGCTATTCTGTCTTACTGTTACAACCAGGCTTCCTTTATACAAAAAGCTTACAAAAAGTACTGCATGTTCTTAATTAAACAGATAACAGTGAAAGACAATAATTCGTAAGGAAGAGGAGTTAATTGACAGATCTGTGTGTGCTTGACTGATCACTCCAGGCCTTGAGCTACCCATCAGGTGAGAAAAACAAATCCAGCCAAGTTAGGCATCTGCTGGTGAGAAGTTCCTATAAAGAACTACCAGTCTAAATTAAGTGGGAGATGTCATAAGGTAACCTTGCACAGCTCGCCTGTCTGATACCATTGTTTTACAAAATGGCTCCTTAGCAAGGAGGACAAATTTCTGAGCATAAAATGGCTTCCTGACAGATTGTCAGAATCTCTTCAGTGTTAGGTTTAGAATAATTTCTGAGCTGGGAGAGGACTTCTGCTTTTTATCTTAAGCACAGAATCATTCTGTACTTGAGACTGAAATGTTACCGCAATGTTGTATTTAAAATGATTAATTAGTCTTGAATTAAGCATGCCTTATTTTCAAGGTTGTGATTCAAATTCAAATAAGATGTAAGATCTGACTAGTTAGAATTGACAGTGGGGTAGTTATAGTCTGTAAAAACAGCAAGTTAAAACTCTCGCGTGCTCGTCCTCTTCAATTTTCAGGTCAGGGACTTGTAACAGAAAAGGTGTTTTTCCTTCTGTCTGCCTAGCTTGCAAGGGGTAATAAGAATCCATCAATTAAAGGCTTTTGATGATACTGACTTTCGTTTCAAGGTCAGAATCAAACGCTGTTATTAATTTCACAAGGAAACAGTCGTGAATGTCATCACTGTGTCCTGTTTACGCACATTCACCAACGTTAAGGCAAATGTTCTTAATTGTCTTCGAGCATCCTGTTATCACTTGGTGAGAACAGATGTTTGTTTTTCTTCTGCACGCCTTGAGTTACCTGTTTTTATTCTGAGCCTCCCTGACTGTGTCTCTTTTCTAGTGTGCAGCAAATGTATCCTATAATTCAACATTATGTTTTAGTCTAAATGTTTAAGGACAAAGTTTTAAGGCTATAGACTTTCTCACAGGGGTGATGGGTGAACATGTCTTGGTACAAGTGAGCACATTTGCAGCAATTTTAGATATTCCTGTGATTACAGGAAGGCTGAACATGTTTGGCTGGCCAGGAGTGTGTTTGGAAAATTAGGTCCAGAGGTAATGAGCTGAGACTCAGTTGGGTCAGGTAATGACCTTGAATGAGTGTGGGATTAGGCTGTCACCCTCACCTAATCTCAAATTCAGCTGTTAAGTTGTGAATCAAGTCTGGAACAAGGTCAGGAACTAAGTGGTCCTGGCAGCATCCAACCTCTGCGTCACTGAGCGGGTGCTGCTGGATAACAAGTTAATAACACTTGCCACACTTTATCATCAGTAAAGTGATGGACTGATGGAGGGGAAATTGGTCAAGTCGTATTTGCCTCTGTTTTTGTGCTGAACATACCTGAACGATATTGCACGTCGTTGGTAGATGCCAGTGCTGTAGCAGTACAGCTTGGCTTCCCAAGATGCAAGTTCGAGAGCACAAGCCATTAGTATTCTTGCCGGAATATTGGCAGCTGAAAATGTGTTGCTGGTTAAAGCACAGGTTAGGCAGCATCCAAGGAATAGGAAATTTGACGTTTCGGGCATAAGCCCTTCATCATGCTCAGCTGTGATCTCCAGCATCTGCAGACCTCATTTTTTTTACCGGAATATTGGCAGGGCCCATTGCCTTTGCACTATTTGTCTGTTTTTTGATATTATTTGAAGTGACTTGTATTGGCTGAAGGGTGGTATCTGTAATAGAACGTAGAACAGTACAACATAACACAGGCCTTTCTGCCCTCGTTGTGCCAAACTTTTATCCTATCGAAGGTCAAACTTAACCTACAGACCCTATATTTTACGCTCATTCATGTGCCTATCCAAGAATCGCTTAAACGTCCTAATGTATCTAACTCTACTACCACTGCTGGTAGTGGAATCCACGCACCCACCACTCTGTGTAAAGTATCTACCCCTGACATCTCCCCTAAACCTTCCTCCAGTTATCTTAAAATTATGCCCCCTCATGATAGCCACTCTACATATGCCTCTTAGCATCTTGTACACCTCTATCAAGTCAGCCCTCATTTTTATTCACTCCAATGAGCTCCCACGACCTTTCTTCACAAGACCTGTCCTCCAGTCCAGGCAGTATACTAGTAAATTTCGTCTGTACCCTCTCTAAAGCTTCCTCCTTATGAGGTGACCAGAACCGAATACAAAATTCCAAGTGTGGTCTAACCAGGGCTTTATAGAACTACAGCATAACCTCACAGCTCTTTAAATTTAATCCCTCTGCTAATGAATGCCAACACACCACTTGCCGTCTTAACAACCCTAATCAACTTGGATGGCAACTACAAGGGATCTATGGACATGGACCCAAAGATCCCTGTGTTTCTCCACACTGCCAAGAATCCTGCTTTTAACCCTGTAGTCTGCATTCAAATTTGACCTTCCAAAATGAATCACTTCACACTTTTTTCTAGTTTGAATTCCATCTGCCACTTCTCAGCCTCTGCATCTATCTTGTCAATGTCCTGTTGCAACCTACATTAGTCCTCCATACTATCCACAACTCCACCAACCTTCATGTCATTGGCAAGTATAACAAGCCACCCTTCCACTTCCTCATCGAAGTCATGTATAAAAATCAGACAGCAGAGGTCCCAGAACCAGTCCCTGCAGAGCACCTCTGGTCACCAAGCTCCAGGCTGAATACTTCCCATCTACTACAGCCTTCCGTCTTCTGTGGGCCAGCCAATTCTGTATCAAAAAGGTCAAATGTCCCTGTACCCATGCATTGTTACTTTCTGAATGAGCCTTCCATGGGGAACCTTATCAAACACCTTGCTAAAATCCATATACAGGGCGACCCCCTGTATCCGCGGTAATTTTTTGGTGGTTTGTTACCCAGCATTACAGTAGCCCAAATGAATTATAGGGAACATTCCAGGACCAGGAGGCTGCTGAGAAGGTATGTTTTCCATTTAAATGAGTGGGTTCACACCTGTCTACGGTTTTGGGCTTCCGTGATTGGTCCTGGAACATATCCTCCGCGGGTACATCTTCATCAATGTGCTTTGTCATGTCCTCAAAAGAATTCAGTAAGGTTTGTGAGGCATGACCTGCCCCTCTCAAAGCCATGCTGACTATCTGTAATCAAAGTATGCTTTTCCAAATAATTATAAATCCTGTCTCTCAGAATCCTCTCCAATAATGTGCCCACCACCATCATAAGACTGATCGGTCTGTAATTCCAAGGGTTATTCCTATTCTCTTTAACAAGGGAATAACACTTGCCACCCTCCAATCGTCTGGTACTACTCCAGTGGACAGTGAGTACATAAAGATTATCATCAAAGATCATTGTCAAAGTTTCTTCCCTTGCTTCCTGTAACCACCATGGATATATCTCACCTGCCCTGGGGACTTAGCTATCCTCATGTTTTTCAAAATTTCCAACATATCCTCCTCCTGAGCATCAACCTGTTTCACGCTGACCTCACAAACGACAAGGTCTCTCTCTAATCAAAACTGAAGCAAAGTATTTGTCAAAGACCTCCCCTATCTCCTCTGACTCCATGCACAAGATCCCTCCACCGTCCCTGATCGGCCCAACCCTCACTCTGGCCATCCTCTTGTTGCTCACATAAATGGGGCTTTCCTTAATCCAATGTGCCAAGGCTTTTTCATGCTCCCTCTAGTTCTCCTAAGTCCATTCTTCAATTCCTTTCTGACTACCTTGTAACCATCGACAGCCCTGTTTGATACTTGTTTCCTCAACCTTAAGTAAGCTTCCTTCTTTCTCTTCACTAGATGTTCCATATCACTTTTTATCCAGGGTTCCATCACCCTACCGTCCCTTCCTTACCTCAATAGGACAAACCTATCCAGCAAGTGCTCACTAAACAGCCTCTACATTTGTCATTCATTACCCTGCAAATATCTGCTCCCAACTTATGCATGAAGTCTGCAGATGTGCAGATCAGGTGAATTGGCCATGCTAAATTGCCTGTAGTGTTAGGTGCATTAGTTAGAAGAAAATGGGTCTGGGTGGGTTACTCTTCAGAGGGTTGATGTGGACTCGTTGGGCTGAAGGACCTCCCAATTCCTGTACTCTATTACTCACCAGTAAAGGAAAGCACACCAAATGCCTCCTTCACTATCCTGTCTACCTGCAACTACTTTCAAGGAGCTATGAACCTGCACCCTAAGGTCTCTTTGTTCAGCAACACTCCTTAGGGCCTTACCATTAAATGTATAAGTCCTGCTTTGATTTGCTTTTCCAAAGTGCAGCATGTTGCATTTATCTAAATTAAACTCCCATCTGCCACTCCTCAGCCCATTGGCCCATCTGATCAAGATCCCGTTGTACTCTGAAGTAACCACCTTTGCTGTCCACGACACTTCCAATTTTAGTGTCATCTGCAAGCTTACTTACTATACATCCTACGTTCACATCCAAATCATTCATGTAAATGATGGACTCAGCACTGATCCATGTGGCACACCACTGGTCACAGGCTTTGTCTGAAAAGCAGGCCTCCACCACTACCCTCTGTCTTCTAGCTTCGAGCCAGTTTTGTATCCATATGGCTTGTTTTACTCGATCCATAAGATCTAACCTTGCTAACCAGTCTTCCATGAGGAACCATGTTGAATGCCTTACTGAAATCCATTGAACACGTCCACCACTGTTCCCTCATCAATTCTGTTCGTTACTTCAAAAGACTCAATCAAGTTCGTGAGACATGGTTTCCTATGCACAAAGCCATGTTGACAGTCCCTATTCAGTCCTTGCCTTTCCAAATACACGTTCATCCTGTACCTCAGGATTCTCTCCTACAACTTGCCCACCACCAATGTCAGGCTCACCAGTCTATAGTTCCCTGGTTTTTCCTTACCACCTTTTCTTAAATATAGTGGCACCACTTAGCAGCCTTCAGTCTTCAAGCACCTTAACTGCGACTATCGATGATACAAATATCTTGGAAAGGGGCCCAGTAACCACTTCTCTGGCTTCCCCAGAGTTTGATACACTTGATCCAGTCCTGGGGATTGACCCACTCTTATCCAAGAGACATCCAACACCACCACCTCTGTAATATGAACATTTTTCAAGATGTCGCCATCTATTTCCCTCCACTCTGTATCTTCCATGTCTTTCTCCACTGTAAACACTGATTCAAAATGCTCGTTTAGTATCTCCCACTTCTCCTGTGTCTCCACAAAAAGGCCGCCTTGCTGATCTTTGAGGGGCCCTATTCTCTTCCTAGTTACCCTTTGTCCTTAATGTATTTATAAAACCTCTTTGGATACTCCTTAACCCTATTTGCCAAAGCTATCATGTTCCTTTGTGCCTCCTGATTTCCCTCTTGAGTGTACTTCAACTGCCTTTATACTCTAAGGATTCACTCAAACTCTTTTTTTTAAAAATTTTTTTCTTCTTAACTAAGACCTCCTCCAGCATTCCCTACATCTACCAGCCTTTCTTTCACGCCAGCAGGGATATACTCTGTCTGGACTTGTGCTATCTCAGTTTTGAAGGCTTCCCATTTTCCAGCCATCCCTTTACCTGTGAACGTGTGCCCCCATTCAGCTTTTCAAAGTTATGTAGAAGATAAACATTACAGTGCAGTACAGGCCCTTTGCTCCTTGATGTTGTGTCGACCTATGAAATTAATCTGCCTCTCCAACCTACAGTGTTTCATTCTTATCCATATGTATGTCCAATGCCTGTTTAAATACCCTTAATGTCAGTGAGTTCACTACTGTTGCAGGCAGACCATTCCATGCCCCTACTACTGAGTGAAGAAACTACCCAGATATGTCTTATATCTATCATGCCTCAATTTAAAGCTATGTCCTCTCGTGTTAGCCTTCACCATTCAAGGAGAAAAGCTCTCACTGTTCTCCCTATCTAACCCTTTAATTATCTTCTACGTCTCATTTAAGTCATCTCTCAACCTTCCGTCTCTCCAACGAAAACAACCGGAGTTCCTTCAGCCTTTCCTCATAAGACATTCCCTCCATACCAGGCAACATCCTAGTAAATCTTCTCTGAGCCCTTTCCAAAGCTTCTACATCCTTCTGATAGTGCGGTGACCAGAATTGTATGCAGTGCCAAGGTGTGGCATTACCAGTGTCTTGTACAGCTGAAGCATGACCTCGTGGCTTCGAAATTCAATCCCCCTACCAATAAACATCATATGCCTTAACCTGGATGGCAACTTTCAGGGATTTATGCATCTGGACGCAGATCCCTCTATTCATCTACACTCAAGAATTTTACCATTAGCCCAGTACTCTGCATTCCTGTTACTACTGAAGTGAACCACCTCACACTTTTCCACATTACTCTCCATTTGACACTTCTCAGCCCGTCGCTGCATCTTGTCTATGTCCGTCTGTAACCCACAACATCCTTCAGCAGTATCCACAACTCTGCTGACCTTAGTGTCATCTGCAAACTTACTAACCCATCCTTCTCTGCCCACTTCCAGATCATTTATAAAAATGACAAACAGCTGTGGCCCTAAAACAGATCCTTGTAGCATACCACTGATAAATTAGCTCCAGGATGAACATTTCCCATCAACCACCACCCCTGTCTTTTTTCAGTTCACCAATGTCTGGCCCAAACAGCTAAATCACCTTCAATCTGGAAACTCCCTATTTTGTGCAATAGGCTACCATGTGGAACCTTATCAAAAGCCTTACTGAATTCGATATACACCACATCAACTGCTTTACTTTTATTCACCTGTTTTTGTCACCTTCTCTAAGAACTCAACAAGGTTAGTGAGACATGACCTACCCTTCACAAAACTGTTGACTATCCCTAATCAAAATAATTCCTTTCCAGTTGATTATAAATCCTATCTCTTCCTTTTCCACCATTTTACCCACAACCAAAGTAAGGCTCACTAGCCTATAATTAGCAGGGTGGACCTGACTCCCCTTTTATTTTTGTTGTTAATATACCCCTTTTTTTTGTAAGCAATATCACAAATATCAGTATAATAAAAAGAAAAAAAACACAAATTACAATACAACTACTATCTACTAACCTGAAGAAGGGCTTATGCCCGAAATGTCGATTCTCCTGCCCCTTTGCTGCTTGACCTGCTGTGCTTTTCCAGCAACACGTTTTTCAGCTCTGATCTCCAGCATCTGCAGTCCTCACTTTCTCCTAACTACTAACCTACTCTATAATCCAAAGCAAACCCTAACACTGTGCAAAGCAACACCAAAAAAAGAAAGAAAAGCAAAAAAACAAAATACAGAACAGCTATGCTCAGCGCAAGGCTCCCAAGCAATGAAATGGGAGCATTGTATTAACTCGGGAGACCCCCTCCAGGACCCAAGGCTTGACAAATCTAATCATCTTGGTTAAACAAATGCCCTAGTTAAGATAACTGACAAACCTATATTCAGAAAACTCAAGTAGGGCTGCCATGTCTTATTAAAATTGTCTGTTGTGTGGAGCACCATGTTTGTGGAAAAGTCCAAGGGAATGTGCTCCATAATTAATTTCTGCCATCCCAGCAAGCCCGGCTGGTTTTCAAACACCCATTTCATCAGAATATTCTTCCGTGCACAGTATGCAAGAATATTAAATAGTTTCTTCCCATGCCTTGTCTAAAGATGGTAAATTCGGTAAACCTAAGGAGAAATATCAGGTCTACTTTGTCAATCCTCAATACCCGTCCTTTCTCTCCCACCACAGTGCTGCAATAAAGTCTGAGCCTGTGGCATGTCCAGAAGCAATTGGTAAGAGTACCTACACTTATTTTACATTTGGGCCCCTTTTTTAAACTTCGCCAGACGGTCTGGTGCCAGATGAGCCCTGTGCAGAACTTTTAACTGCATAGTGCATGTCCTGTTACAGATTGAGATCTTTCAAGTGTTCTCCCACGTTTCAGAAGAGATCTCCACTCCCAGCTCTTGCTCCCAGACCTCACGTAACCTGTTATATCCTGCCAGGCTCTGCCACCCAGCAGGCCATAGAGAGCACTAACCAAAAGGGTGCTTGTGGAACGTGGCAACATCTCTGTATCGGGTTTAGTGAGAAGCGTAGTTTTCTTCTGGATGAAACCCCTAACCTGAAAAAAAAAACAAAGGGCTTCTGCTGGACAACCTGTATTTGCGGCTCAATTGCTCAAAAGACATCATAGCCTCCCCCCTCAAACAAGTTTCCCAAACTAGAAACTCCTCTCACTGCCCGTAGTTTGAACCCTGAGTCCATCATCCCTGTTTGGAACCCTGGCATGCCAACTATAGGCATAAGTGGCATAGTCTTGAATAAACAACCCTTACTGTGACGCATTGCCCTCCAATTCTTTGACTGTGGTAATGACAATGGGGTTCCAGCAGTGGTCTATAACTGTCTTCACCTTATCCATGAGCAACAGGTTAATAAGAGGGCACTTTGCTTAGGAGGCCTTGATATCCAGCATATTGAGTTTGGATCATTACCTACCCAATCACAGACAAAGGACAGCAGAGAACTCAATTGATACCTCCTGATGTCTGGGAAATCAACTCCTCCCCCTCCTTGAGGCAACTGCAATTTAGTAAGTTTGATAAGGGGCTGCCCACGATGCCAAACAAAGAAACCAAACCACCCCATAAGCTTCTGCAGCGTTTACCTGGAAAACAGAGGGAGCATACACATGGGATAAAGCAGAGGAAGAACATTCATCTTAATGAGAGATATTTGGCCCAGCCATGAAATTGGAAGAGCCTCCCATCTCTGGAGATCTCGCCTAATATTGTTGGGCAAGTAAGCAAAATTAATCCCAAATAACAGATCGAACTTGGTGGTAATAAAAATGTGACCACTTAAAAGGGAATTTAGATCCACTTTCAACTTCTGGCACATCCTTAAGGTTCCCCAAAGGCGCAGCCTCCAATTTTGCAAAGTTAATCTTATATCCTGAAATAACCCCAAGTGATGCATTGTATCAAATGGGGTATGGAGGTTATCGGGTTCGATTAAAAACTGAAGGACATAATCCGCATACAGTGTAATCTTGTGTGCCCTCGATCCCACTTCTGGAACGGTTATGTGGAAGTTCTGATGAATGGCCTCTGCCAGTGGCTCTATGACCAACATAAACAACAATGGTGAGAGGGGGCAGCCTTGCCGTCTACCAATCCTAAAATTCCCAGACTTCACCCTGTTGGTGATGGGCGCAGCCAGAGGGTGGTGAGATAAAACCTTCATCCACCAAGCAAAGATTCCACCCAACCCAAACTGTTTTAAGACGTAATAAAGATACGACCATTCCACTCGGTCAAATACTTTCTCTGCAACTAAGGAAATCGCCAACCCTGAATCTATCATTGCTGACAAACTTGAACCACATTCAGAGACCTTCTAATATTGTTAGGACCTCTGGGCCCCTTATAAAGCCTGTCTGGCCCTCTTTAATAATATGGGGCAACACCGTTTCCAATCTCAGCGGCAAGATCTTGGACAGATCTTGAAGTCTGAATTTAATAGAGGGATGGGCGTGTATGAGGCACAATCCTCAGGAACCTTCCCCTTAAGAATTAAGGATATATTAGCTTCTCTCAAAGATGGTGGTATGCATTCATGCATATGAGGGATTGTACATCTCCAACATCGGCCCTGACAGAATCCCTATAAACTCCTTAAAACTCACCCGGAAGACCATCATGGCCAGGCACTTTCCCACTCTGAAGTTGCCTAGCTGCCACCTGTATTTCCTGAACTGTCATGGGGGCATTATGGAGTGAGGCCTGTGCCAAGGTTACCCCTGGGAGGTCCAGGTTCTTAAAAAAGGTCTCCATTTTAGCACTCCTGTCTTCGCAACCTTCAGACTGATAAAATTCGGAGTAAAAGCTCCGAAATGCCTCATTAATCTCTTTAGCATCATATGGAAGGACCCCTGCACTGTCTCTGATTGCAGTAATGGATTGGGAAGCACGCCTTTTCCTAGTCAGATATGCTAAATACTTCCCTGGCCTATTCCCATATTCGAACAGCCTCTGTCGAGCAAAAGCAAGTGATTTTTTTTCTTCTTTGCGTTTTGTGTCAGTATTGAATTCAAGGCAGCCCGAAGGGCCATGATTGGCTGTAGCTTAGTCACCGAAGGCCGCGCAAAATGTGCTGTCTCCCTGGCTTTCAACTGCATCTCGCGTTGACGCTGCTGTTCCTCCTTCTGTTGTTTCCGGCTAGCTGAATAGGAAATAGCTAAGCTCCGAGCAAAGCCCTTTGCAGTCTCCCATAACATAGGCGGACGAGTAGCCGTGCCTGAGTTGATAGTCGAGAATTCCTGAAACTCCAAAACGTATTCCACAAATTTGGAATCCTTAAGGAGAAAAGAGTCCAAACGCCAGTGTGCCAAACCTAGCCCTTCACTCTTGGCCTTACCCTCCAAATATACTGCCGTGTGGTCAGAGATGGCTATATATATATTCCTAATCGAATCCAGAAGGGCTGAGCGAGCCAGAAAGCGGTCAGTCCTCGTGACATTTGTGAGTTTGGGAAAAAAAAGTGAAGTCCCTGCTGGTTGGGTGAGGGCATCTCCAAATATCCACCAGCCCCAACTCCTCGCATAAGTCAACCAGCAGTTTGTACAGCAGTAATGATATCCCTTCTCAAAAAAAGTCAATTCCCCCTTCTCTTGTCCCCCTTTCTATAGCATTTGTATCCTGAAACATTAACCTGCCAGTCCTGTCTATCCCGGAGCCATGTTTCTGTAATTGCTGATATCCCAGTCCCACGTTCGTAACCATGCCCTGAGTTAATCGGCCTTCCCTATTAGACCCCTTGCATTGAAGTCAATACCGTTTAATTTGTCAGTCCTACCTTGTTCTCTGCTTTGTTCCTTCCTGCCCTGACTGTTTGTTTGACTTGTTCCCTTTCCCAACTGTACCAGTTTCCGGTTGATCTCTTCCCTCATTATTTCCCAGCTCTTCCCCACCCCCCCAAAAAAAATTACTAATTTAAATCCTCATGAGCAGGTCTAGCAAATCTCCCTGCCAGTTCCCTTCCAATTCAGGTGCAATCCATCCTGCTTGCGCAGGTCACTTCTACCCCAGAAGAGATTCCAGTGATCCAAAACTGTGAACCCTTCTCACTAGCTCAGCACCGGGAGTAATCCAGATATTACTACCCTTGAGGACTTCGTTTTTAGATACCTACCTAACTTTCTATATTATCCCTTCAGATTCTCATCCTTTTCCCTTCCTGTGTCATTATTTCCAATGTGTATAATGATTTATTGCTGATCCCTCTCCCCTTTAAGAACATTCTGCACCCATCTCTGCAATGTGCTTGATCCTCGCACCAGGGAGGCAATACACCATTCTGACTTTTCTCTGCTGGCCACAGAAACCTCTGTCTGTGCCTCTGACTAGATAGTCCCTTATCACAATTGATCACTTGGTGTCCCTTTTCATTACATTCGAGCATGTCTCGATGCCAGAAACTTGGCTGTTCGTGCTACATTTCCAAAACAGCATACCTGTTTGAAATGAAGATAACCACAGAAAACTCCTGCACTGCCTGCCTACCCCTTTTGCCTTTTCTGGAGGTAACCCATCTACCGACAGCTCTTTACCCTTCCTATAACTGCCATCCGTTACATCCCCTTGCTCTTGTAAATGCCTCATTGCCTCTAACTGCAGCTCCAAACAATCCATGCTATCTGATGAGATTCACAACCACATTTCCTGCAGACATACTCATCAGTAACATGAAAACTCTCCCTAACCTTTCACATCTGACAAGAGCATATCACTCTGCTAAAGGCTATCTTTGCTCCTTCACAATCTACTGACCCAGAAATTAACACTGTCTTTTGCTCTACAAAAGTGCTGTAGGCTAACTTGTGCTTTATATTTTTTTAATATTTAATTGTAACAGATTTCAATAAAACATAATCAAGAAAGAACCCACTGTGCTCACTACCACTACTCTCTACTGTAGGCTTACAGAAAGGTTAAACATTAACAACAATGCATTTATCCATTCCTGTGCTGTGAGCCTCCCCACACAACATCTAAAATACCTCCAAAAAGGAGCTACAATTTTTCCTATCCTCCATCTTGGATTACCTAGAATCCTTACTTCTGCACTTTTCCGAAATCTGCTTCTGTGTCTCTGTTGCTATTTGGGGGCCACCAGTGATGACTCCATACACAAACCCTCCTCAACGACCCCCCTTTCTGCAGCTGTGATACTATCCTTGATTGGCAATGCCACTCCCTCACCTCTTACCTCCCTCTCTCTTCCATTTGAAAAATCTAATCCCCAGAATATTCAACAACCATTCCTGCCCCCATGATAGCCAAGTCACTAATGGCCACGACATTGCAGCTCCAAATACTGATCCATATCCCTTCAACACCCTTATTCCAAGTGTTTTGCATTAAAATAGACACACTTCAAGCCATCATACTGACTGCACCTTCGCCCTATCAACTGTCTATCCTTTCTCACAGACTCCCTGCACGCTGTATTTGCCTGTTCGTCAGCTATATCATCCTCCGTTCTTTGTTCTATAGCTCTGGTTCCCATCCCCTTGCCTCTGCTGCTTCCCTCCCTTCCACTAGCTATTTCAAACCAAACCTTCTCCAGTTTCTTGTCAAGGCTTATCAGACCTCCCCTCGACCCTTTGCCCTATTCTCATTGAACTACAGCCCTCCCAATCAATTTTCTCCTCCTTCTCATTTCCGCCAAGCCAATCCACAGATATTGTTCATTGTTCGGTCTGTCTTTCTTTAGTTATGTCCTTCTCGCCCATTCTGTTAAAAGAATATTTGACCTCCCACTGTTGGAAAATTCAGTTCCATGTCCACTTTCCCTTTCCTCTCTGAATTTCTTTGTATTTGGTGTTCGGCAAGCATCTGACCATGGTCCCTGCTGTTTTTCATCTACACACTGCCAGAAGGTGACATCGTCCAAAAGCACCTCGGTAGTTTCACATTGCACTGACAATGTCCAATTCTATCTCCTCCCCTTCTCTCTCCATTGCTCCACTGTTACTCAGTTATCAAACTGCTTATCACATTTCCACTACTTGATTAGCTGAAATTTCATCCAGTAAAACTTTACAATGGTTAAACTCATTGCCTTCAGTTGCTATTACAAATTACTTTCTCTTCTTGCTGAGCCCACCCTTCTCGATGCAAACTGCCTGAGGCTGAACTACGCTCTTCAGAATATTGCTGTCACATCTGACCCCAAAATGCACATTTGACTACACATCTACTCAATCTCAAACACTAGGAATTTCAATCTCTCAAATTTCCTTCTCTCCACCTCACTCCAGCTTATTTGCGACTGAAACCCTTGCCTGTATCTAGGTTACCTTAAACTTGACTATTCCGAAACACAGTCCTTGATTCCCCAACTGATCAGCCATCTGGTCTGAGACTGTCGCATGATGGAACACATCCTCTCAGCATTTACTCTGTCAAACCCCTTAAGAATTCTGTATGTTTCAATGGGATCACCCCTCATTCTTCCTAGAACCATTGAGTAAATTCCCAGTCTGTTTAGTCTTTGCTTAAATCCCCTCCTCCCCCACCCCCAAAACCAGGGACTTTCCTCGTAAATCTTTCTGAAATGCCTCCAATGAAGTGATATATTTCCTTAAATAAGTTTCCTTTAATACGCCGGATGTGGTCTCAGTAATGCTTTGTACGGTTACCCTGAGGCATGTGCTTCCACATTCTTGTACTGCAAGCCCCCTGAAATGAGGAACACATTCCATTACCCTTCCTGATTGCTCGTTACTAGCCTTCTGTGTTTCCTACACAATTATTCCCACTCTTTGTGGTGCAGATTTCTATAGTTTTTTTGCCATTTAGGTAGTAGTCTGTTCTGTTATCTCCTGAAATGAACAGCTTCACGTTTTCTCACATTATACTCCATTTGCCAACTTGTTGCTCACTTATTCTATAAATATCTCTGTAAACTGGTTGTTGCCCCCTCAAACTTGAATGTTATCACTTTTCTGTGAGATCCCTCTTGATTCTTCGAAACTCTTTATTTGGAGCACTGGGCAGCAGGACACGTGCAATTGTTATCTTTTAAAGGGAAATTCTTTGGAATGACTGGGAGGAGCTTGTTGCGCATTGTTCAGACTGGAAGCAACTTGTCCATCGAGCTGCATTAGCCTTTCACACCAATGTCTTGTTGATAGGTAGAATGGCAGAACAGAAGGAAACGATAGGAAACAAATCCTGCTGTCCGCATCTCGTTACCTCTTGGAAAATTCTGTCCCATTTGTCAAAGATCTGCTCTGTTCAGTCACTGAAGTCCAAAGTGGAAACTCCGAGAAACTCACATAGATTTCCCCTGAATTGACTGCTGACCTCAAAGGGCAATGTGAAGAAGGGGATTTTATAAACTTCTACCCTGAACTGTTCGGTTTTACTAACTGATATTACAGATGGGAATTGCAATAAATGTAATGCCAAACTCTTGAAGAATTACTGAATTCGTCAGGACCTGGATATTGACATTGTGTCAGTATTGCACTCTGGCTCATTCCCACTTGCTGCATAAAATTTCTCCCTTAATTCACCCCCTTTTCTCAATAGATCTTGCCCAAAATCATCAGTGTTTTATAATTGTTTTATGTTCAGCTGATGTGTAAATTTTATCATTCTAATGTATATCTGTTGTAAACACCTCTACCACAGCTTCCCTCAATTTCCATTGCTACAAGGAAAACACTCAGTTTCTCCAAACAGTTTTCTATTTGTTATCTATAAGGTACACATCAAGATTATGTTGGAACATTCTTCACTAGGCTGCATCAGTGCAGCCCCCAACAATATTAGAGAGTACGAAACACTGTACCTGAGTGATGTTCCATCCACTCAGAAGGTAGACAAAAGATGGGAAGTTATAGTCCGGTTAGCTTAACTGCTGTCGTGGGGAAAGGCTTGAATTCATTATCAAGGAAGAAATACCAAGATGTCTAGATAGAATTGACCCGTTGATGCAACATTGGTTCATGAAAGGCAGGTCATGCTTAACTAATCTAATGTAATTCTGTGGAGACGTTAGAAATGCAGTGGACAACTGGGATCCAGTGAAAGTGGTATATCTAAATTTCCAGAAGGCATTTGATAAGGTGCCACACAAAAGGCTGCTGCATAAGATAGAGATGCAAGGTATTACGGGAAGTATATTATTATGGATGGAAGATTGGTTAACTTAACAAGCAGCAAACAATGGGGATAAGTGAGTTACCAGTGACTAATGGTGTCCCTTGGGAATCAGTATTGGGACTGCAATTATTCACAGTGGGAGTTGGTGTAGTGTGTCAAACTTTGCAGATGACACTCTGATGAGTAATAGAGCAAAGTGTGCAGAGAACTTTGAAACTTTGCAAAGGAATATAGATAGTTGAAGTGTGTAGGCAAAGGTCTGGCAGATGGTGGGTGGCACAGTGGTTAGCACTGCTGCCTCACAGCACCAGAGACCTGGGTTCAATTCACACCTCAGGCGACTGATTGTGTGGAGTTTGTACATTCTCCCTTTGAATGCGTGGGTTTCCTCCCACAGTCCAAAGATATGCAGGTTAGACTAAATTGCCCGTAGTTAGGTGCAGGGGTATATGTAGGGGAATGGGTCTGGGTGGATGCGCTTCGGCAGGTCGGTGTGGACTTGTTGGGCCGAAGGGCCTGTTTCCACACTAGTAATCTAATCTAATCTAAAAAGAAATGGAGTACAATGTTAATAAATGTGAAGTCATCCATTTTGATAGGGATAACCGTAAAAAGGACTATTGTTTGAACAGTAAAAAGTTCCAGCACGCTGCTATGCAGAGGGACTTGGGTGTCCCTGTGCATGAATCACGGAAGGTTGGTCTGCAGGTACAACAGGTCATTAAGAAGGCAAATGGAATTTGGAACAGTGAGGCTATGTTGCAGTATATAGGGTGCTGGTGAGGTCACACCTGGAGTACAGTGTGCAGTTTGGGTGTCCTTGCTTGAGAAAGGACGTACTGCCATAAGAGGGGGTGCAGAGGAGCTTCACTAGGTTGATTCTGGTGTTGGCTTAAGTGGAGCAATTGGGTAGTCTGGGTTTATAGTCATTGGAATGTAGAAGAATGAGGAGGGATTTTAAGGTAACATATACAATTATGAAGGGAATAGATAAGATAGAAATAGGGAGAATGTTTCCACTAGCAGGTGAAACTCTAACAAAACGGCATAGTTTGAAGATTAGTAGGAGCAGGTTTACAACTGAATTGAGAAGGAACTTCTTCACCCAGAGGGTTGTGAATCTGTGGAATTCCTTGCCCAGTGAAGTAGTTGAGGCTTCCTCATTGAATGCTTTTCAAGCTAAGATAAATACCTTTTTTGAACAGCAAATGCATTCAGGGTTATAGTGAAGGGGCGAGTAAGTGGAGCAGAGGTTACAAAAACATCCGCCATGATCTTATTGAGTGGCGGATCAGGCCAAAGGGCCAGATGGCCAACTCCTCCTCCTCATTCTGTGAACTTATGTTCAACATTTCTCCTGTCCACCACTGCGGCACAATGGCATCACTGTAAAAGGTAAAGTCACCATAGTCGTACCAGACCGTAGGGCTGCTCCCTTGTCAGAAGGGGATGATTGGTGGTGGTTTAACCTGAAAGTTACAACAGCCCAGATAAGGTAAGATGTTGAGAAGGAGAGCCCATCTATTGTATATTGGATATTCTCAGTGTGTACCATCAACAATCATATATCATGCCAATAAATAATGTAAAAAAAAACCCTAAGCCTGCAACTAAACTCCTTCATTCTTTGAATCATCCTAGTAAATCTCCTCTGCTCAACCATCAGGGACCCTGCTATCCTTCCCAATATGTTGGTGATCTCTGGTTTGTACAGATCCAGATGTGTTCCTGTGGGTGATGTCATCACGCAATGACAAATGCACTGAACCTTGCTGTCTTTAAAGGTGGTAGATGCAGAAAAGGCCCAATAACATTTAATTTGTATTTAGATGCACACTTGTGATGGCAGGGTAGACAAATCCATGGACTGGAAAGTGGGATTAGAATAGGTAAGTGGTAGTTTCCTTTACTGGCACAGAACTGATGGCCACAGAGCCTTTTTCTGTACTGTGGACCTTCGAGACACCTGATGGAGGAAGTGAAGTGCAGAGTAGTTTTAAGAGGAAATGCAGGAGCACGGGGCCCAGTATCTGAAAGTGCCACCATCAAGTGGAGAAATATAAATGGGGTATCCTCATGCAGATGGATTTAGAGAAAAGCACATATCATAGAGATTTGAGGGTGGAGAAGATTAGAGATAGGGAGGGTTTGAGTTTGGAGGATCTTGCAGAGAGACATTTGCGATATCAGAGGTAGTGAGGGTTGTGTGTTATTAGTCAGGGAGGATTGTAAAGCTAGAGGGGAATTGTACATGTTGCGAGACTGGATGAGATTACTGTGATAGGGAGGGTTGTATACTTAGAGTTAGAGTCATAGAATCAGACAGGTGAAAATAGACCCTTCGGTCCAATCTGTCCAAGCCAACCATAATTCCAAACTAAACTCGTCCCGCTTGCCCGCACTAGGTCTATATTCCTCCAAACATTTTATATTTGTGTACTTGACCAAATGTCTTTTAAACATTGGAACTGTGTATCCACATCCAACACTTCCTTTGGAAGTTCCTTCCCCACATGAACCATTCTGTTTTTAAAAAAAAAAGCAAAATTCCCTAAAGTCATCTTAATCTTTTCTCCTTTTCAGTTTTTAAAAAAAAAATGCACTCTAATTTTGAACTTCCCCACGCTAGGGTAAAGACCCTTCCATTCTCCTTATCTACAAACTTTCATTATTTTTTAAACTTCTATAGCATCACCTCCTCAACTTCCTACACTCAAGTGAAAGAATTCCTGACCTATTCAGCCTCTACCTCTAACGAAATCCTCCATTTCCAGCAACATCCTGATAAATCTCTTCTGAATATTCTCCAGCCTGATAATATCCTTCCTATAAGATGGACTCTCCTTCTAGACACTGTACTCTAGAAGAGGTCTGACCAACATCTGTACTACCTCAGTATAATGCCTTAACTCCTGCACTCAATGGTCTGAGCAATAATGGTAAGTCAGCTAAACACCTTAACTTTCTATGTGACACAAACTTCAAAGACCTGAATCCTTAGGTGTCTCTGAACTATAACAATACTCAAAGCCCTGCTTGTAATTGTATAAGTCCTACCCTGTTTTGTTTTACCAAAACATAATCTCTTGCATTTTTCTAAATTAACTGCCAACTGCCAGTCTTCAGCCCATTGATCCAACTTATCAAGATCTCTTATTTTTTATAATGGGAACCCACTGTACCACCAATTTTAGCATCACCAACAAACTTACTAACCATGCCTTCTATATTCTCATCTTGATCATTTTATATAAATGACCAGCAAAATTGGACCCGGCACCAATCCCTGTGGAGCACTGCTACTAACAGGCCTCCCGTCTGTTATTCTTCACTATACTCTGTCTCCTGCTTTTAAGCTAAGTTTATTCACAATTAGCAACTTCACCCTGAATCCCATGTGAGCTAACTTTACTACCATGTGGAACCTTGTCAAAAGCTTTACTACTTTGTGGGCGGCATGGTGGCACAGTGGTTAGCACTGCCTCACAGCGCCTGAGACCTGGTTTCAATTCCCGACTCAGGCGACTGACTGTGTGGAGTTTGCACGTTCTCCCCGTGTCTGCGTGGGTTTCCTCCGGGTGCTCTGGTTTCCTCCCACAGTCCAAAGATGTGCAGGTCAGGTGAATTGGCCATGCTAAATTGCCCGTAGTGTTAGGTAGGGGGTAAGTGTAGGGGTATGGGTGGGTTGCGCTTCGGTGGGTCGGTGTGGACTTGTTGGGCCAAAGGGCCTGTTTCCACACTAAGTAATCTAATCTAAAGTCCAAATACTCAAGAAAACTCAATCCAGTGAGACACCCTCCCTCAAAGCCATGCTGGCTATCCCTAATGATTCCATGCCTTTCCAAATGCATGTAAATCCTATCTTTCAGAACCATCTCCAGCCCCATACCCACCACCAAAGTCAGACTCAAGTTTATAGTCCCTAGACTTCTCCTTTTCAACCTTTCTTGAACAATGGCGCAACATCAACCACTCTCCGGTCGTCAGGCATCTCACTCACATTTATAGATGATGCAAATCTTTCTACCAGAGACCCTGCAACTTCCTCCCTAACCTCCCAGAAAAATCCTGGACTACTCTAGATCAGGTCCTGGAGATTTATCCACCTTTTTATGCTTTCTAAGGTTTTCAGCTCTTCCCCTTCTGTAATGTGAACTGTTTTCAAAACATCAACATTTATTTGCCAGAGTTCTCTGTACTGTTTGCTTCTCTACTGTAAAAGCAGATGCATAATATTTGTTTAATATCTCTCCCATCTCCTGATTTACAACAGAAGGTGACCTTTTTGATGTTTAGGGGGTTGTACTGTACTTGCTCTCTTGCTCTTGATGTACTTGTAGAATCTGTTTGGATTATCTTTAACCTTATCTCAAATCTCCTTTTTTTTTTTGCCTTCCTGTTGAGAATGCCCCAACAATATTTAAACTGCGATTTTTGAGAAGATTCATAGCTTAGGTTGAGGTTCTGGTTGTAAGTTTGGTCTCAGACCATGCTCGGCAACATCATCAGTGGGCCTCCCGTGAAGTGCTGGTTTTTCTGTCCCACTATTTACCTGTGTCTTGGTCTGTTAAGGTATGTGATATCATTTGCGGTTCTTTTTATCAGGTTGATAAGTGGGATCCAAATCGATGTGTTTATTGATGGAGTTCCAGTTTGAATGCCATTCTGGTCTGAGAACAAACCTACCAGCTCCGCGAGCAACCTGAACTTTCTTTTACTGTTTGAGAGATTTATTTGGTCTAATTTTACAGATTCTTCAAGTAAGCCTTTATCTAGTCTGCAGGGAGTGGTTGTAGGGAGAAGCTGTAATGAGTAAGTATAAATCTCACTGAGCTTGGCGGGGTGGGGGGGGGGGAGGCACAGCCTAGTCTGCAGGGAGCATTTAGAGGGAGAAGCTGTAACATGGAGTGAATATAAAACTCAGTGATCCTATTGTGAACTGCAGTGACCACATTTGCAGCTAGTGTTGAAAGGGGTGGATAGATAGTATCCTTTGCAAGCCGGATCAGGAGTCCCGCATGGCATGTTACCTGTGCGGTGCAGGGCATAGCTGGCCGGTTTGAAAGGATATTGGAGTGGAAGGGGGAGGATTCGGTTATTGTGGTCCACGTTGGGACTAACAACACAGGCAAGACTAGGATGGAGGACCTATTTGGCCTTTATCAAGCACAAAGAATGAAATTAAGGAACAGGTCGTCAAGGGTCATAATCTCCGGATTACAACTTGAGCCATGTGGAAATTGGCTTAGGGATAAGAAAACTATGGCAGTAAACACGTGGCTAAGAGTAGTGTGGGAAACCAGAGTTTCATTTCATGGGGTATTGGCATCAGTTTTGGAACCAGGAGAAATCTGAACCAATCTCAAACCAGTGAAAAGGTTCTAACAAACCAATGTTCTAGCGAAAAGGATAAATAGGGTGGTCAATAGGACTTTAAACTAGTGAGCTGGGGGGAAGAGAATGAAAAACTGACAGGTAGGATGATGGTAAATAAAAAGATAAGCAGCAGGTTAGTTTGTGTACAGGAGGGTTTTAAGTTCAAGGCAGACTATGAAACAAGTAAAAAGGAATGATAACTCAGAAGATATTAGAGATGTTGGAAATCACAACTGTAAGAAAGCTGGCGTGAGGGTATTTTACCTGATAACTCATACATTTGTAATGAGATAAATGTGTTAATGGCATAAATAATCGCAGATGAATATGATTTGGTAGCTATTACAGAGACATGGTTACAGGATGGTCAAGACTGGTAGTTAAATGTCCAGGGGTATCAGACTCTTCGAAAGCACAGATAGGAAGGTAATGCAGGTGGTGTAGCTCTGATATTCAAGGATGACATCAGGGCGATTGCTGAGAAATGATAGGTACTATGGAGAGTAAGGTTAAATCCATTTGGGTGGAAATGAGAAATTCTAAGAAAAAGTCACTGATAGGCATAGTCTGTAGGCCACCAAATGATAACAGCAAGGTGGCACAGTGGTTAGCACTGCTGCCACACAGTGCCTGAGACCCGGGTTCAATTCCCGACTCAGGCGACTGACTGTGGAGTTTGCACGTTCTCCCCGTGTCTGTGTGGGTTTTCTCCGGGTGCTCCGGTTTCCTCCCACAGTCCAAAGATGTGCGGGTCAGGTGAATTGGCCATGCTAAATTGCCCGTGTTAGGTAAGGGGTAAACGTATGGGTGGGTTGCGCTTTGGCGGGTCGGTGTGGACTTGTTGGGCCGAAGGGCCTGTTTTCACACTAAGTAATCTAATCTAATCATAACATCACATTGAGGTGGGCAATAACCAAAAAAAAACTAATGCCTGTAAAAATAGTACGGCAATTAACATGGGAGATTTTATTCTACATGTCAGTTAGTCAAACCAGATCGACCAGGGTAGCTTTGAGGAGGGGTTTGTTGAGTGCATCCACGATAGTTTCCTTGAACAGTATGTAATGGAACAGACGAGGGAGCAAGGTATCCTCGATCTGGTCTGGTGTAATGAGAAGAATAATTAATAACCGCATAGTTAGGGATCCTCTTGGAAAGAGTGGTTATAGTATGGTTGAATTTAGAATATAGATGGTGTGAAAATAAAATCCAATACCAGCGTTCTTTGCTTAAACAAGGGAGACTACAATGGAATGATAGAGGACTTGGTTAGAGTAGACTGAAAACAAAGACTGAGTTGATGAGCGGTGGAGGACTTTCAAAGCAATTTTTCAAAATGCTCAGCAAAAGCATATTCATGTGAAAAGGAAGGACTGAGAAAAGGGGTAACTTGCATTGGGTGTCTAAGGAAATAAGGGAGGCTATCTAATTGAAAGAGAAGGCATACAAAGTGGCCAAGATCAGCGGGAAACTAGAAAATTGGGAAAGCCTTAAAGGTCAACAAAAAGCCACAAGAAGAGCTGTAAAGAAAAGTAAGATAGAGCATGAGGAAAAAACTCACTCAGAATATAAAGACAAAGCAAAAGTTTCTTTAAATATATGAAAAGAAAAAGTGGCTAAAGTAAACATTGGTCCTTTTAGAGGATGAGAAGGGGCATTTAGTCATGGGATACGATGAAATGGCTGAGGCATTGTGTATGTACTTTGTTGGTCTTCACAGTGGAGGGCATGAATAACATGCCAGAAATTGACAGAGACGAAGTTAAGTGAGGACCTGGAAACAATCATTATCATGGAGGAGGTAGTGTTCAGCATGCTAATGGAGCTACAAGTCTCCTGGCTGTGATGGAATGTATCCCAGGGTACTAAATGAGATGGCGGGAGAAATAGCAAGTGCACTTGTGGTAATTTTCTAAAGTTCACTGGACTCTGGGGCAGTTCCAGTGGATTGGAAAACAGCAAATGTGAAGCCACTGTTTAAAAAGGGCAGTAGACAAAAGATGGGGAATTAAAGACCGGTTAATTCAACTTCTGTAGTAGGGGAGATGCTTAAATCTGTTATCAAGGAAGAAATAGCAAGGCATCTCGATAGAAATGATCCCATTGGGCAGACACAGCATGGGTTCATGGAGGACAGGTCATGCTTAACTAATCTTTTGGAATTCTATGAAAGCATTATAAGCATGATGGATAGCGGGGACCAAGTAGATTGTGGTATATCTAGATTTCCAGAAGGCCTTTGACAAGGTGCCACACAAGAGGCTGCTGCATAAGAATAAAATGTATGGTGTTGGGGGAAAATACTAGCATGGATAGAGGATTGGTTGACTAACAGGAAACAAAGTGGAGATAATATGTGCTATTCTGGTTGGCAGTGATGAATAAAGTGCTTCAGGGATCGGTGTTGGGAATGTAAATATTCACCATATACATAGAGGATTTGGAGTTGAGGGCAACATGTGTCAGTTTACAAATGACACGAAGATGAGTGGCAGAGCGAAGTGTGCAGAGGACTGAAACTTTGCAGAAGAACATAGATACATTGAGTAGGCAAAGGTCTGGCAGATGGAATACAATGTTAATAATAATTGTGAAGTCACCCATTTTGGTAGGAGTAACAGTAACGAGGACTGTTACTTGAATGCTTTTAAAAAAAAAAGCATGCTGCGATGCAGGGGGACCCTGGGTGTTTTTGTGCATGAATTACTGAAGGTTGGTCTGCAGGTACAACAGGTAATTAGGAAGGCAAATGGAATTTATCCTTCCTTGGTAAAGAGATTGAGTTTAAAATGAGGGACAAACAAAGAAAACTACAGCACAGGAACAGGCCCTTTGTCCCTCTAAGCCTGCACTGATCCAGACCTTCTCTAAACCAATCGCTTGTTTTAAGGGTCTGTCTCCCTCTGCTTCCTGCTCATTCATGTATCTGTCTAGATACATCTTAATAATGCCATCATGCCTGCCTCTAATACTTCCACTGGCAAGGCATTCTAGGTGCCCACCACCCTCTGCTAAAGAACTTTCTACACATCTCCTCTAAACTTCTTCCCTCTTAACTTTGAACTTGTGACCCCTAGTAATTGAGTCCACCTGTCTGGGAAAATGCTTCATGCTATCCAGCCTGTCTATACCTCTTTGAGGTTATGTTCCAGCTGTACAGGGTGCTGGTGAGACTATACCTTGAGTACTGCATGCACTTTTGGTCTCCTTAACTGAGAGAATGTACAGGCACTAGAGGGGGTGCAGAGGAAGTTCACTAGATTGATTCCGGAGTGGAGGGGGTTGGCCTATGTGGAAAGACTTAGTAGACTGGGATTATATTCATTGGAATTGAGAAGAATGCGAGGAGATCTTAGAAACCTATAAAATTCTCAATTGAATAGATAAGCTAGACAGAGGGAATGTTTCCACTGGCAGCTGAAACTAGGACAAGAGGGAAATTAAGGGGAGCAGATTTAGAACTGAATTGAGAAGGAACTTCTTCACCCAGACGGTTGTGAATCTGTGGAATTACCTGCCCAGTGAAGTAGCTGATGCTACTTCTTTAAATATTTTTAAAGCTATGATCGTTTTTTTTTTTGAACAGTGAAGGAATTAAGGGATACGGTGAGTGTGGGTAAGTGGAGCTGAGACCATGAAAAGATCAGCCATGATTGAGTGGCGGAGTAGGCTCAAAAGGCTAAATGGCCTACTTCTGCTCCTAGTTCTTATGTTCTTAACACTGTCGTAGTCCCAGTCAGTGTTAGGAAATGAAAATCACCTACTATTATAACCTTGTTAGTATATATTATGTTTGTTCCTCCGTTTCCCTCCATAGTACAATCCAATCAAGGTGAATATCTTTTATTAATTGAAAAACTCTCTATAATGAGTAGGGTGAGGGTTTTTAAACATGTCTTACTGAGATCTGTTTCTTGATTACATTTTAAAATATAAAACATGGGTATTAAGTTATTCTAGAGTAGTGTCTTTAGAGCAGTAAGACTGTACTTTTTTTCTGGTCTATAGATTAAGGTGCAGGGATGGCTTTTTGTCGAGTGACATGCTCTGTCAGATATGGGCAATTAGCGAATTTCAATGACCCCGATGATTGTGTGTAAGAAGTGTTTGGTTGCAAATCCTATTGGATCACGTGGATTAGTTGGAGTGGTAGAGGCACTGAGGAATTTACAAGAGCTGGGGTGTGATGGATAACTGGCAGAGTGAGTGGTAGCGAGTGGAGTGCTTCCCTTAATTTTGAGCATATAAACACTTACCTTAGGGATCTGTGGCCTTCACCTCAGGAGTGGAGCTGAGTGGAATGCAACCTGGGAAGGTAAGTGTTTCTGATTGAGGGTTTTGACTGAGGAGGAATCACAGGAGGGATTGGATTGGCTAATAAGGGGGTCTGCTAAATTTGAATCTGTTAAATTATTGGTTATAACTTGTGTTCAGTTTGAGATAATACAAAACGATATAAAAGCAGTTTAATTCTTTCTTAAATTCAAAACTCTTTAAATAAAATAAGGATGGAGGGTCAGGTGCTATGTTGTTTCTGCATGATACAGGAGCTTGTGGATGCCATTGTGGTTCCCAGTGAACATATTTGTAGTAGTGTCAGTTGCTGGAGAAACTTGGCTCTGAATCGATGAGCTGGACTTTGAGCTTCAAGTATTGTGACCCAACAGGGAAAGTGATAGTTATCCATACGCTGTGTTTCAGGAGACAGTCACACCCCTTAGGTTAACTAACTTGGATTTGGCCAGTGATCAAAGAGGAAGGTGTGATTGTGAATGAGGTGGATACAGGGATCCAGCAAGTAAAGTTGAAGGAGCCTCAGCCCTGTCCTTGTTCAACAGATTCCAGAGTTTTGCTCCCTGTGTGGATGGGAATGGGGGCTGCAGGGAGGATGAGTCGACTGACCACGCACTATGGTGCAGGGAGCCATTCAAGTGCCGGAGAGTAGAGAAATGTTGTTGTAATTTGGGATAGTGTAGTTATGGGCATAGACACTGTTCTCCTTGGATCGAGTCCTGAAAGTTGCCTACCTGGTGCTCAGGTTCAGGGCATCTCATCCGGACTGCAAAGGAAGTTGGAACGGGAGGGTAAAGATCCAGTGGTCATAGTCCGTGTAGCTACCAATAACATAGATAAAATTAGGGCAGATGTTCTGCTAAAAGGAATGAACAGCTAGGAGCTAAATTAAGAGGCAGAACCATAAAGGTGGTAATCTTTATATTACTACCTGAGCCACGAGCTAATTGGCACCAGGTCAATAAGATGAAGCAGGTAAATGTGTGGCACAAAGATTGTGGCAGAAACTGGTTTGGACATTGGTCATGGGACATTGGCACCAGCACCAGGGAATGAGGGGTGGTGGGGAGGGCTCAGTTATAGGGGAAATTAGAAGACCTAAAAGGAGGAAGTATGGGTGCAGGCTAGCCATGTGGCAGATGCTGACCAGGCCAGCGAAGAATAGAACAGGTGAATATCTTTATGCACTAAGGAATTATATTTAAAAAAGTAGGGAAATTTATCCTTGGAACATATTTGAAAGCTTCGTATCTGAATGTAAGAAGCATTTGAAATGGAAAAAGTAGTTGTGTGGGTAGATGTGAACGGGTATGGTGTATTTGGGATTATTGAGACATGCAGGGTGACCCTGGATGTCTCAGGGTATGCACTGTTTAGGAAGGACAGGCAAAAAGGAAAAAGTGGTAGAGTGGCATTGCTGGTGAAAGAGGAAATTAGCTCTGACAGTATGGAATCTGTATGCATAGTGTTGAGAAATATCAATGGGCAAAAATGAGTGGGTGTCCTGTTTAGACCCCCAAATTGCAGTGATGTTGGGAGTGGCATCAAACAGGAAATTAGAGATGCATCTGATAAGGGAAAATCTGTGATCATGGGTGATTTTAATCTGCACGTAGTTTGGGTAAATCAAATTCGCTACAATGCCATGGAGGAAGAATTTCTAGAGTGTATAGGGATTGTTTTTTGACCAATATTTGGAATCAACTAGAGAGCAGGCCATCTTTGAGTGGTTACTGTATAATGAGAAAGGAATCATTGCCAGTCTAGCTATCTGAGACCCTTTGGGGATGAGTGAACGTAACATAGTAGAACTTTCTGATAAGATGGAGAGTGAAATAGTTGATGCATAGGCTAGGGTGCTGAATCTTAATAAAGGTGGGGGGGGGGGGGGGAAAGGGGCGCATGTGTGGAATCTCATAGACACTAACAAAATTCTAACATTCTGGACAGAATAGATACAGGGAGTGTTCCGGAAGGTGGGTGTGTCCAGAACCATAGGTCATAGTTTGAGGATTTGGGGTGGACCATTTTTAGGATGGAGATGAGACACTTTTTCACCCAAAGAATGGTGAATGTGGAATTCATTGCCTCAAGAAGTAGTTGATACCAGAACATTGAATGTATTCAAGGGGCAATTAGATATAACACTTGGGGCGGATCAGAGCAAAGATTATTGGGAGAAAGTGGGAGTGGCTATTGAGTTGGATGTTAATAAAGGACAGCTGAGAGAATGTTTGAGTACTCATCCACTGAGGTTAGAAACAAGGAAGGAGCAGACTCCCTGTTGGGAGTTTTCTATAGACCTCATAGTTCTGGGGATGTAGAGGAAAGGATAGCAAAAATGTTTCTTGATAAGAGTGAGAGTGACAGGATAGTTGTTACTCTTGTCAATGTTGATTGGGAATACAATAGTTCAAGTAGTTTAGATGCATCAGTTTTTGTTCAATGTGTGCTGGAGGGTTTTCTGACACTGGGTTACAGACTGACATAGATAAGATGCAGAGCTTGGCTGAGAAGTGTCAGATGGAGTTTAATGTGGAAAAGTGTGAGAGAGTTCACTTGGAAGTAACAGGAATGCAGAGTACTGGTAAAATTGTTGGCAATGTAGATGTATATGATGATCAGAGGGTTAGATAGGTACATCTCTAGACTGAGAGACTCTTTTGGAGCAGCAGTTTGGGTAATTCTCCTGGAGCAAAGAAGTTTAGACCGTGATTTAGTCCAGGTGCAGATTTGTTCCAGGATACTTAAATTAGAGAGATAAAATTTCTTAAAATTGTTGCAATTTGTTTAACCACTTTTAGGTAATTGGCAAATAATGCAGGGTGACCATTTGAAGAATATTTTACTCTAAGTTCTGAGCATCTGGAACAGTCTGAACAGCAGCTGGATGCAGATTTAGCAGTTATTGTCAAGAGATAGAACATAGAAAAATACAGCGCAGTACAGGCCCTTCGGCCCTTGATGTTGCGCTGATCGAAGCCCACCTAACCTACACTAGCCCACTATATCCTCCATATGCCTATCCAATGCCTGTTTAAATGCCCATAAAGAGGGAGAGTCCACCACTGTTACTGGCAGGGCATTCCATGAACTCACGACTCGTTGAGTAAAGAATCTACCCCTTACATCTGTCCTATACCTACCACCCCTTAATTTAAAGCTATGCCCCCTCGTAATATCTGACTCCATTCATGGAAAAAGGTTCTCGTGGTCAACCCTATCTAAACCCCTAATCATCTTGTACACCTCTATCAAGTCACCCCTAAACCTTCTTTTCTCCAACGAAAACAGCCCCAAGTACCTCAGCCTTTCCTCATACGATCTTCCTACCATACCAGGCAACATCCTGGTAAACCTCCTCTGCACCCGTTCCAGTGCCTCCACATCCTTCCTATAGTATGGCGACCAAAACTGCACACAATACTCCAGATGCGGCCGCACCAGAGTCTTCTACAACTGCAACATGACCTCAGGACTCCGGAACTCAATTCCTCTACCAATAAAAGCCAGTACGCCATATGCCTCCTTCATAGCACTATTTACCTGTGTGGGAACTTTCAGAGATCTGTGTACATGGACACCAAGATCCCTCTGCTCATCTACACTACCAAGTATCCGACCATTAGCCCAGTTCTCCATCTTCTTGTTACTCTTACCAAAGTGAATCACTTCACACTTAGCTACATTGATCTCCATTTGCCACCTTTCTGCCCAGCTCTGCAGCTTATCTATATCCTGCTGTAACCTGCCACATCCTTCCTCACTGTCAATAGCTCCACCGACTTTCGTATCATCTTCAAACTTGCTCACCCAACCTTCTAGACTCTCCTCCAGGTCATTTATAAAAATGACAAACAGCAATGGTCCCAAAACAGATCCTTGCGGAACACCGCTGGTAACTGCACTCCAAGATGAACCTTTACCATCAACTACTACCCTCTGTCGTCTTCTACCCAGCCAATTCCTAATCCATACCTCTGTATTTTTTGCAGTAGCCTACCATGGGGAACCTTATCAAACGCCTTACTAAAATCCATATACACCACACCTACCGCTTTACCCTCATCCACCTCCTTAGTCACCTTCTCAAAGAATTCAATAAGGTTTGTGAGACATGACCTGCCCTTCACAAAACCATGCTGACTATCCTTGATCACATTCTTCCTATCCAGATGTTCATAAATCCTATTGCAATTCTCTCTAAGACTTTGCCCACAACAGAGGTAAGACTCGCCGGCCTATAGTTACTAGATTTGGAATGTAACAGTTTAAGAAAACATTTGGAGAGCTATGGGCAAATGGCAGGGGAGATGGGACAGATTTGGACCATTTCCAGAGGGAGAGAGTAGTCATGGGTTGAAAGTCACCAGCCCCTGTGCTCTGATACTGCCCCATAACCTGTGAATAATGAAGCTTATCCCAGGGCAGAGAAAGGAAGAATCTGCCACTCCCCCTTCAAGCTGATTGACAGCAGGTCACTGACCAATAAGAGAAGAGTGGGCAGGGATGACATACTAAACAGAAGCAGCTGGTCGTCTAACCAATGAGGGGCAATGCTGGCTGGATCACGTCAGGGAGGAGATGGGGAAAGGTGGGGAGATACAGTGGAAACCAGGAGTCAGTCTGGACTGGGAGATTTGATGGACATCCGGTAGACCCGAATTAGAAACCGTAGGTCCTGCATTTGCAGTAAAGGGAAAACAGCTGCAAGTTTTCAGCAGTGATGGGCTGTATATTTACTGGAGGCAAGATGCAGTGAAGTAATGCTTCCTGCGTAGGGGTGGGGCGATTTGTAGAGGAGCATTTTGACAGCAAATTGAAACCAAGAGAAATGTTTGTCTTTTTTAGATTTTCTATCCTGGACTGACAGCCAATTTTTTTTTTCTTCTTCTTTCTTATGTCAATTCATTTTACAGGATACTAATTGAGAATAATTGAGACCCGGATCTCAAACAAGTTCTGACAGAGTCAAAGATCTGAATATCATTGGCTTTAACAGTGGAAGGAGAAAGGTTTGTCTGTTCTCTCTGTGGGAAAATATCTCCAATATGTTTGTAAATCAAAAAGCAGCTAGATGTTTAAATTCATTGTTAGTTCACCCTTGCATTATGTGCTCCGTTCTGGACCTTGCAGCTGTAGAAGGAGACATTGGCCTGAGAGGGAGCACAGATTTATCCAAATTACGCCGACTCTTTTTTAGAAAAAAACCTGTCATATTTGATCCTAATCACCCACTTCATGATTTGAAACCTATAAAGTCCTCATTCTCAATTACTTGTAAACTTCCTTTTAAAATTCCTTGTGGGCTTGAATTTCGGCACTTTTTTTAAAGTGGAATGTTCCAGATCCTGACAACTCTCAGTTGATCCAGCAGCTGCTGAAGTCCATGTTGGGTCTGGAGGTTATAAAGGGCTGAATTGAAAGATATGATGTTCCCTGAGCTGCACTGGAACAGTACAGGAGGTGTGAGCAATCAAGTAAATGACAAGGCTGCACTGAGAGCGATGCTTGGCTCAATGAGTGCTTTGGAATGAGGTAGAAACAGTGAGGTGAGACTGGGAGAAGGTGAAGCTGAAAGGTTGAGTGTGGTGTCTCAGTCTCAAAGTCACACGGTTGCAATGGGAACAGCCAGTTTGGAAGGGATACCTGCGAAATATGTTTATTAACAATTTTTAAAGTATAATATATCAGCCTGAGTAAAGTTTTCAATTAAATACATGTTTAAAATGAAGATTGCTAGCTCATTTAAAATCTCTTGGCAGGAGTAACTAACTGAATGTAGAGAGAAAGCATGACAGGAGACCTCAGACACGTGGTGTGCCCCACTTGTATAATGTGGGAAATAAGGGACGCTTCCAATGTCCCTTACAGCTATGTGCCAGAAGTGTGTCCATGTGTAACTAGGTAACTGCTTTTCAGAGCTGGAGCTGTATATGGAGCATCTGTGATACTGAATGTTATGGACAGCACGTTTAACAAGTTGGTCACACCACATGAGGATTACACAGGCAGAAAGAGTAGCCATCAAAGTAAGTAAAAGTCTAAGGAAGGAAGTGCAACAGTGGTCATCCCCCCTCTCATACAGATATACCACTTTGGATTCTATTTGGGTGGTGGAGTAGCCTCTCGGCAAATCAGCAAAAGCCAGGTTCATCACACCACAGATAGCTCTGCAGCAAAAGAAGGGAAAGAGCGTGTGGCAGGGCTATAATGACAGGGCAGTAATAATCTGGGATAGGCAGGCACCTCTGGCCACAGACATGAATCAAGGACAGTATGTTACCTCCCTAGTGCCAGGA
Organism: Hemiscyllium ocellatum; assembly: GCF_020745735.1. Taxonomy (NCBI): domain Eukaryota; kingdom Metazoa; phylum Chordata; class Chondrichthyes; order Orectolobiformes; family Hemiscylliidae; genus Hemiscyllium; species Hemiscyllium ocellatum. Next base: position 15,971,370 of record NC_083421.1, read on the forward strand.
TCTCTGATATCATGGTTTGGTTGCAGGATGCTCTGGAGCTGGAGAGTAAACAGTCTGTGGTCATGGAACATGGAGGTATCAAGGCCATGACTAAACAAAGGAATGAGGGTCTGAAAGCTGAAAATAGGCAATGCATTAAAGTCCAGGTCCTCAAATGCAACAATGTCAGACATTGCCAATGCCATGTCCTAATGAGAAGGAATAAGAGGGTAGATCAGATGACTGTATGGTGGAGAGGTTTAGATTCAGGCATTGGGACAATTCGTGTTTTAGGACCTGTACAAGCCAGAATGGTTGCCCCTGAGTAGAGCAGAGACAAATCTCCTCTTGCAGGCTTTTGCTAATTCCAATTGATGAGGTTTTAAATTAGTATGGCAAGGGGGTGGGAACCGAAGTGTAGGCTTCAATGGGTCAGATCTAGGTCAGGAAATGGGAGGTAGAATATTGGTTAGTGATGCACTTATCAGCTCAAAGGCAAAATAAAGGAGGGTTAAATGAGGATCGATCCTCTCTTCATATACTAGTCCCCTCATTTCAGGATCAGTCTGGTGAACCTTCTTTACTCTGCCCCAAAAGTTAGTGGATCATTCCTGGGGAAAGGAGAACAAAGATACACACAGTACTCCAGGTGTGGTCTCACTAAAGCCTTTACAGAATATATCCCTGCTCCTGTACTTGAATCCTATCCCTACGAAAGCGAACGTATCATTTGTATTCTTCACTGCTTGATGCTCCTGCCTGCTTTTTTTATTCATTTGTGGGACTTGGGCATTGTTGGCTGGCCAGCATTTATACCCCATTCCTATTTGCCCTTGAGAAGATGGTGGTCAGCTGCCTCCTTGAATCGGTGTAGTCCACGTCCTGTGGGCTGACCCACAATATCAGGAGGGAGAGAATTCCATGATTTTGACCCAATGACTGTGAAGGAACTCTTCCTAAAAGAGAACCACAGAACAAAACGGGGTCAGTCTCTCTGATATAGAATTGTTGAACACAATGTCCCCATCATATCCGTGCTGGTCATCAAGCACCTATTTTACTCCAATCTCATTTTCAGGCACTCAGCATGTATCCTGTATTGTAGTGCCTTGTATAATCATCTAAACATGTCTTCAAGGTTGTAATGTTACCTACATCTGTCACCATTTCAGATGCTGCCAGACCTATTGAGTATGTCCAGCGCTTTGATGGAAATCTAAAATAGAAACAATTTGTTTAATCTGTTAGAGTCAGAGTTATACAGCACAGAAACAGACCCTTCAGTCTAACTCATCCATCTTGACCAGTTAACCTAAACTGATCCAGTCCCATTGCAAGTGTTTGGTCCATATTCCTCTGAAAACTTCCTATTCATGTACCCATCCAGATGCCTTTTAAATGTAATTGTAGCTGCATGCACCACCTTCTGCATGAAAACATTCCCCCCTTAGATCCCTTTTAAATCTTTCCCTTTTCTCATTTAAACCAATGCCCTCAAACTTGCGACAAAAAGACCTTAGCTATTCATCCTATCCATGCTCCTCCATAAAGTAACCCCTCAGCTTCCGACACTCCAGGGAAAAAAACCCATCCTATTCAGCCTCTCCCTTTAACTCAAACCCTCTTCTTAGCAATAACCTTGTAGATGTTTTTGGAAACCTTTCAAGTTTAACAGCATAAATTTAGAGAGATGTACAGTCTGGAAACAGAAGTTCAACTCGTCCGTGCAGACCATTAAACACTGTTCTAGAAGTGGCCCAACCAATTTCCTGTATAGCCGCAACATAGCGTCCCAACTCCTTTACTCAGTACACTGATCAATAACAGCGAGCGTACCAAACGCTGCTTTCACTATCCTGTCTGCCTGCAATTCTACTTTCACGGAACTATGAACCTCCACTCCAAGTCTTTGTTCTGCAACACTTCCCAGGAACTTTCCTTTAAGTGTATTAGTCCTAGCCTGATAACATCTTTCTGAAATCAGGGAGACTAGAATTGAGCACTGTATTCTAAAAATGTTCTGTCGAGCCACAATGTGACCTCCCATTCATATCCTCAATCATTAAGTCCCAACAGTGTGGAAACAGGCTATTGAGCCTGAGTTCACACCAACCATCTGAAGAGTATCCTGTCCCTTCAACCCTGCATTTTCCACAGCTAATGCACCTCACGTGCACACTTTTGGACTGCGAAAGGAAACCAGTGAACACCTGGAGGAAACCCATGCAGGCACAGAGAACGTGCAAACTCCACATCGAGAGTGGAATCAAACCCAAGTCCCTTTATTGATCAATAAAGGCAAGTGTGCCAAGTGCCACCATCAGCACCCGCTTTACCTGAATCTCCTTCCCAGGAACTCTGCACTTGTTCTTAGCGCTTCGGAGGGATTGGAGAATATGGGGAGAAAGCAGGAAGAGGATTGATTTGTAAATCTATAAACCGCCTCCTCTTCTTGTCTGTAACTCCCACATCTATCTCTTTCTGTAGTTTGGTGCAAATACTTGTTCCCTTCCCTGAAGGGCATTTATGAGCTACTTCAGTTTTAATGATGATCCAACAGTTTCCCAAAGTTTCATCTCCAGATTAGTTTTAGTTTCACAACCTGTTCTTCTGGTTTCTCCTAAAATGTTTTTCTTTTTGGTTGAAAGGTTGATTTGTAACAAGAAATTTTAAAAACACAGACAGATCTGAATTACCTCAGGATTCTGAACATTGAAGAAAAAAATCACCATCACACGGGGAGAAACACTTACTGTCTGTGTGTGAAAGATTCTGTGAAGATTCATCTGACATGCCCAAACGCCAACGCAGTCAGACCGGGAAGACACTGTGGAAATGTGGGGATTGTGGGAAGGAATTTCTTTATCCATCCCAGCTGAAAATGCACCAACGCAGTCACACTGGGGAAAAGCCATTCAACTGCTCTCATTGTGGAATGAGATTCACTCAGTCATCCCATCTGCAGATGCACCAGCGAGTCCACACTGGGGAGAGACCATTCACCTGCTCCCAATGTGGGAAAGGATTCAGTCAGTCATCCAACCTGCTGAAACACCAGCAGATTCACACTGAGGAGAGACAATTTACCTGTTCTAAATGTGGAAAAGGATTCACTCAATCATCTAAATTGCCAGAACATCAGGGAGTTCATACTGGAGAGAAACCATTCACCTGCTCTACTTGTGGGAAGGGAGTTACTCAGTCTTCCAGCCTGCAGATACACCAGCCAGTTCACACTGGGGAGAAACCGTTCATTTGCTCAGTGTGTGGGAAGAGATTCACTCGGTCATCCAATCTGCTGATACATCAGCGAGTTCACACTGGGGAGAGACCATTCATTTGCTCTGTATGTGGGAAGGGATTCACTCGGTCATTCAACCTGCAGATACATCAGCGAGCTCACACTGAAGAGAGACCGTTCGTTTGCTCCGTGTGCGGGAAGGGGTTCATTCGGTCATCCAACCTGCTGATACACCAACGGGTTCACACTGGGGAAAGACCATTCACTTGTTCCGTCTGTGGGAAAGGATTAACTCAGTCGTCCCACTTGCAGATACACCAGCGAGTCCACACTGGGGAAAGACCATTCATCTGTTCACTGTGTGGAAAAGGATTCAGTCAATTATCCAACCTGCGGACACATCAGCGAATTCACACTGGGGAGAGACCATTCACCTGTTCTGAATGTGGAAAAGGATTTATTCGCTCATCTGAGCGACTGGAACACCAGGGAGTTCACACTGGGGAGAAACCATTTACTTGCTCACTGTGTGGGAAAGGATTCACTCAGTTATCCAAGCTGCAGAGTCACCAGCGAGTTCATACTGGGGAGAGACCATTCACCTGCTCTGATTGTGGAAAGAGGTTTACCCAGTCATCCAACCTGCGGAGACACCAACGAATTCACACTGGGGCGAAACATTCAGTTGATCAACCTACCTGCTGATAGTGTTCGCTCTGGGGGGAGACATTCATCAGTATATGAGAAGAGATGCACTGTCATCCAAACTGTTAACACACCAGTGAAATGACACTGGGTTCATCCCGTTCACCTACTCTTTAAATGGATTTCCTATTTGCAAATACACCAAGAATCACAGGTGAAGGGTTTTGCTTTTTCTGACACCAAGGAATGTACCTTGGTCATTGGGCTGTTTGTGTTTGTTATTAAACCCAGCTCTGTTCAAAGTACAGATGTTGTCGGTAAGATATTGATACAATTGTGTATTTGTGTAGAAAGCTTAGAAAATGATCGTAATGTCACAACACGTCAACACCTTTACCCTGGGTAAAGACTGTCCACCTGCATATTGTTTCCAAAGTGATTTTGTGGTTCATCAAGACTGCTTAAACTGTCAGTGATGAACTTGATGCTGTCATAGTCTATATCGAGAAAACATGTTTGATTTAGTAAACACCACAGTTTAGTGTCCTATTGGGATAAAAATAATACAAATCAACTTTTCATTAAAAATATGCTGCAACAAGCCAGTGTCATTCTGAGTGCCTTAGACACAAGATGATCGTGTGTGGGAAGTCATGTCCAGAGTGAGGTATAGCCAGTAATGCTGGAAATTTAGGTACAAGTGGGAAGGGCTGCCCATATTGGAAAGAGACAAAACTGAATCCAAACAGATTAAAATAGAATTAAGCCCACACCCTATTTAAGTGAAACAGTGCCTTTGACATAAGATTATTCTGAAGCAAAAGCATTGTCTGAATAGTTACAAGGAATGTTGATGGAGACACCCTTGATAAGGAAATATTTGAAGCTAACCATTTTTGAAGATTGTTTTTTGTTACAATGGAATAATGCAGTTGTGGCTCATTAATGAATTTTTTTGATATTTTAAAATTTCTTTTAGCTGCCAGCAATTTAATTCCAGTCTCATTAATGAAACATCCCATTTGGTGAACAGTGTAAGGTTATCTCACCGAAATTAGCTGTTTCTTTCAAACTATTTACAATGTTCAGATATAGATTTGAATTAAAGATTATTCAAATAATTATAGATTTCAAAGTAACTGTAAAACTTTATAATAAAAGCTGTAAGGGAAAACATTACAGATGCCTGGCATACCTTATCTTATTAGCTAAAGAGTTTTGGATGTCAAATTGGATTGAAATTAGCTCAAAAAGCTGGGACTTGTGAAAGCTGAAAATCAAAAATCAGCACAGCTTGAACTGATAATAATCAGCCTTTTTGACTATTACTGTATGCAGTTGGCTAAAACTTGAGAGAAATACTAATTATTCCCAATTTCTCTCAGTTTTTGCACTTACTGAGAGGCAGACTTTTTTATACTTCTCAATAGCTGTCAGAAATTATCTCTATGTTCGTCACTCGTTAGGCCAGTACATTGAATTTTGATCTGTATTATCCTATTAACTTTTCAAAATATTGTTACACATGTCATTCCATAACCTTGTTTTGCATATGAATGTCTTTATTTTGGGCTGAAGTTAGCTTATATCAATAGAATGGCTCTGCACATAATTAAATTGAGGGTTGCTAAGGTTAGAGAATTTGTAAATTCAGCCTGTCATGTCTACTAAAGATATCAACGCTTCTGAACTTTATAATAGTCTGTAACATATTTTACTGTAACCTGGAGTTGGCCAATTTTCCCATCAGGCAACTTAACTGTCTTTCACAATTCCACACTAACAATAAAAGTAATTATAAAACTTTATAATAAAAAAAATCCATATGCGTGATAGAATTTGATAAAGATCAGAAGTGGAATACAAATAGTAGAATTCAAGCAGTCTTTAGAGATAAGCAAGTCAGGGCCATGTCCAAGGGAGAACAGTCAGTAACTTTTGATTACAATATAGAAAGGTCCCAATAACAATTAGGCATCATGAAAACCAAGGACTGTCTATAGGCACATCCATCGTTGATCAAGTGTTTCATAGGATTAGTTGTGTAAAGAATGGGGGATGGCACCATAAACATGGTATATGTGATCACTAACAATGTATAAAAAATACTGTTTATCACTCTAAAGATCAGTGTGTATTGTTGATCTCTCTCCCAATCTGAGCTGTAGATTGAGAGAACAATTGGGTCCTCACGTTGAAGCCAGATTCAGGGAAGGTCTTGTGGCCCTCTCCCTGCTTTAACCAATTGTTGCTTGAAGAAGAATAAAGTCTGCATATGCCTGAATCCTGTTTGCTACCTGAATCTCTGTTGTGGTGGAGGGTTAAGTTCCTACAGAGACTGACACTGCACATGATACTCCAGGGATGGTATCAGCAAGACATCCCTGCTACTATACTTGAATCCTCTTGCTGTGAAGGCCAACACACCATTTACCACTTCACCCCCTCCTGCATGCTAATGTTCCATGACTGGTGTACAGGGACACCCAGCTCTCATTATACCCCCTACTTACCCAATCTCTCTCCATTCAGACAATAATCTGTTTTTTTTTTCACAAAGTTAAAGTGGATAACATATGTGTCTCCATTATAATTCATCTGCCATGCATTTGCCCACTCAATCAATTTGCACAAGCATCTCTGCATCCTCCTCATAGCTCACCACCCCACCCCAGCTTTGTGTCATCTACAAATTTGAAGATTTTTACATTTGCTTCCTCTCAGTCATTGCCATATATTGTGAATAGCTGGAGCCGGAGCACTGATACCTGTCACTACTCGCTGCAATTCAGAAAAAGTCTTGTTCATTCCTACACTGTCTTTCCTGGTTGACCACCAGTTTTCTATCATGTCAGTACAGTGCCCCAATCACATGTGCTTTAATTTTGCATGCTAATCCCTTTTAATTTTACATAAGAGGTGGGATCTTATCAAAAGCCTTCCAAAAGTCGCAGTAAACCACATTCACTCACTCCCCCGATAAGCTCTACTGGAGAAATCTCAGAACAGTGCAGTAGACTGGTTAACCATGAACTCCCTTTTGTCAATCCGTGCCGTGTCTAATACTTGCACTGTATTCCAACTGTTGTGCTATTAAATCTTTTATGATAGCAGAAGTGGGGAAAATCCAGGCTAACCAGCCTGTCATCCTATTGCTGTCTAACTCCATTTTTAAAAAAAAAATAGTGAGGTTCCATAGCTGCCCTTCGATTCATGGGAACTGTTAGAGTCTACAGACTCTCGAAAGATGACCACAAATACATCACTACTTCCAAAGCAACTTCCTAAGTACCCAGGCAAGAGTATATACATTTGAGTGCAAAGGATAATTGGAACAGCACATTCAGAGTTTATTCAAGCAGTATCTTAAAGCTAGACATTTGTACTTTATTCCATGTAAGTTATGAGTTATGGATATGGGTTACAGCAGTTCCCAGTAGTCTGTGAGGGTAGAAGTTGAGTTGTTGAATGGAGATTGGCCTGAGATCCAGGATGTGGAGTTTCTGGAGCAAAAGCTGAGCAGCTACATTGCCACCACAGGTGAAATAATGTACCTCTAAGGGGACTAGAGTGAACTCCATCTATCCTACAATCTCAATGATCACCAGGGGAGGGAGGGACTCCACCCTGTTGTGACTGGACTGGGCTTTGGAGAAGTTTTCCAATACACCTTATTTCATGGTAGTTTCTTCATCCAGTTGCTCTTTGAAAGTTATTGTTGAATTTGCTTCCATTTCACTTTCTGCTCATGGTTTCTGGGTTACAAAAGCTTGCTATATAAAATATTGCTTTTATTTCGAAGTTTGCACCCCGCTAGCAAATCTCCGTACTTTCTCTGTACTAAACAAAGCAGCATGACATTACCCAAACAGAATTAAATTCTCAAATCCCTGAAACCATCCTAATCAATTCCTTCTGTATCTTCATCAGAGTCTTGGTGTCTTTTCTCATGACGGGAAAATAATTATAATTGCCAACAATGAATTGTAGTCAGCCTTTTATAGAAATGTATTTCGAAACTGCTGGACGAATAAAGTGTGCTTTGCTTGTAGTTTGACCAATCAAATCACATCTGGAATGCAGTGCCTTACGTCCCTTTGAATAAGGTAAAAGAGTCTAGGCTATCTCCTGGAAATGTTTTCAGGGCATTTGGTCTGGTCCAAACGCCTTAACGTTTCCGAGGATGTGCAAATACTGCCAGATCTTCCTGATCCTGCAGCCGCTTTGATATGATGTCGTTTATTTTCAGTTCAATCATCAAACCGCCTGGTTGAAAAAACCTACAATACCTAGAGCACACTGGAACCACTTTAACCACTCAGTTCAGGCTCAAAATACTCAACATTCAGTTCCCTAGACTTGGAAATTAGTTCCAACAAAACAAACATAATTGAACAAACGGCATACAAAATGGTAACCTAATCTGAGCTTAATTTGTCTTGATCTGAAAAAAAAATCAATTTCTTAGGATTGCTGGAGAAGTGCCAATTCACTGTTTCATATCAACACTCACATGAACTCATCATCTCATCTTTGTAGTTTTATCTTAAAGTGATCCCAATTTCTGGGAGAGAAGTGGAGATAACATTTCAGGCCTGTGCTTTTCCACCACAATGGAAAAGTGTTCAAAATCTAACAGGCTTTGCACAAGTTAAAAGGAAGGTGCATATGGAGCAGGAAATGGGATACATTCTCCACATCAGTCTGACCATCAACAATCATGCAGCAGATCTCACAATCCTTCTTTGCAGAAATCTGTATCCAAATACTCAGGTTCTCAATAAATTTCCTTTGGAGCAATGACCACTCAGATGATAGAGAATAATTTGTAAATATGAGTCGCATGCAATTTATAAATGATCTCAACATATCGTGTCACAGAGGATTCATTCATAGAGCAAGCCATTGTAAAGTAAACCAAAACTAAAAGAACTGGGGAGTGCTGCAAACCAGTGACAAAAGCAGTAGTTGCTGGGAAAGCAGCAGTACCTGTGAAGAGAAATCAGAGTTAATGTTTCGGATCTGGTGACCCTTCCTAAACCTGATTTTCTGTTTCCTAAAATCTTATGACATTCTAAACTCCACCTGGTTGTTTAACAGTTGTTTGCTAGTAACACTGGAATTTAACTTGCTCAATTACAGCTGCTGTAAAAATGTTAAAAGGTTGAAGTGTGAAATCGTTTGAACAAGAGTCACTGAACCTGAAATGTTAACTCTGATTTCTCTCCACAGATGCTGCTGAACCTGCTGAGCTTCACTTGAAACTCCGTTTTTATTAAACTAATGGTCTCTGTCATCATTTTAATTTTGTGAATTTAAAGAAAACCATTACAATGGGCATTGTCAGGAGATGGTGCATGGTGCAGCCCCATTGATTGGAGAAGTTAAACTGCTGAGCACTGCCTAGGTCTAGTACACTAGCCGAGTGGCTAAGACATTGCTCTAGAAATCCCAAGTGGTTTCTCTGAACAGCTGTGACTCTAACTCACCACTCCATCCTCCAAGCCTCAGATCCAATGTAGTAACAATTTTCTTTCATTTGCTTCCTCTCGACTGGAGAACGTTTCACAAAAGGTTTTGTGGATGTTCAGTAACTGGAATGGAGACCTAGGTTACTTCTCGAGTGAAGCAGCTGAGTTTGGATTTGCTAAAGTGACTGTTTAAACAGACAATGGGAAACAATTGTTCCCCAGCTCTCTGTGAATAGTCACTGTGTATCCCTGTGAGAAAGTGTAGTACGCACCAGCCCCAGTCCTGTAAAATCAATCTATGCCCTTTGGAGTGATAAGACAGGGTCAACAGAAAAAGTCTTTTTCTAAAAAAAAGCCACAGTGTAAGTGCAGCAAATGCTAAGTGCATAAGTAAGTACAGCCTGGGAGATTGTTCAGAACATCAAGAGAAATCGAGAGAAAGCACTTTCGAAAAAAAATTAAACTCCTACCTCCACAATCGCCAGAAGTGACCATTCTGCTTTTGATTTGGAGATGCCAGTGTTGGACTGGTGCACAAAGTTAAAAATCACACACACCAGGTTATAGTCCAACAGGTTTAATTGGAAGCACTGGCTTTCAGACCACCACTCCTTTATCAGGTGTTGGATATTTGAAGATAGGAGGTGCACTTATTGAACATCCCTGGAAGAGAAAGGGGTGATGCTGAGAGGTTGATTCCCCTGGTGGGAGAATCCAGAACCAGGGATATGGCTTCAGAGTAAGGAGCTGCAAATGTGTTGCTGGTCAAAGCACAGCAGGTTAGGCAGCATCTCAGGAATAGAGAATTCAACGTTTCGAGCATAAGCCCTTCATCAGGAATAAGAGAGAGAGAGCCAAGCAGGCTGAGATAAAAGGTAGGGAGGAGGGACTAGGGGGAGGGGCGATGGAGGTGGGATAGGTGGAAGGAGGTCAAGGTGAGGGTGATAGGCCGGAGTGGGGTGGGGGCGGAGAGGTCAGGAAGAGGATTGCAGGTTAGGAGGGCGGTGCTGAGTTGAGGGAACCGACTGAGACAAGGTGGGGGGAGGGGAAATGAGGAAGCTGGAGAAATCTGAATTCATACCTTGTGGTTGGAGGGTTCCCAGGCGGAAGATGAGGCGCTCCTCCTCCAGCCGTCGTGTAGTTGTGTTCTGCCGGTGGAGGAGTCCGAGGACCTGCATGTCCTCGGTGGAGTGGGAGGGGGAGTTAAAGTGTTGAGCCACGGGGTGATTGGGTTGGTTGTTCTCTGAAGCGTTCCGCAAGTAAGCGGCCTGTCTCACCAATATAGAGGAGGCCACATCGGGTGCAGCGGATGCAATAGATGATGTGTGTGGAGGTACAGGTGAACTTGTGGCGGATATGGAAGGATCCCTTGGGGCCTTGGAGGGAAGTGAGTGTGGAGGTGTGGGCGCAAGTTTTACATTTCCTGCGGTTGCAGGGGAAGGTGCCGGGGGTGGAGGTTGGGTTGGTGGGGGGTGTGGATCTGACCAGGGAGTCACGAAGGGAGTGGTCCTTGCGGAACCTCCAAACGGACCCCACCACCAAGGATATATTTCCCTCCCCTCCCCTATCAGCGTTCCGCAAGGACCACTCCCTTCGTGACTCCCTTGTCAGATCCACACCCCCCACCAACCCAACCTCCACCCCCGGCACCTTCCCCTGCAACCGCAGGAAATGTAAAACTTGCGCCCACACCTCCACACTCACTTCCCTCCAAGGCCCCAAGGGATCCTTCCATATCCGCCACAAGTTCACCTGTACCTCCACACACATCATCTATTGCATCCGCTGCACCCGATGTGGCCTCCTCTATATTGGTGAGACAGGCCGCTTACTTGCGGAACGCTTCAGAGAACACCTCTGGGCCGCCCGAACCAACCAACCCAATCACCCCGTGGCTCAACACTTTAACTCCCCCTCCCACTCCACCGAGGACATGCAGGTCCTCGGACTCCTCCACCGGCAGAACACAACTACACGACGGCTGGAGGAGGAGCGCCTCATCTTCCGCCTGGGAACCCTCCAACCACAAGGTATGAATTCAGATTTCTCCAGCTTCCTCATTTCCCCTCCCCCCACCTTGTCTCAGTCGGTTCCCTCAACTCAGCACCGCCCTCCTAACCTGCAATCCTCTTCCTGACCTCTCCGCCCCCACCCCACTCCGGCCTATCACCCTCACCTTGACCTCCTTCCACCTATCCCACCTCCATCGCCCCTCCCCCTAGTCCCTCCTCCCTACCTTTTATCTCAGCCTGCTTGGCTCTCTCTCTCTTATTCCTGATGAAGGGCTTATGCTCGAAACGTTGAATTCTCTATTCCTGAGATGCTGCCTAACCTGCTGTGCTTTGACCAGCAACACATTTGCAGCTGTGATCTCCAGCATCTGCAGACCTCATTTTTTACTCTTCAGAGTAAGGAGTCTCCCATCAAAGGCAGGGAAGGGGGGGAATTCCTTCCCTTGCAGGGTCATGAGGCTGTGGGAACTCTCTTCCCCAGACAGCAGTAGAGATTGGGTCATTGAAAGGATCCCTGGCTATATCTGACAGTTTGTGATAGACCATGGAGTCTGTGTTATGGGAGCTTCAACCACCTGTTGAAGGAACGGCGCTCCAAAAGCTAGTGTGCTTCCAATTAAACCTGTTAGACTATAACCTGGTGTTGTGTGATTTTTAACATTCTGCTTTTGTACTGATCCACTCACTTCCCTGAATCCCAGCCTCGAATCTCAGTCTGCATGCTGGAGATGAGCTGCTAGGACTCTCTCCTCTGAGGGAGAATGTGCAAGCTCTCTGAAACATAAGGCATGAATCTTCCTGTGTTGTCTTATATCACAAGCTGCACAGTCTGCCCTTCCCTGAGTTGAGAGCTTTCCTCTGTTCTTGCAACAGGAAACCAACCTTGGGAAAATGTCAAATGGATTTTCCCCAGGCAATATTCTGGCCCCATGGAGGTCCCACGTTAAAGACCTACCATTTTAGGGCAGTATTCAGCCTAGTTAAGGTCAGATTTTTATCATTTATATTTTTAAGAACAATATTTTGGATACTTGACAAACTGAAAATATATTTAACACTTTTATAACAGTTCTGTAATTGAGCAAGTTAAATTTCAATGTTACCCACAAACAACAGTTAAACAGCCAGATGGAGTGTAGAGTGTCACAGATTTTAGGGAATAGTACATCAGGTTTAGGTCACTCAGCCCCTCATTCCAGCCCCACCAGTCTATGGGATCAATTTAGTCTTAACATCAGCTTCCCAATAACCCCATAACCTCTGATTCCATGGTCTATCACAAACTGTCAGATATAGCCAGGGATCCTTTCAATGACTCAATCTCCCTTGTTCTCTGGGGAAGAGAGTTCCCACAGCCTCATAACCCTGCAAGGGGAGGAATTCCCGCTCCCCACCCCACCCCTCTGCATTTGATTGAGACTCCTTAGTCCAAAGCCATGCCCCTGGTTCTGGATTCTCCCACCAGGAAAAACAACCTCTCAGAATCCTGGGACATTCAATAAGGGCACCTCCTATCTTCAAATATCCAATGGAATTACATTCAAAACATACTGGACCCTTCCCCGCCTTCCCCATTCCAGGATTGAACCTCTGTAAACTACCATCCACAAACCTTTTGTGAAATCTCTCTACAGTGCAAGGGCAGCTTGCCTATTCTAAAGAAAAAACCAAACTGTACCCAGCTCTCCATTCACAGTTACAGCAATGCCTTGTCCATAAAACCTTCCATATGTTCCAACACTCCTCACCATTCCCCTCCCACTCTCTCACACACAACAAAGGCCGATATTCCATGCACCCTCCCAAACAGCCACTGCACCCACTAACATGAACTAAGACCTAAATACCAGAAGAAACAGCTCCAGGCCACCTAATCTGATCCTGCCTAATACTCTACTGACTCTGTAAATACTGACACACTGCCAGAATGCCCTGTAAATACTGACACATTCCCCTGGGATTCCCAGTAAGTATTAACATATTCCTGGGATTCCCTGTAAATACTGATGTACTGCCTGTGGCCCTCAGTAAATATTGGCATTCCTGACATTCCCTGTACATACTGGAATGCTAGCCATGGTCCCTGTTGTAATGGACCTGACAAAACCCCTCAGAATATATCAAGCATATAGTCAAAACCCTAACTTTTTTTTATTTAAAGGTAAGTGCAATTTATTTCATCCAGCTACTAGGCATCATGCAAAACTCTCTTTATTCTCACATCACAAAACTAAAAAACTTAACTGTAACTGTATTGAAACAAATGGAATAATCTATGATTTAACTGCTATTCCCTAACTGTTCCAATTTAGCAGCATTCCATAAACACCCTTGGCAAAGGCCAACAGAAAGGAAAATTTGAAAACTTGAAGCTAGCAGTAAAGGGACAACACAAGCTTTTGCAACAGCAAACACAGCTTGGTCTTCTTCCAAACTTCCAGCTTCACCAACTGAAAGCAAAACCTGGAAACCCTGAGCCTATGAATCTGACTCCACCCACTTGTGCTTCTTTTGTCTGTTTCTTTTTAAAACAAAAAATCGCTTTGTATGGAGCAAACAGCTCGTCCCCAGGTTTACAAAACTTCCTTTTAAGAGAAGGGCTCATGCCCGAAATGTCAATTCGCCTGCTCCTTGGATGTTGCCTGACCTGCTGAGTTTTTCCAGCAACACATTTTCAGCCCTTAAGAACTCTAGCAAACTTCTCCTTGGAAACATTCAATGGTTTGGCGTCATCTGCTTTCTGTCACAGTGAGTTTCACAAGCTCACCACTCTCCAGGTAAAGAAATTTCTCCTCACCTCCGCCCTGCATAGTCTACCCTGTATGTGAATTCAAGTTTCAAGTCCTCCAGTTATTGGGAAATTTGTTCTTACAGTTATCCTGTCTAGACCTTACAGTGATCCTTTAAAAATGTATAAATTTCTGTGAGGTTCCCCTATCCTTTGTCTAAACTTCAGTGAATACACCCCTTATCGCTTCAGTATCTTTTCATATGTTATCTCTCTATCCTGGGAATAACTTCTCTTATTTCTGAACACTCTTCCTCCAGTAAAGGAGACAAAACTACACATAATACTCAGGAGTGGTCTCAATAAGGCCCCGTACAATTGCAGCAAGACATCCCTGTTCCTGCACCTCAATCCTCTCACCATGAAGGTGAACATACCATTTGCCTTCTTCACCCCTGACTGACCCTGCCTGCTACCCTCAGGGATCAGTATACAAGGACAGCCAGGTCTGACTGAAACCCCCCTTTTCCCAACCTCGGATCATCCTGTCAAGAAACTACCTTCTTGCTTTTGCTCCCATAATGGACAAACTCACATTTAACCCCATTGCACTTCATCTGCCATGCATTTACCCTTCCAAGACCCACTGTAAAAACTGACAATCCCAGAGACCCACTGTCAAAATCCCCCAGTGACACACTGTAAATACTGGCATTCCACTGTAAATACAAATAAACTTCCCATGGATGTATTGCAAATACTGAATCACTTTCCAGTTTCCTCATCTCCTCTCCTTCCACCTCTTCCCAGATCCAACCCTCCAACCCGGCATCACTTTCTTGACCTGTTCTACCTGTCCATCTTCCTTCCCAAGTATCTGCTCCACCACACACCCCCACTAACCTATCACAATCACCCCTCAACCTGCATCCACTGATCACATTCCTAGCTACCTAACCCCCAACACAACCCCCAACCTCCTATATATTTCTCAACTCCCCCCCACCCAAACATTCCTGATAAAGAGCTTATGCCCGGAATGTCGACTCTCCTGCTCCTCTGATCCTGACTGACTGGCTGTGCCTTTCCAGCGCCACACTTTTCATCTCTGACTCTCCGGCATCTGCAGTCCTCACTTTCTCCCATACTGGCAGCAGGTAATTCATCTATTCAGAGTATGGGAAAGGATTCACTCAGTCATCACATTTGCAGAAACATGAGTGAATTCACAAGTGAATACAGGAGTTGGATCTGCTGTTAATGTTAGACAGCACCTTCTAAGCTCTCAAGAATTTCATTTGTAAATGCAGAGAAATTGCCCCACAAAATGAAATACCTTTCCTGCACAACCCCCTTATTAGCCTCTTGTTTACATCTTTGCTTTTCTAACTTCTATGCCAATTTGCACATGACTCCAGAAATAATCCAGAGATTATTCCCTTGAGGTCATGCTCTGTAATCATGTTTCTAATTCTTGCTTTTCACCAAACAGAATCTTTTGCTGATGTTGTTGGTCCCCATATAGATGACAGTAGCTGAATCCAACCCACTCCACTCCAACATCCTTTGAAGCTGGTTCAAGATTTTCCTTACCTTGTAAGAATGAAAAAAACCCCATCATGCCTCCTGTCCTTGACCACTGGCCAAATTTGAAGGACTTAACCTGCAGTGTATGACTCCCTCCTGAAATAATACATCCAGGTAAATCCTCCCCCTCTAAAAAGTGATGCAGTTGTTTGAAGCTCAGAATCAGCCTATCAACTGAATCGGAGTTCCTGAAGCAAACAGCACTTGCAACAGTTGTTATCAACATAAACCACGATGAGGCCCACATCATACTGGGATAACATATCACCTAGCACTTTAATTTCAAAATTATTTTATGAGCTTTAGCATTTCATCTTTACATTTCCTGCTAGACTTTGGTTTTTAACCTCTAAAATACTTCTCCAATTTATCTACAATCTGAAAGTAACTTATAGCAGGTACTCATATTAGATGTGACTTTTCCTGTGAAGTCACTTTTTTGGCACTGTTTCTGATCCCTGTGTCTCCTCCTTTCTGCCTCTGTCTAGTGTCCCAGGTAAGTGAGTCGGTCTCAAACCTCAGAGTTATAATACCACTACTGTCTACTAACTATTAACTTACCCTATAATACAAAACAAACCCTAACACTGTGCAAATCAACACCAAAAAAAAAGAAAAGCCAAAAAAAACCCAAAAAAAAATCACAGAACAGCTATGCTCGGCACAAAGCTCCCAAACAAAGGAACGAGAGCATTGTATATATGCCCATTGGATTAATTCATGAGGCTCCACCGCCCCCCCCCCCCCCCACCCTCCAGGGCTTGACAAATCTAACTATCCTGGTAAAACAAATTTCCTGGTTAAGATAACTGACAATCTATACCCAAATAACTCAAGTAGGGCTGCCATGTCTTATAAAAATGGTCTGTTGTGTGGTGCCCAATGTTTGTAAAGAAGTCCAAGGGAATGTGCTCTATAATTAATTTCTGCCATCCCAGCAAGCCTGGCGGGTTCTCATACACCCAGTTCATCAGAATATTCTTCGGTGCACAGTATGCAAGAACATTAAATAGTTTCTTCCCATGCCCATCTGAAGATGGTAAATTTGGTAGACTGAAGAGGAGAGATTCGAGTCTACTTTGACTTCAGTCCTCAATACCTACCCTATCTCTCCCGCCACAGTGCTTCAATAAACACAGAGCATGTGGCATGTCCAGAAGCAATGGGTAAGAGAACCTACACTTATTTTACATTTGGGGCACACTGAAGATGCACATTTTTTAAACTTCGCCAGATGGTCTAGTGCCAGATGAGCCCTGTGCAGAACTTTTAACTGTGTAACGCACATTCTATTACAAATTGAGATCATTTGAGTATTCACCCATATGTTCTCCTATGTTTCAGAAGAGATCTCCACTCCCAGCTCTTACTCCCAGACCTCACATAACCAGTTAATATCCAGCCAGGCCCTGCCACCCAGCAGGCAATAGAGGGCACTAATCAAAAGGGAGCTTGTGGAACATAGCAACAACCTCTCTGTATCAGGCATATAGGGCTTAGTGAGAAACATAGTCTTCTTCTGGATGAAATCCCTAACCTGAAAAAAACAGATAAGATCTCTGCTGGACTACCAATATTTGCAGCTCAGTTGCTCAAAAGACATCATAACCTCCCCCTCAAACAAGTCTGCCAAACTATAAATTCCTCTTGCTGCCCATAATTTGAACCCTGAGTCTATCATTCCTGGTCGGAACCCTGGCATGCCAACTTGTGGCGAAGTCTTGGATAAACAACCCTCACTCTGATGCATCACCCTCCATGCCTTGACTGTACTAATGACAATGGGGTTCCGGCAATGGTCCACAACTGTCCTCACCTTATCCATGAACAACAGGCTAATAAGAGGGCACTTTGCCTGGGAGGCCTCAAAATCCAGCCATATTGAGTTTGGATCATTACCTACCCAATCACAGACAAAGGACAGCAGGGAACTCAATTGATACCTCCTGATGTCTGGGAAATCAACTCCTCCCAATCCTTGAGGCAACTGCAATTTAGTAAGTTTGATGAGGGGCTGCCCACGATGCCAGACAAAGGAACCAAACCATAAGCTTCCTCAGCATTGACCTGGGAAACATTAGAGGGGGCATCCGTATGGGATAAAGCAAATGAGGAAGAACATTCATCTTCATAGCGTCATAGAGATGTACAGCATGGAAACAGACCCTTTGGTCCAACCCATCCATGCCGACCAGATATCCCAACCCAATCTAGTCCCATCTGCCCCCAGCGCCTGGCCCATATTCCTCCAAACACTTTCTATTCATATACCATTCAAATGCCTCTTCAATGAGAGATATTTCACCCAGCCATGAAATTGCAAGCGCCTCCCATCTCTGGAGATCTCGCCTAATATTGTCGAGCAAGTGAGCAAAGTTAGTTCCAAATAACAGATCAAACTTGGGCGTAATAAAAATGCCAAGGTACCGGAACCCTGCCCGTGACCACTTAAAAGGGAACTTAGATCCACCTTCAACTTTTGGCACATCCTTAAGGTTCCCCAAAGGCATAGCCTCCGATTTTGCAAAGTTAATCTTATATCCTGCAATAGCCCCAAATGAATTGATACATTATATCAAATGGGGTATGGAGGTGATCGGGTTCAATAAAAACAGAAGGACATCATCCATGGACAGTGTAATCTATGTGCCCTCGATCCCACTTACGGAGCATTTATGTGGACATTCTGACAAATGGCCTCTGCCAGCGGATCTATCACCAACGTAAACAACAACAGTGAGAGGGGGCAGCCTTACCGACTACCCCTACCAATCCTAAAATTCCCTGTTGGTGATGGCTGCAACTAGAGGGTGGTGATATAAAACCTCTAACCATCTAGCAAAGACTCCACCCAATCCAAACTGTTCTAAGACATAAAAAGGATACGGCCATTCCAACTGGTCAAATGCTTTCTCTGCATCTAAGGAAATCACCAACCCCTGAATCGATCGTTGCTGACAAACTTGAACCATATTCAGAAACCATCTAATATTATTAGAGGACCTACAACTCCTTATAAAGCCTCTTTAATAATATGGGGCAATACCCTCTCAATCTCAGCACCACGATCTTGGATAGAATCTTGAAATATAAATTAAATAGAGAGATAGGGGCCTGTATGAGGCACAATCCTCAGAAACATTCTTAAGAATTAAGGAAATATTAGCTTCTCTCAAAGATGGTGGTATGCATTCATGCATATGGGAGTGATTGTACATCTCCAACATCGTCCCTGACAGAATTCCTATAAACTCCTTATAAAACTCACCCGGGAGACCATCATGGCCAGGCGCTTTCCCACTCTGAAGTTACCTAGCTGCCTCCTGTATTTCCTGAACTGTCAAGGGGGCATTATGGAGAGAGACCTGTTCCAAGGTTACCCCTGGGAGGTCCAAGTTCTTAAAAAGGTCTCAATTTTAGCCCTCCTGTCCTCGCAACCTTCAGACCAATACAATTCAGAGGAAAAGCTCCAAAAAGTCTCATTAATCTTTTTAACATCGTATGTAAGGACCCCGGCACTGTATCTCACTGCAGTAATGGATTGGGGAGCATGCTATTTCCTAGTCAGGTATGCTAAATACTTCCCTGGCCTATCCCCATATTCGAACAGCCTTTGTCCAGCAAAACCAAGTTCTTTCTTTGTGTTTTGGATCAGTATTGAATTCAAGGCAGCCGGAGGGCCATGATCAACTGTAACTTAGTCACCAAAGGCCGCGCAAAATGTACTGCCTCAGTGGCTTTCAACCGTGTCTCAAGTAGATGCTGCTGTTCATCCTTCTGTTGTTTCCAGCTAGCCGAATAGGAAATAGCTAATCCCCTAGCAAAGGCCTTAGCAGTCTTCCATAGCATAGACAGACTACTACCCATGCCTGAGTTGATAGTCAAGAATTCCTGAAACTCCTTCAAAAAGTATTCCCCAAATTTGGAATCCTTAAAGGAGAAAAGAATCCAAATGCCAGTGCCACAAACCTAGCCCCTCATTCTTGGCCTTAACCTCCAAATATACTGCCGCGTGGTCAGAGATAGCTATATTCCCAATTTTACAACCCATAATAAAATCCAAAAGGGCTGAGGGAGCCAGAAAGAGGTCAACTCTTGTGTGACATTTACGTAGATTTGAAAAAAAGGTGAAGTCTCAGCAGGTAGTGTGAAGACATTTCCAAATATCCACCAGCCCCAACTCCTCACATAAGTGAACCACTTGCTTGGCCTGTGAAGAAATAGTTGGGGGCCCACAAGGCATCCTGTCCACTGTCAGGTCCAAAAGACAATTAAAATCCATCCCCCCATAATAATGTGCTGTGTTCCATAAGCACTCAAGCTAGAGAAAGGACTAATCAAAAATTTGACGGGATGCACCAGAGAACAGTAGACATTTAAAATGCCATTTTCCTCCCCATGTATCAGGGCTTTATGTATCACAAACCATCTGTGCTCATCTTTCATCTGCTCTAACAATGTGAATGGAAGATTTTTCTGGATAAGTACCGTCGCTCCCCTACTTTTAATAGTAAAGGATGAAAAGAATACCAGGTCATAACCCCCTTTGTAATTTCAGGCATTCCCCATCATCAAGATGGGTTTCCTGCAACAAAGCGATATCAATTCTTTCCCTCTTAAGGCTAGAAATCACTTTTTCTTCCTTTTAACAGGTGAATGATTTCTCTTAATATTCCAAGTGCACCATTTAATAAGACACTTAGCCATATCCCCTTTCAGAGACCCTTGAACCCCTCAGAGGGAGAACCCTGCTTACAAAGCACCGAGCATAAGTAAATAAAGATTCATAGAGACAAAGAATTATATATCCAAAAACTACTCTATCGTAATGATAAACAACTATTACTACCAAAAAACTACAAAGTAAACCAACAATAAAACCTTGAATAGAAGACTTTTCCCCTGTCCATAGGGGGCACTCACCCTACCAATCCCCTCCTTCACAGCTCCTTCAAACTCAGACTGTGCCCCAGCCTTAGGCCAGAAAAAAAACAAGGAAATGATCTTTAAATCAACAGAAAAAAAGACAAAGTCAGGATGAGCACTCCACCCATCCTCGGCTTCATGACACCCTTACTTGTGACTAAAAGAGAAACAGAACAAATAAAAAAAGGGGAGAGACAACAAAGAACATCCACAAAATTTCCCAACAGAAAATCCAGTTATTAAAAAAAAGGAACAACTTATTCTAAGGCCTTTTCCCCCTTTCCAAAAAGGAAAGTATTAGGGAGAAAGAAATGAATAAAAAAAGGGAATACATAGGGAAAGATAGAAAAGTGAACAAACATTAACCATATTCTTCAGGCCAATCCTTCTATTTTAAAATGTCTACAAAGTTTTTAGCTTTATTCATCGAGTCAAACGTATAAACTGAGTCCTCGTGGCTGAAATGGAGCACTGCGGGGTATCTCGTGGAGTACTGGATGCCCAGGTTCCTCAGCCTCTTTTTAACTTCCTCTTTCGAATTACAGCTGCAGAGAAATCCTGGAAAAGCATGATTTTTGACCCCTTGTACAGCAGTGCCTGCTGATCTTTTCGCAGGGATCTGGAAGCTTCTATGACTTTTTGCTTGTCCTTATATGAGTGGAAGTGCACTAGGACCGAGCGGGGGCGCTGCACTGGGCCTGATGTGTGCACTGTTACCTGATAAGCCCTTTCAATCTGAAGCCTGCTGGATTCGATGTGAAGGCCCAAAACCTTCAGCAGCCGGCTTTCAAAAAAGCTAACTGGCTGCTCACCTTCTTCACCTTCAGGGAGACCGACAATTCAGAGATTTATCCTCAAACCTCATTTTTCAAGGCCATCGATATGGTTTCGCAAGGCCCGCACCTCTCACTCAAGCACCTGGAACTGACTGGATGAGGACTCCCAGCTTCCGAGGCCTAGTTCGACCCTCCACCTCCTCCAGCCTCTCTCCAATGCCCTGGATCTCCCATTCATGCTTCTACAGCATGGATGCAGTAGGTTGGATCTGGGCACGAATCTCCCCATGGATCTCCTCAATCACCACCCCAACCTTCAAGGTAAGTCTCTCCATTGCCGCAGCCAATTCCTGTGAGTCTGTCAGGATTCAGGAGAGACTGCTGCTGCTGCAGTCTCAGAGTCAATTTTTAATTCTTGCTCAGTCTCTACCCTGGCCTTACTCCTTATGCCTCAAATTCCTGTACACTTCACTTGGATATGACCAAATGTGAGTCCTCACCAATGACAGAAAATGAAGGATAGATCACCTCCATCATCTTTCACTAAATGCAGATACACCCTAAGGCAACAAAACAGTGCTCTAATGTAAGATAGAGTGGGTAGGAAGAAGGTCTATTTTCCTCAGAGCGCAGGGTTCTGGAACTCACTGCTTATATGCACTGCAGAGACAGAAAAAAACTGCAGATGCTAAAATGCAAGGTAGACAAGCAGGAGGCTGGAAGAGAAAATCTTTTCTCTGGGGTGGGGGATCTCCAGAACTAGAGGGCATAGGTTTAGAGTGAGAGGAGCAAGATATAAAAGGGAGCGATGGGCAACTTTTTCACACAGGGGGTGGGCATATGGAATGAGGTGCCAGAGAAAGTAGTGGTGGCTAGGACAATTGCAGCATTTAAAAGGCATCTGGATGTATCTGAATAGGAAGGGTTTAGAGGGATATGGGTCAATTTCTGGCAAATGGGGTTAGATTAGGTTAGGATATCTGGATGACATGGACATGTTGGACCAAAGGGTCTGTTTCCATGCTGTACCTCTCCATGACTCTATGATTCTAACACAGCAAGCAGTAAGCCAGAAAGCATCAAGAGGTGAAGAAGATGTTTCGGGTGTAACCCAAAGAAGGATTACACCCAGTGACTTCTCCACCTCCTGAAGCTGCCTGGCTTACTGTGTTCTTCCAGCCTCCTGTATATATTGTCCTTGTTTTATTTTCAGGAGGTCATGAAGACACAGATTCTGAAAATTCTGGGGTTCCATGGGTTTTAGGTCCAATTTGATTATAGCTCACAGATACTGCCTCGCGGGAAAGGCTTTAAAAGAAAAATCACTAGTACAATGAAATGGGAATGGCCAGTTCTCCTAGTTCAACTATCTCTAGTTTGATTTGGTTTTTGGTAGTTTGGCTATACACTGAAAGTAGGCAAATATTTTGTACTATCATTGAAACTGTCACTGAAACGTAAGAACATAGAAAATAAGAGCAGGAGGAGGCCCATCAGCCCTTCAAGTCTGGTCTGCCATTTAGCATGATAATAGCTGATTATTCAACTCAGACCTTAATCCTGCTTTTCCCCATAACCTTTGGTTCACTACCTGATTCTATGATTCCCTATGAAATATGGTGGATGTGAGGACACTGAGCAAAGTTAATAGAGAGATACAGATTTTTAATTCATACTGGATTGAAGGGTGATAGAGAGTGGATAGTAAAATCCACTTGAAGTTGAGATGAGCTCAATCATTAACTGGTGCAGCAGGCTTGAAGGGCTGAACTGAATCTGCCTGCTACCAATGCTTATCATTTTAGGTGAAGCGATGTGAAGCTGAACCTGAAAATCAACACCTTCCCTGAAGGAGATTTTGGAAAGAAGCAGATAGTTGGACGGATTAGGATTCCAAACTTAGATAATGCAGAAGCATGTGGAAGATAGTGATTTATACTTTTAGATTGAGCAGAACATTCACAGCATCCAGAATAATCTGTTCTGAACATCTTTCTTGTACTTACAATAATGTCTTTAGTTAAATCCTATCCTTCTCTTGAACTGTCACTGGGGATTGAGGATGATTTTCTTTCACTACAGTGTTTTGAGTACTGAAGTGATTTAATAGTTCAAAATAATGGATAAAAGCAAATTACTGCAGATGCTGGAACCTGAAACCAAAAGAGAAAATGCTTGAAAATCTCAGCAGGTCTGGCAGCATCTGTAAGGAGAGAAAAGAGCTGACGTTTCGAGTCTAACTGACCAGCTTCGGCAAAGGGTCAGTTAGACTTGAAATGTCAGCTCTTTTCTCTCCTTACAGATGCTGCCAGACCTGATTAAATAGTTCAACATGGGTTCCACAATCCCTGACATTGCGAAGGCAGGTGGTATTTGCTATGCACAGTTTTTCATTTGCTCCTCCACCTGTTGTTGTTGTTCATCTGGAACTGATTTCAATGATGTTGCCCAGTGGATCAAAAATATGAGCAGCCAAAGATAGACCCTTAGAGGACACCCTACGAATCAGGTTTAGGAAACCATGAGGTGGTCAAATGGACAAGATGAGCACTGACAGAGCATGGCGAAGATAGGAGAGAATTAGAGAATGGAAAGAGTTGGGTTTCAAAGAAGAACTTTAGAGTCAGTTTGGCCTGGTGAACTTGGGGAAGGGAGGTAACCGATCAGGTGGTCCTCAAAGTCCATCAGCTCCTCACTTGTTGTTAGCCTTGAGAATGGAGGAGATGGGGAAAGCCCTTCAACTTGGAACAGGAATGGACCATTCAGCCCCCGAATCTGCTTCACCATTCTATTAAATCATGACTGATCATTTCTTTCCTGCAGTAGTCTCTCTTTCCATTATGTCAATCACCTCCAGGAATCTATTGCTTTATGACTGAACATCCTCAATGAATGAGCTTCCATGAACCTCTGGGTCGAAAATTCCAAACAGAATTTCATTAGAGTGAAAAGGTCCTCCTCACACAAGTCTTAAATAGAATATAGAACATTATAGCCCCTTATTCTGAGACTATGGTCCCTGTTCTAAACTCAACAGCAAAGGGAGAACTCCAATTAACATACTGTAAGAATCTTTGAAGTTTCAATGAGATCACTGATCAATCTCCAAATGATATGACCCCAATTTATTGTAATGCGGTGCAAGATAAAGGTTTGATAGATTGGATGATTTCATTTTGCAATTTAGTTAGGATGATGGTCAGTCACTGGATATATTCACATGAGGCTACTAATGTTCTTTCATTAAAACAACACAAGTTTATTGCACTAAAGAGAAAACAGACTGTGTGACAATTTTGAATGACCTTAACATAAACAGCTATTGGATCCATTTTCCTATAATATCCTTTACAAATGCTTAACCTGAGTGAAGTATAGCCCGTCATTTTTTTTTCTATTTGGTAATTTAATGCAGGTGTTGCTGGTTCTGCTAGCATTTATTGCCCAATGATAATTGTCCAGGAGATAGTAGTGGGGAGCTGCATTCTTGAATGTTTGCTGTCTGTGGGGTGTCGGGGCACCCACAGTGCTATTAGGAACTGAGTTCTACAATCTTGACTCAGTGATGGTGAAAGGAGGTGATTTTGTTTAAAGTCACAGTGCAGTGCAGAGAAGTTACATTAAGTATTGTTCCCATGCATCTACTTTTTTTAATCAATGTTCAACATCATGAGAAGATTGTTTTAGAGGAGCCTTGGTGAATTACTGGCATGCATCTTGGAGATGGCACATACTTTTGTGACTGTGTACCAGCGATGAGGGAGTGCATGTTGAAGCTGATGCCTATGTATTTTTGCATTTCACATACCTAAGCATTTTGTACAGACCACCTTTATGTTTCCTCTGAGCTTCCACAGAACACAATCAGAGATTCCCTACAGTGTGGAAACAGGCCATTTGGCCCAACAAGTTCACACCAATCCTCTGAAGAGTAAGCCACCCAAATTTACCCCTAATACACCTAACCTACACATCCCTGAACTCTGGCCAAGTTACCTGAACTGTACATCTTTGGACTGTAGGGGGAAACCAGAGCACCCAGATGAAACCCACATAGACACAGGGAGAATGTACAAACTCCACACAGTCATTCGAGATGAGAATTGAACCCAGGTCCCTGGTGGTGTGAGGCAACAGTGCTAACCACTGAGTCACCATAGATCTTCTCTTTTCCCTTTTGATCACTTTTGGGTCATGTTTTGTTATATTATAAATTACTCCCGGTCCCCTGGTTTATCAGAGTGGTCATTGAATGTGTTGGGTAATGTCACTAATGTGGAAGTAGGTGTTCTTGGCGATGATGTGAATATATTGATTAGTTTTGTTTGGGCATGACATTGTTGTTCTGACTAGTCTGTTTCAGCATGAGACAGTGCAGAGAAAGAGCTGATGTTGGGGACTCAGAAGTGGAGTTTGTAACCGAGACTGAAGCAGCTCTTTTCATCTTTCTAGTGTTTCAGTGGAGCATATTTCTGCTTATCCAGTACTGGATGTCAGACATGTCATGAGTGTGAGGTGTGAGATTTGGAAGGAACTTTGAGGCAATAGTGTCTCCATGCATTTCCGATCCTGGTCCTTTTAGATGGTGAAGGTTGAGAGTTTTGGAAGTTCTGCCCAAGTCCTGGTCAGGTGTAAATACAGACAATCTCTTTCCTTTGTCTTTGGCTCACTCACATCCCTCTTTGATGCATCCCATGGAGACCAGAGTCTTCAAAGTTTGTGAAAAGATTTGTAGCTCGGGTGCTCGTTGTTGTGGTTCTGTTCCCCGAGCTGCGAGTTTTTGTTGCAAACGTTTCATCCCCTTTCTAGGTGACATCTTCAGTGCTTGGGAGCCTCCTGTGAAGCGCTTCTGTGCTGATTCCTCTGGCATTTATACTGGTTTGAATCTGCCGCTTCCGGTTGTCAGTTGCAGTCCGCTGCAGTGGTCGCTATATAGGGTCTAGGTCAATGTGTCTGTTGATAGAATTCGTGGATGCGTGCCATGCTTCTAGGAATTCCCTGGCTGTTCTCTGTTTGGCCTGCCCTATAATAGTGGTGTTGTCCCAATCGAATTCGTGTTGTTTGTCATCTGAGTGTATGGCTACTAGGGATAGCTGGTCATGTCGTTTTGTGGCCAGTTGGTGTTCATGGATGCTGGTAAAGTTGGTGGTGCTTGGCGTATGTGTTTTTGGTTCTTCAGTGTTATCACTGTTTCTTTGGTCATGTTGATGTTGAAGGATTTGAACAGGGCTGATACAAGCATGGCACTCATCCACGAATTCTATCAACAGACACATCGACCTAGACCCTATATAGCGACCACTGCAGCGGACAGCAACTGACAACCGGAAGCCGCAGATTCAAACCAGTATAAATGCCGGAGGAATCAGCACAGAAGCGCTTCACAGGAGGCTCCCAAGCACTGAAGGTGTCACCTAGAAAGGGGACGAAACATTTGCAACAAAAACTCCCAGCTCGGCGAACAGAACCACAACAGTCTTGCGTGCGTTCAGACTGGGATGACAGATTCCCTTCCTGATGGACATTAGTGAACCAATCATATTTTTACAATATTCAGGCAGGTTCCATGATGAATTTCTCTCAGTGCCAGCCCAGCAAATTCTAATATTCATTCAGCTTAATGTCACTGCCATGGTGATTTTGTGGGTGTTCTTACACTCCCTTTTTTCTGTTTCAACATAGGTGCCAGCGGAGAAGGAATTCAAGTCAGAGGTAGCACCTCAGAATCTGATCGAGGATTCCAATTTATCACAACCAGAATGCAATTATAGTTTGAATGCAGAAGAGCACAGTTCACAGTGAAGAGAAACCTTATATATTCTGTGAGTGGATAGGCTTTAGCTAATTGTTTGGCCTGTCAAGTTACAAATGCAGTCACACCAGAGAAAGACCATGGAAATATGGTGACTGTGGGAGGGAATTCAGTGACCACTCTGAGCTGGAAATTCACTAATGCAGTCACACTGGGAGAGACCATGAGGATGCTGGGAATGTGATAAAGGATTCGGATCCCTGCCTGAGCTAGAGTACAGTCAGCACAGTCAAAGTGGGGAGAGGCCATTCACATGCTGCAAGTGTGGGAAGGGATTTATTCGCTCTTCCCACCTCATGACGAACCAGCGGGCTCACACTGGGGAAAGATTGTTTAAATGCTTAGACTGCCTATAAACGTTCTGGGGAACTGCTGTACCATCAATATGTTCACATGGAGGACAGACCATTCAGATGGGAAAGGGTTCAAGGCATCATCTGAATTCACTGTACACCAGAGAATTCATGCTGGGGAGAGACCATTCACCTGCAGTGTGCATGGGAAAGAATTTACTTGGTCATCACACCTCGCAATACACCAGCAAGTCCACACTGTGGAGGGACCTTGTAAATGCCCAGTCTTTAGGAAATGTTTTAAAAGCTGCAGGGAACTGACACACCATCAACATGTTCATACTAATGAGAGACCATACAGGTGCTTTCACTGTGGGAATAGGTTCAAGCCATCATCCCATCGCTCTTCTCACCAGCAAATTCACACTGAGGAGAGACCATTCACCTGCTCCCTATATTAAAAAAAAGGATTAATTCAGTCATTCAAACTCAGTCTACCCTAGTGAGTGCACGTTGAGGAGAGACATTTCAATTGTTCAATCTGTATGGAATGCTTTAAAATTTTGCAGGATGTGATGATCCATCAATGTGTTCATACTGAGGATAGACATTTTAAATGCTTAGACTGTAAGAAGTGCTATAAGAGTTCAGGCTATCTGGTGATCCATCAGTGTGTTCACACTGAGGAACCCTTTCAGATGCCCTCACTGTGGGACTGGATTCAACCAATTATCCTATCTTACAATGCATCAGCAAGTTCATACTGGGAAGAGACTATTCACCTGCACCGAATATGGGAAGAGATTCACTTGGAAAGTCCTCCTGTTCAGTCACCAGCGAGTTCACACACAACTACAGAAAGTGGACTTTATTATTTGTCACCTCCAGGACAGAAGCATGTTCATTGGTTCATAAACTCCAGCTATTTGAGGTGTCAATATCCTGGATAAAAATAAAATAAATTTGTTTTGTAATTCAGTGCAGTGTGGCAAATATTTTTAATATCTCTCTGAACAATGTTAATTTGAAGGGCTGTCCCTCTCCTCTGTCTTCTCCATCTTCACCTTCAACAAGTGTAAGGATCTCATGGAGCTACTTTCTCACTGAGATTGATACAATCTGATTGCTTGCCTCTACTGCTTCCCTCCCTTCCATTAGCTCATTGGATAAAATGGGACAGCATGGCGGCTCAGTGGTTAGCACTGTGTCAGGGCCTAGGCTCAATTGCACACTTAGGCAACTGTGTGGAGTTTGCACTTTCTCCTATCTGTGTAGATTTCCTCCAGGTGCTCTGGTTTTTCACTCACAGTTCAATGATGTGTAGGTTAGGTGGGATGGCCATGCTAAATTGTCCATAGTGTCTGAGGATGCAGAGGCTAGGTGTATTAGCCATGGTAAATGTGAAGTAGCAGGGATAGAGTGGAGCTTGGTCTGGGATGCTGTTCAGAGGCTCATTGTACACTTGATGAACCAAATTCCCAGCTTACACACTGTACGGATTCTATGAAAAATGCCTTTCCAGGTGCTCCCTGGTTAAACCGTGGACTCACATCCTTTTCAAGCTGCTCTCTGATCTCCGATCTCCTTGTTTGCCCAATCAGAGCTCATCATGTCCATGACTCTTAGCTCATAGTAACTTAACTGTATTCCCACTAAACCGCTGACCATTCAAGTTCTCAATGTTAGCTGATATTGTTAATGATTCGCTTTTAATTTGTACACCTGCAGAATCCACATCAATGCCCAACATGGTTTAAAAAAAACCTTCATCACACTGTCAGAGCAGACTACCGCTTGATCTTCTACCTCCCTTTCCTGTCCAAAGATCTTGAACTTGATCTCCCCGAATGTTCATTGTGTTAGTTTTCATATATACACTGACAACACCCAGCTCACCTCACCACCATACCATGGTATTCTGGAGTAGTGTGGCCGGTTCTGGTTACCCCATATTAGAAGGATATTATTATGCTGGAGAAGGTTCAGAAGATATTTACTGGGATGATGCTTGGAATGCAGGGTTTGACTTATAAGAGAGGCTGGAAAAGTTGGAAGTTGAGAGGTAACCTTATAGAGGTTTACAAAATCATGAAGGGTATAGATAATGTGACTGGCAGGTGTCTTTTCCCCAAGCTGAGTATTTCAAGGGGGGAGGGTGGGCTTACTTTTAAGGTGAGAGGAGAAAGATTTAAGAAAGACAATAGAAAGTAATTTCTTGACATAAAGAGTGGTTTGTGAATGGAATGAATTTCCAGAGGAAGTGGTGGATGCGGGTACTGTTACAACATTCAAAAGACATTTGGATAAGAAATGTTTAGAGTGATATGGGCCAAGCGCAGGCTGCTGGGATTAGTTTAGTTTGGGATTATGATTGGCATGGTCTGGTTGGACAGAAGGGTCTGTTTCTATGTTGTATACTCTCTATGACTCTTCAGACAGCAAACGAAAGCTCAGTACTTCTAACCTCTGAAACAATCTCATCCCTGGCTGGACCCTGCAACTTGAAAGGAAGAAGAAAAAAACTCTCAGTTTTCAAATCTTCTAACTCCCTCAGAAAGGATATGACAAAAGTCATGAGTGTTAGTAGAAGACTGAACGTAACAGCAGACAAATATTTCTCTTGGTTTGAGTTTTCTATGTGTAATCATCATCTTCTTTTTCCCCTGAAAGTGAAATTTCTAAAATCCATCCCTATCAATCCTGGATGTAAACGCACATGAACTTTCTGCTTCCTGGTCATGGTCACGTACATACTCAGTGTCTGTTATGATGGCAACCATAATCCACCCCTCACCTACTTAGGTTTCTCAATGATTTTCTCATGGTAAAAAAACAGGAACATCTCCAGAAATAATGATGTATTAATGATCTAACAAGTGAGAGGAGAAAGATTTAGAAAAGATATAAGAGGCATTTTACTTTTTACACAGAGGTGGAGAGCATGTGGAATGAACTTCCTGAGGAAGTGGTCGATGGGGTACAATTTTAACATTTAAAAGATATTTGAATAAGTACATGAAGAGGAAGGTTTGTAGGAATATGGGCCAGGCGTAAGTAGATGGGACTTATTTAGTTTGGGAATCTGTTTGGAATGGACTGGTTGGATTAAAGGGTCTTTCCCTTCTGTATGACTCTCTGATGATGAATATGATTAAATCAATGTGGCACTGGAAAAACACAGCAAGTCAGACAGCATTTGTGGAGCAGGAGAGAAAGCTTGCTATTGTACTCAATCTCAGAGGTGCCCTCTAAAAGGGATCAAAATCTTGGACTTCCCTCTCAAAAGATATTGTGCATCTACCTACAGCACATGGACTGCAACAGTTCAGGAAGGCAGCTCACCATCACCTTCTCAATGGCAACTAGGGATGGGCAATAAATGCTGGTCCAACCAGCAATGCCCACATGCCACAAGTTGTGTTCAAATCAAATTTGTCTTGGAAGTATGTCATTTCACGCCCAGAAAGATTAAAAGGAAATGTGTAATTGCACTGGGGTTGGGACAGTTGCCAGAATTGGAAAATTTCAGCTATGAGGAAGATTGTGTTCCCTAAAACAGAGGAAACTGGAGGGGAGTTTTTTACTTTTTCATACGTGGCATATTGGCATTGCTGCTTGGGCGAGAATTTATTGCCCATTCCTAATTGCCCGGAAGGCAGTTAAGGGTCAATCACATTGCTGTCGATCTGGAGTCACATGTACACCACACCAGGTAAGGATAACAGTTTCTTTCCCTAAGGGACATTAGTGTACAAGAAGGGTATTTTTCTGACAATCGGCAATGGATTCATGGTCATTATTAGAGTCTTTAATTCCAGCTTATTTTTATTGATTTCAGAAACAGGATTTGAACTCACATTCCCAGAATATCAACTGAGTGTCTGGATAAATAGTCTCTTATAATTCTGCTAGCCCATTGTCACCCCTATAGGGTGTACGCGATTGAGGTGTCCCAGCCTGAGAGAGTCCTGGTCAGAGTGGATGAGAAGGAGCTGCTTCCCTCAGTACAAAGGTCAGTTTAGTGGGGGGTGGTTTGGTTTGGGGGGGGAGGGAAGAAGTGGAATGGTGGTTGAAGGACCAGAGGGAGAGGGCAGGGCCAAGTCGTGGAATCATCATAAATTTCCCACAGTGGACAAACAGGCTATTCAGCCCAACAACTGACCCTCCACAGAAGTTACCACCACACCCACACCACATCCTTGTAACCCTACATTTCCCATGGCTAATACACCTAACTGACATATCCCTTAACACTGTGTGCAATTTAGCTAACTTGTATATCTTTGGACTGCGGGAGGAAACCGAAGCACCTGGCAAAAACCCACACGGACACAGGGAGATTGCGTGGAGTTTGCACAAAGTCCGTGGTCTTCGATGCTGTGAGGCAACAGTGCCAACCACGGAGCCATATTGTCATTGGATGTTAGTGTGCATGTGTAGAGCTCACTGGGTTTCCCATCCTGGGATAGTGACAGGAACATAGTTCACATGAAAATGGGGGAAGAGGGCTGAATAAAAGAGATGTTCCACTTTGGAGGAAATCAATGATGCCCTGATCAGGAAGAAAACCCTGAGGAGATGGTGGAGATGGGATTAGATTTCAACCCAGGATGAGGGAGAGTGTGATACCTAGTTTACCAGACTTGGGGGAACAGGAGAGGAAAATTTGTTGTAGAAACTGGAAGGGTCTGTTTTGAATTTTTATCTTGTGCTGACACTGAAGAATTTCGTAAACTGTTATCGGATTTTAGATGAAAAGTATTTGCAGATACTAAACACAAACTTAATTTCCTATCAAGATCCTTGATGCAGAACAGTCTGTTCTGCCTCATCAGGACCCACAATTTGACACTCAACATTTCGGGCATAAGGACTTCATCAGAAATTGCCCAAAATGCCAACACTCCTGCTGTTCAGAGGCTGCCTGACCTGCTGCACTTTTCCAGCACCACACCTTTTGACTCTGACTCTCCAGCATCTGCAGCCTTCACTTTCTACCACAATTTGAGAGTCAGCCAAATATGGTTGCAGCTTTTTCTGCTCTTAATGATTATTCACATTTGCTGACCATTTGATAACACGTGTAACACCTTGGAAAAGACAAGGGAGAGGTCATTAAGATGCCAACCTCTGTGCTCAAAGATCTGCTATTGAGAGAACTGGCCTGTTCAGTCACATTAAGACCACTAAGAGGAACATGTGAACTTGAGCAGATGGCATCCTTGAACTAAGGGACACTCAAAATCTGACTAATAGGATAAGATCGTGAACCATAGCAATGACTGTGACTTTCTGTGCTCGTGCAGTTTTTCAGGACTGATTAAACTCAACAATATCCAAACTTCATCAATATGAATAGTGATCAATGAAGCTTTTATTAATTTAGTTCACTGTTCTGCTTCACACTTCTTGATAATTTAATTTTGAAATGGATGTGCCACTGTAATGAAGGTGCAAGTCAGCAAGAGTTAATAACACTTCCTAACTGGGAGTTGTTCATCAGTGGATTCTTTTCGACACTCAACTATAGACTTTGTGCCAAGGGTCAATTTACAACAGAAGTAAAATTTCGTAAGTTTCTTTTGAGATCGAGTTCCACATGAGAGTTCTTGAATTAAGAGTAAGGATTAAAGGTGGCATTTCTTTAAAAAAAGGAATCTGAATCTTAAAAATCAGTGACATGCTGAGAAAATTTATCTCTGGACTGTTATAGCATTGTTAATGTCAGAGGAAACTATCTTAATACCGTTGGGTGTGATTGAATGCGATTCACAGCAACAATAACAGTAAAACCTTCCTCCTGCATTCATTTATGAATTTACTCGTGTGCTGCTAGGTTGAAGGACCTAGTGAATCGTTTCCCACACACAGAGCAGATAAATGGTCTCTCTCCAGTGTGAACTTGCTGGTGAGCGAGGAGAGCAGATGAATGCCTAAAACACTTTCCACAGTAAGTGCAGCTGAATGGCTTCTCCCCATTGTGAATTTGCTCATGAGACTTGAGGGCTGATGATACAGTGAAACCCTTCCCACACACAGTGCGGGTGAATGGTTTTTCCCCTGTGTGAATCTGGTGGTGAGCTATCAGATTGTGAGACTTTGTGAATATCTTCTCACAAACAGGGCAGATGAATAGCCCCTCCTTAGTGTGAACCCGCTGGTGGTCATTGAGGCTGTGTGAATGTTTGAACCTCTTATCACAGTGAGTGCAGCTGAACGGTTTCTCCTCAGAGTGAACACGTTGGTGAGTCACTAAATTTGATGACTTTGAGAATCCCTTCCCACATGTGGAGCAGGTGAATGGCTTCTCCCTAGTGTGAACTCGCTGGTGTTGACTGAGGTCAGACGAAGACCTGAACATTTTTTCACAGTGAGGACAGCTGAAAGGCCTCTCCTCAGTGTGAATTTGCTGGTGTAACGTGAGAGAAGATGTCTGAGTAAATCCTTTCCCACACATGGGACAGATGCATGGCTTCTCCTCAGCATGAACACGCTGGCGTGAACAAAGGCCGGAAGGTCGAGCAAATCCCTTCCTGCACACAGAGCAGGTGAACGGCTTCTCCCCAGTGTGACTGCGTCGATGGATTTCCAACCGGGTTGAGTAACTAAATCCTTTCCCACAGTCCTCACATTTCCATACTTTCTCCATGTTCTGGGTATCCTTGGTCTCTCCAGGGGAGATGATTAGTTGAAGCCACATGCAGGCAAAAGACGTGTACGGTTTTCTCCACTGTGAGCGTAGTGATATTTTTCAGAGTATGTAACTGGTTAAAGCTCTTTCCACAGTCAGTTCACTGGTACATTCTCACATGGGTATGGGTATGGGTGTGTGTGTGTGTGTGTATGTATGTATGTATATATCCCTGTACTCTTCCAGTCTCACTGATGTTTGAAATCATTTTCCAGAGACAGAACACAGAAACACTTCTCCTTCCACATTCAGGGGCAGATAATATTCAACTGTCTGTTTGGTTCAAGTCTCCCATCTGAAAATTCTTCCCCTCTAAAAACCTGCAAAAGGGAAAAGAAAGTCATCAGTCAACACAGGATAGAAATTCAGACAATTTCATTTCCCAGCATTTGGACCATATCCCTCTAAATCCTTCCCATTCATATAACCATCCAGATGCCTTGTAAATGTTGTGATGATATCCATCTTCACCACTTGCTTTGGCAGCACATTGTGTACACGCACCACTCTCAGTGTGAAAAAGTTGCCCTTTGGGCCCTTTTGAAAACTTTCCCCTCTCATCTTAAACCAATGCCCTCTAGTTCTGACTCCCCCATCCCAAGAAAAAGACCTTGTCTATTCACCCTTTCCATGTCTTTCATAATTTTATTAACCTCTGTAACATCACCCCTTAGCCTCCGATGCTCCAGGGAAAACAGACTCAGTCTATTCAGCTTCTCCTTATAGCTCAATCATTTCAATCTAGGCAACATCCTTGTAATCTTTTCTGAATGGTTTGAAGTTTCACAACATCTTCCAAAAGCAAGGAGCTCAGAATTGCACACAATATTCCAAAAGTGGCCGACCCAATATCCTGTACAGATGCAACATGACCTCCCAACTCCTAAGCATTGGTCAATGCACTGACCAATAAAGGCAAGCATATCAAACACCGTCTTCACTATCCTGTCTTACCTGCAACAACATTCTCAAGAACTATGAACCTGCTATCCAAGGTCTCGCAGTACCTTACCTCTAAGCGTATAAGTCCTCCCCAATTTAGCTTTCCAAAATGCAGCACCTAACATTTATCTAAATTAAAATCCGGCTACTACCCCTCTAACCCATCTGATTAGGATCCCATTGTAATTTGAGGTAATCTTCTTCACTACCCACTACACCTCCAATTTTGGTGTCACCTGCAAACTTACTAACCATACCTCATATGTTCACATCCAAATTATTTATATAAAAGATGAATAGCAGTGGACCCAGCACCAATTCTTGCAGGACACCACTGGTCACAGGTCTCCAGTATGAAAAGCAACCATCCACCATCACCCTTTGTCTTCTACCTTTGAGCCAATTCTGTATTCAAATGGCTAGTTCTCCCTGTATCAATGTGATCTAACCATGCTAACATGTCTATCATGAGGAACGCCGAATGCCTTCCTGAAGTCCATTCAGATCATGCCCACTGCTTTGCCCTCATCAATCCTCTTTGCTACTTCTTCAAAAAAACTCAGTCAAGATAAGGTAGACAGTGAAAGACTTTTTCCTAGGATGATGATGTCAGCTTGTACAAGAGGGCATAACGACAAATAGATTTAAGACAGATGTCAGAGGCAGGTTCTTTACAGAGAGAGTGGTAAGGGCGTGGAATGCCCTACCTGCTAAAGTAGTCAACTCAGCCATATTAGGGAGATTTAAACAATCCTTAGATAAGCACATTGATGATTTTTGGATAGTGTAGGGGTAC
This sequence comes from Hemiscyllium ocellatum, assembly GCF_020745735.1. Lineage (NCBI taxonomy): Eukaryota > Metazoa > Chordata > Chondrichthyes > Orectolobiformes > Hemiscylliidae > Hemiscyllium > Hemiscyllium ocellatum. The sequence continues at coordinate 16,007,269 of NC_083421.1, forward strand.
GAGCTGAGAATAGTTCACAGGCCGGTGCAACAGAGGGTCGAAGGGCCTGTTCTGCGCTGTATTGTTCAATGTTCTCTATGTTCTATGTAAGTTAGTAAGACATGATATCCCATGCATAAAGCCATGTTGAGTACTGTTAATCAATCCTTGCCTTTCCAAATACATGTAAATGCTGTCTCTCACAGTTTCCTCCAAAAACGTTCCCACCACTGATATCTGGGTCACTGGCCTGTTGTTCCCATGCTTTTCGTTACCACTTTTCTTCAATAGTGGCATGACAGCCAACCTCCAATCTTCTAGTACCTCACCTGTGGCTATCAATATTTCATTTTAAGTGCTGGCAATTTATCTCAGACTTCCTCCTTATCAATTTTAAGCCCTTCAAGTGACTTTCTCCTATTTCACAATGGCTTGGGCAGCATGTTATTTCTTGGTAAAGACAGGTGCAAGAAATTCATTTAACTCTCAGTCTCCATGCAAGAGTCTACTTTTCAGCTCCAAAACCATCCCTACTCTTGATCATACCATGGTTTAACTATTTACATACCTATAGAAGGCTTTATGATTCAGTATTGCATTGGCCAGCACCATTTTTACTATGGTTTTCAATTGTATGCCTTACTTGATATCGGTCATAAAAACGCATTGATCTTATTTGTAATAATCAACACTTGATTTGCCACCTGGGTAACTCTGGCTTTGTTGTCTTTCAGTTTTAAGATAATAAACTTGTCTGTGCCTATAATATTTCATTTTTAAAGTTAGTACGATGCCCAATTACCACCTCACACACCTTTTACTCCAGATTATTTTCCACTAATCAATGAACTTGACTTTCCACCAGCTAATTTTTCTTACTTTAGATTCTTTAATATTCTTCCCTTGTTAGCCTAAACCGCGTGGTACAATGACTAAAAACGTTAAATATTCCATATTGACACACTGATAATTCATTTTTAAAAAGGAAGACTCACACTGCCGTCTCTCTCATTAAACTGGTGGCATACCATTGTGGAATATTTTGCTGAACAAACTATTAGAGTACTTGTATTTCACTGCTCATTACACTGCCGGTATTAGAGTCCTAGAGATGTACAGCATGGAAACAGACCCTTCGGTCCAACCTGTCCATGCTGACCAGATTTCCCAACCCAACCTAGTCCCAACCCTCCATATACCCATCCAAATGCCTCTTAAAATGTTGCAATTGTACCAGCCTCCACCACTTACTATGGCAGCTCATTCCATACCCATATCACCCTCTGTATGAAAAAGTTGCTCCTTAGGTCTCTTTTATATCTTTCCCCTCTCACCCTAAACCTATGCCCTCTAGATCTGGACTCCCTGACCCCAGGGAAAAGACTTTGCCTACTTACCCTATCCATAGAACATAGAACAATACAGCACAGAACAGGCCCTTCGGCCCACGATGTTGTGCCGAACATCTATCCTAGATTAAGCACCCATCCATGTACCAATCCAATTGCCGCTTAAAGGTCGTCAATGATTCGGACTCTACCACTGCCACGGGCAGCGCTTTCCATGCCCCCACCACTCTCTGGGTAAAGAACCCACCCCTGACATCTCCCCTTTACCTTCCACCCTTCACCTTAAATTTATGTCCCCTTGTAATACTCTGTTGAACCCGGGGAAAAAGTTTCTGACTGTCTACTCTATCTATTCCTCTGATCATCTTATAAACCTCTATCAAGTCACCCCTCATCCTTCGCCGTTCCAACGAGAAAAGGCCGAGAACTCTCAACCTGTCCTCGTACGACCTATTCTCCATTCCAGGCAACATCCTGGTAAATCTTCTCTGCACCCTCTCCAAAGCTTCCACATCTTTCCTAAAGTGAGGCGACCAGAACTGCACACAGTACTCCAAATGTGGCCTAACCAAAGTCCTGTACAGCTGCAACATCACTTCACGACTCTTGAATTCAATCCCTCTGCTAATGAACGCTAATACACCATAGGCCTTCTTACAAGCTCTATCCACCTGAGTGGCTACTTTCAAAGATCTATGTACATAGACCCCAAGATCCCTCTGTTCCTCCACCTGACTAAGAACTCTACCGTTAACCCTGTATTCCGCATTCTTATTTGTTCTTCCAAAATGGACAACCTCACACTTGGCAGGGTTGAACTCCATCTGCCACTCCTCAGCCCAGCTCTGCATCATATCCAAGTCCCTTTGCAGCCGACAACAGCCCTCCTCACTGTCCACAACTCCACCAATCTTCGTATCATCTGCAAATTTACTGACCCACCCTTTGACTCCCTCACCCAAGTCATTAATAAAAATTACAAACAGCAGAGGACCCAGAACTGATCCCTGCGGAACTCCACTTGTAACTGGGCTCCAGGCTGAATATTTACCATCTACCACCACTCTCTGACTTCGACCAGTTAGCCAGTTTTCAATCCAATTGGCCAAGTTTCCCTCTATCCCATGCCTCCTGACTTTCCACATAAGCCTACCATGGGGGACCTTATCAAATGCCTTACTAAAATCCATGTACACTACATCCACTGCTCTACCCTCATCCACATGCTTGGTCACCTCCTCAAAGAATTCAATAAGACTTGTAAGGCAAGACCTACCCTTCACAAATCCGTGCTGGCTGTCCCTAATCAAGCAGTATCTTTCCAGATACTCATAAATCCTATCCCTCAGTACCCTTTCCATTACTTTGCCTACCACAGAAGTAAGACTAACTGGCCTGTGATTCCCAGGGTTATCCCTATTCCCTTTTTTGAACAGGGGCACAACATTCGCTACTCTCCAGTCACCTGGTACCAACCCCGTTGACAGTGAAGACGAAAAGATCATTGCCAACGGTACTGCAATTTCCTCTCTTGCTTCCCACATAATCCTAGGATATATCCCGTCAGGCCCGGGGGCCTTGTCTATCCTCAAGTTGTTCAAAATGTCCAATACATCTTCCTTCATAACAAGTATCTCTTCTAGCTTACCAGTCCGTTTCACACTCTCCTCTTCAACAATACGGTCCCTCTCGTTCATAAATACTGAAGAAAAGTACTCGTTCAAGACCTCTCCTATCTCTTCCGACTCAATACACAATCTCCCACTACTGTCCTTGATCGGACCTACCCTCATTCTCATCATTCTCATGTTTCTCACATACGCATAAAATGCCTTGGGGTTATCCTTGATCCTATCCGCCAAGGATTTTTCATGCCCTCTCTTAGCTCTCCTAATCCCTTTCTTCAGGTCCCTTCTGGCTATCCTGTATCCCCCCACCTTTTTTACTACCCTCCCTAATCTTACTGAAACATCTGTAACCAGGAACCTCCAACAACCATTCCTGTCCCTCATCTATCCACATTTCCGTGATGGCCACAACATCATAGTCCCAGGTACCGATCCATGCCTTAAGTTCACCCACCTTATTTCTGATACTTCTTGCGTTGAAGTATACGCACTTGAGCCCATCTCTCTGTCCGCAAGTATTCCCTGTCAGTGCTACGTTCTCCACAGCCTCCCTACAATCTTGGACATCCTGAAACACAGCTAGCTTACTTGCTGGACTACAAGTCCGGATCCCATCCCCCTGCCAAATTAGTTTAAACCCCCCCGAAGAGTGCTAGCAAACCAACCCCCAGGATATTGGTGCCCTTCTGGTTCAGGTGCAACCCCTCCTGTTTGTACAGGTCCCACCATCCCCAGAATGCAGTCCAATTTTCTAAATACCTGAAGCCCTCCCTCCTACACCATCCTTGCAGCCACGTGTTCAACTGCACTCTCTCCCTATTTCTTGCCTCACTGTCACGTGGCACCGGCAACAACCCAGAGATGACGACTCTGTCTGTCCTAGCTTTTAGCTTCCAGCCTAACTCCCTGAGTTCTTGAGTGACCTCCCCACCCCTCTTCCTACCTATGTTGTTGGTGCCAATGTGCACCATGACTTCTGGCTGCACACCCTCCACCTTAAGGATTCTGAAGACACGGTCCGAGACGTCTCGGACCCTGGCACCCGGGAGGCAACAAACCATTCGAGAGTCTCGCCCATGTCCACAGAACCGCCTGTCCGTACCTCTAACTAGAGAGTCTCCTATAACTAGCGCTCTCCTGCTCTCCCCCTTTCCCTTCTTAGTCTCAGAGCCAGACCTCACGCCACTGACCCCTTCACTGCAACTTACACCTGCAAGGCTGTCCCCTCCAACAGTTTCCAAAGCTGTATACCTATTTTTTAGGGGAACGACCACAGGGGAACCCTGCACTGCCTGCTTCTTCCCCTTCCCACCTCTAACTGTTACCCAGCTACCTCTGTTCTCCGGTGTAACTATGTCCCTGTAGCTTCTATCAATCACCCTCTCAGCCTCTCGAATAATCCTCAGTTCATCCAACTCCAGTTCCAGTTCCCTAACTCGTTCAGTGAGGAGCAGGATCAGTCTGCATTTCCTGCAGACGAACAGACCCAATCAAATACTCACCTTCCCGACCAGCTCTGCGCTCCGACCTCACTTCCGCCCGGCTCACGCCACTCTCCGCGGTGAATAGACCGTTGTCATCGAGGTAAGCTGTTTAAATACTACTCACTCACCTTCCCGACCAGCTCTGCGCTCCGACCTCACTTCTGCCCCGCTCGCGCCGCTCTCCGCGGTGAAAAGCCCCTCATGATTTTGTAAACCTCTGTAAGGTCACCCCACAACCTCCGATCTCCAAGGAAACAGCCCCAGCCTGTTCAGCCTCTCCCTGTTGCTTAAATCCTCCAACGCTGGCAACAGCCTTGTAAATCTTTTCTGAATCCTTTCACATTTCATTTCTGATAGGAAGGAGACCAGAATTGCACACAATATTCCAACAGTGGCATAACCAATGTCCTGTACAGCCGCAACTTGACCTCCTGTACTCAATACTCTGACCAATAAAGGAAAGCATACCAAATGCCTTCTTCACTATCCTATCTACTTGCGACTCCACTTTCAAGGAAGTATGAACCTGCACTCCAAGGTCTCTTTGTTTAGCAACACTGCCTAGGACCTTACCATTATGTGTAAGTCCTGCTAAGATTTGCTTTCCCAAAATGCAGCATCTCATATTTATCTGAATTAAACTCCATCTGCCACTTCTCAGCCCATTAGCCCATCTGGTCAAGATCCTGTTGTAATCTGTGCTGTCCACTACACCTCTAATTTTGGTGTCATCTGCAAACTTACTGACTGTATCTCTTATGCTCGCATCCAAATCATTTATGTGAATGACAAAAAGTAGAGGTACCAGCACCCATCCTTGTGGCACTCTACTGGTTACAGGCCTCCAGTCTGAAAAACAACCCTCCTCCACCACCTTTGAACCAGTATTGTAGTATAACTTCTCTAACTGTATTGACTGCAACACGCTATTCCCTACACACCAGATCGTACAAAAAGGAAAATGCACAAGTGGCATATTTCCCTTCCCATCATGCCCCGCGGTAGTGACTGTGCCCTATGCAGGATACAGGAAAGTGGTGCGCAGTCGCAGTCCCAGCTCGTGTCTGAGGCAGCCACTAAAGTGACAGTGGGGAGTGACGCTGTCTTTTCTCATCTGCAGGTGGTAAGGATGCGGGGCCGTGGAGGGAGCTGGTGGGGGGACAGGAATAGTTTATAAACACTTGTAAAATGTCTAAAACCTCCTTTAAGTCCCGGATTTGCGTCCTTGGGGCCTTTACCTTAGAAGACTTACCGTGCAAGCCCCGCCATCTTGGATCCCAGTGAGCAAGGCGCATGCGTAATCAGGTTAGCAACGCGACTGGAAATAGGTGGGGCCGCAAATTGTCTGTTTCAAGCCGGGTCCTAGTGCCTGGTGTTTGTAACGCTGTGGTCAAACAGGTTTTTAAGCATCATCACCCACTATCAGGCTGCAGGTGATATTTTCAGCTGTTGAGAAATGGTCTTCTTTAATCAGTGTGAGAGATTACATTCCCGTGTAGTTACCCGAAACAGCTGCTCCTCAACATTTGGTAATAGTTTCGACCAGCACACCGAGTCTTAGCTGCGTGTTTTAGTGGTGGTGGCCTTGGAGGAGGGGGTAGGGTGAGTCAGAAGATTTTGTTTTAAACCAGCTCTTGGTTCAACAAGTAACATGTCGAGCTTGGGTGTACAGGGCCACTAAGAAATAGAGAAAATTGGAACGGGGCAGGGCATTTAACCCTGCGAGCCAGCACCGCCGTTTAATATTATCCTGGCTAATTATCCAATTCAGTATCCGTTTTGTTCCATAACCTTTGATCCTTTTAGCACCCCCAAAAAAATCCATTTCATTTTTGACAACTTGGTGGAAGGCAGGGGAGGATTTGAAGTCAAAGAGGGTAGCGCTAGAAAAACACAGCAGGTCAGGCAGCATCCAAGGAGCAGAGAGTTGACGTTTCGGGCATAAATCCTTCATCAGGAGTGTGGCAGATGAGAAATAAATGGTGCGGATGGACGGAAGGTAGGTGGGAAGGTGATAGATGCAAGTGGGGGGAAATTGTGATAGGTTGGTGGGGAGGGTTGTGATGTTCTGTCCTGTGTTGATAGTGATGCTGACTCTGTCAACTCATTTTACAGGGAATAAGAACAAAATAATTTGGAAAGAGAAAACCAAGGTGAAATATCACACCTGATTGATTCAGTAAATTCATTAAGACATCAAATCGTCCACTTTTGAACGTGGAAGGAGAAATGTTTCTCTGTTCTGTTTGTGGGAAAAAAAATTCAAACATTGTTCTAAAAAGAGACACATCAACAAATGAGAGTGCTCGTGAATTTTTATTTCTTTATTCATTCACGGAATGAGCATATCACTGGCTAGGCCCATTGCCCATTGCTAATTTGCCCAGAGGGCAGTTAAGAGTCAACCACATTGCTGTGGGTCAGGAGTCTCAAGTAGGGAAGACCAGGTAAGGATGACAGTTTCCTTCCCAAAAAGGCACTAGTGAACCAGATGGATTTTTCTGACAATCGATTCATGGTTATCATTAGATTCTTAATTCCAAATATTTATTGAATTCAAATCCCACCGTCTGCCACAGTGGGATTTGAATCCAGGTCCCCAGAATGTTACCTGGGTTTCTGAATTAACAGTACAGCAATAATGCCACGAGGCAATTTTCTCCCCACTGAATGTGGAAAGAATTTTCACCAGTTACATGGCCTGAAAGAAAATCGTACTATTTACAGTGAAGAAAGTATTACAGATTCCCTATTCCTTCAGTGTCACTGGGTCAAAGTCCTACAATTCCCTCACTAACAGCAATTGTGGCCCACTATTACTAAATACTGCATTGGTTTAAGAAGACAGCTCAACACCACCGTCTCAAGGGTAATGAGCGATGGAGAATAAATGTCTGTGGCACCTAAATCCCATGAATAAATAAAAACAAATCTTGAAAATCTTCTATGTGACTGTAAGTGATTAGCCAACATTGTGAGATGCAAGGATACTGGCACCATGGAGAAAGCATGGGAATGTGTGGCGTACAAGTTTCCATGCCAGCTGGAAACCAGTCGAGCAAATACATTGGAGAAAGCTTGCACCTGCTCTGTGTGTGGGAAGGGATTGGTCAACAAGCCTAGCGCCCTAACCAGTGTGTTCACAATGACTAGAGACCTCTTAAATAGTCTGAAATGCTTTAAGAGCTCTAATAGTCTAATTCAACATTGACCTGTTCACATGTCCTATTTATCTGTACCACATATGGGAAGGAAATCACTTGAGGATCCAAACCTATGTCACAAAAATGTCACCATTGAGAGAGACTGCTCCATGTGTGGGAAGGCAAAATGTCACACAATCAGGTTCACACTGGAGAGAGATCATTCATCTGCTGTATGTGTGGGAAGAGATTCACTTTATCATCCATCCTTATGTCATATAAGCCATCTCACACTGGGGGTAGACTGTTCATTGGCTCTCGGTAAGGAAAGACCTTCAATCAGTTATCCAACCGATATAAAGATTGACGTGTTCACAGTGGGGAAAATTTGTAAGCCCTGAATGGGAAGGGATTTATTAAATCAACACAGCTTCTGATACACCAGTATGGTTATGCTGGAGACAAACTGTACACCTGATCTGTGTGTGGGAAGGGATTCACTCAGTCATCTGTACTCAGTGAGCACCAGCATATTCACACTGGGGAGAAACCTTTCACATCCTCCAGGAGTGCGAAGTGATTCACTCCAATCTGAGCAAAAGCAAGTTTATTCACACTGATGAGAGGCCATTTAAATGTTCTGATAGAACTTTAGAAGCAGATTTGATGAAACACCAGCAAACTCATTCTGGGGAGAGAGCGTTCACCTGCCCTGTATGTGGTAATGGATTCAATGATTTGTCCACACGTCTGAGACATCAGTGAGGCCATGTGATTGTATTCGGTTGTTATTGCAACCAGATCTGAACTGTGTTAATTCTGACAGCTGGGTTTTACTTCAGTAGATGTGAATAAACTATTTAACTGGACTGGTATATAATTATCTAGGTATCAATCACATCAATTACACAATTTGTAGGTGCCAGTGTTGGACTGGGGTGTACAAAGTTAAAAATCACACAACACCAAGCTATAGTCCAACAGGTTTAATGGAAGCACTAGCTTTCGGAGCAGTGCTCCTTCATCAGGTGGTTGTGTAGTACACAATTGTAAGACACAGAATTTATAACCAAAGTTTACAGTATGATGTAACTGAATTTATACATTGAAAAATATCTTGATTGTTTGTAAAGTCTCTCATCTGTTAGCATGACGATGTTAGTTTCACTTCTTTCATATGTAAATCACAAAACTTTTTTAAAAGTTACATTCTCAGGTTAACTTTAACAATTGGTGTCAGCCAGATAATATGTTGAAGGTGTTATCCCCCTGTATATTGTTGTCTGTGCCATAATGTTTAGACTGATTCTAATCTAAATAATGAGTTAACAGAGTCTTACAATGACTTGTGCAGTTTTTGCGCAAAATAAAATGTAAGTCTGCAAGTACAAATTCACCTCACAAACGTATGTGTGTGTGTGGGGAGGGGGGTTGTGAGTGTCTGTGAGAGACAATGTATATGTGTGTGTGAGTGTAAAGGGGTCTAAGTCTGTGAAAGGGTGCATGTGTGAGTGTGGGCATGTGTGTGTCTGTAGGACTGTATTTGTGTGTGTGTGTGTGTGTGTTTAGGAGTATCTGTGTGTGTGAATAGTGCAATGGTGGTCACCTGTAGTGTGACATGAACCCAAGGTCCTGGTTGAGGCCCTCCCTATGGGTACCAAACTTAGCTATTAGCCTCTGCTCGACCACATTTCACTGCTGCCTGTCCTGAAGTCCGCATTGGAGCATGGTCACCCGAAAGTCCGAGGTCAAATGTCCTGGACAACTGAAGTGTTCTCCAACTGGGAGGGAACACTCCTGTCTGTTGATTGTTGTGCGGGGCCTATTCATCTGTTGCCATAGCCTCTGCTCAGTTTCACCAATGTACCATGCCTCAGGACATCCTTGCCTGCAATGTATGAGATGGACAACATTGGCTGAATCACATGAGTACCTGCCACGTACATGGTGGAAGGTATCCTCACGCATAATGGTGGTATCCATATCCACACTCTGACATGTCTTGCAGCGCCTACCATGACAGGGTTGTATGGCATTGTCTTGAAAGCCGGGCAGTTTGCTACAAACAATGAGGTTTGGTGGTTGTTTAAAGATGAGCAGTGGAGGTGTGGGGAAGGTCTTGGTGAGGTGCTCATCCTCACTGATAATGTGTTGCAGGCCAAACTAAGCTATCAGCCTCTGCTTGGCCACTTTACACTGCTGCCTGTCCTGAAGCCCGCCTTAGATGGGAAACAGTACAACATGAACAAATAAACCTGACTTTCAAAGACGTGGCCTTAACTATTCAGATAATTTATTATCATTTCAAGACAACGTGCTTGAGAACAGAAGATGTAGAAGTTACCTGTAAATTGATAGCAAGCACTCTGTCCCTGATGTAAAAGCATCATTTTAAATCATCAAAGATGGGCATAATATTTTCTGACATGGTAAATTGATGTGAATTTCTACATTAATTATTTGTAGGAAATTTCCCCTGAAGTTTAAAGAGACAATCAATATTTAACAAAAACAAATGAGGCAGTTTAGGCTTCAAAACTGGTTTATTTTGGGTGAAATTGATCTGATGTTGAAAAGAATGTGTTGCCTGTCTGAGACTAGATTAACATTAGAATAAAAACAATTCCTGGCACAATATACCAGAATATGTCTAAGCAATAAGTGCCAAATAAAATAAACAACAAACAAAAACACATTGTGTTTAGAATCAGATGAGAATATTTGATTCCTGTCTGAAAGGTATTCTGAGCAATGGACAATAATAATTCTCCAGTGTTCATGAATGAGATAAGGTGGTAGACGTAATGGGATGTGAAAAATTCATTTGAAATGAAGTGATTGAGAGTCAGCGATAGATTTAAAGAAAAACAGCATATAAATTGAAATAACTCACCTTGAGTGTGTTAAATAGATTAAATCAGCCAATTGCTGATGGACATGCCAGTGAAAAGAAAATATAAGGAGAGACTTAAAAATGGAAAGCTACTCATAGAGATGTAAAATCCTCTTCTGTGAACTTTTACATAGGAGTGCACTTGATAGTCTGGCCACTTTCTGAGATATTAGGACTATGCTGGGGGAGATAAGTAACAATCTTCAGTCAGACACCTGCATAGTAAAGTCCAATTGAACTTCACCAGCTATTGACAGGGCACATTTTGTTTTTACCTGAAATCAACTTACAAGATGATGGAAGTCATTTTGCAATTAACATTTAACTGAAGAAGACACCCTTCAGTTAACTAAATATTAATTAGTCTCCAGTCAGAAACAGAGGATTAAATGAGGAGTGAACCCGACAAAATTGATCCAGTGACAGTGAAGGAAAGGGGAACTATTTCCAAGTCAGGATGGCGTGGGATTTGGAGGAGACATTGCAGCAAGTGGTGTTGCTATGTGTCTGCTGCCTTTGTCTTTCTAGACATTAGAGGTCGTGGGATTGGAAGGTTCTATCAAAGGAACCTTGGTCAGTTGTTGAATTGCATCCAGTAGATAGCACAAACTGTTGTAACTGGGGAGCCAGAAGTGAGTTACTCATTGCCAAGTTCTTATAAACATATGAATTAGGAGAGGATTCAGATCATTTGGCTCCGAGTCTGTTCTTCTGTTCAATAAGATTATTGCTCATCTGCTTGTCTTCCAAATTCCACATTCCCACCTACTCCCAATAATCTTTAATCCCAATTCTAACCAAAAACATTACTACCTCTCCATTTAAAATATTCACTGATTTCATCTCTGCCACCTTTGAAGACAGAGTCCCAAAATCACTCGAGTGTCTGTTATAAAAATCTTCTCTTCCTAATTGTTTTTAAAGGCAATTCCTAAATTTAAAACATCACCCTCTAGTGCTAGAGTCACCCACAAGAGAAAACCCACTTCAATTTTATAAAAACTCAGCCAAGTGCCAATTTCTGTGAAGTTCATGGAGTGTTTCTCTCCATGAGCTCCAGTGAGTTACCTTACACAATTCTCAACTGTTCACCTCATTATAAATGCCTCACAGGCCTCTATGGCGCACTGTATGCTCTCACCAGTGCCCTAGCAATACACTGCCAGGATCACCTGGGATTTCAGTCACCAGCTCCTTATTTAAAGCCAAGCTGTGCATCAGGTCAACTGCTGCCAGCCAGAGAGAGACCATCACAGTGCACGTAGTGACAGAAACAGCACAGGAAATTTTCTGAGGGCACTCAGATGGCATAGGTGACTTCATTGTAAATACGAACTCACATTTGTATATATATTGCTACTTTATATCATTACATGCCATTTCAATTGATAGAGTAATGACAGAGTCAAACTGCCTGTCCTTCATACCAGATGGTGTCAGAGCCCTGTCTCAGAGAGTGCTTCTCTTTCCCCGGTGCAGAATTATACTTTGCCATTGTTCACTGTGGGACCATCACATGTTGGAAACAGTTCAAGCAGTTGAAACCACTAACTTCTTTGGAACAGCAGGAAAAGCAAAGAACAAAAAGAACAAGCAACAGAAGTTGCATTCATGTCTTGGAGATAACAGGACCTGCTTGCCTTGTGGATATTTATCCCTCGAATTATACTGCTCCCAGCACTACTATATTCCTATTTCCTTCCCCCCTTGAAAAGCTCCTTCCTTATTTAAAGGCACAAATACCAAAGAGTCAAACTGCAGGACCAGCTGATCAGATTGTCTCAGTCTCAGTGATGAAGAAGTCCAATACTTGCATTTATTGTTGAAGGTGAAGATGAAGGAGAGGGCGAAACTAATGATATATTAAAAAGACTTAACATGTTGTTTTAAACAAACAAAAACTGACAAAGCTGTTTTTCAGCCAGATCATTAGCACATTAAAATAGACTGAAGTTTATTAATATCAGCAGAAAGAGACCCAAAATGCAAATGGTATAGTCCTGGCCGCACTGGAAATTCCAGTCTTTCTCCTCTAGTGTTCTGCTGGTGAACCTCTGCTAGTGTCTAAGCAGCTTGGCTGACTAAGTGAATGCTTGCCCACATTCACAGCATGAGAATAGCCTCTCCCCAGTGTGAACTCACTGATGTGCAGAAAGGTCAGATGATTGCTTGAACCCAGTGCCACAGTGAGAACATGAGAATGGTCTCTTGTGAGAGTGAACACGTTAATGGACTATCAGTTCAACAGAACATTTGCGGACTTTCCTGCCCTTTGGATATTTAAAAAGGTTTCTCCTCAGTGTGAACCCCCTAATATTTTAACAGGATGGATGACTGAACAATTCCTTTCCCACACTTGAGGCAAGTGAATTGCCTGTGGACTCACTAGTGTATAAGCAGCTCAGATGAATTGGTGAATCCCTTTCCACGATCAGGGTAGGATCAGGATAATCTTTGCAGAACAAAGTCCCTATCCACAAGCTAGGTGATGCAGTAAATCTCTTTCCACATACAAGACCAGGAAAACTGCCTCACCGCAGCATGAATTCACTGGTGAGATTGAAGATCTGGACCCCCAAGAGGGTCTTCTCTGTTCTGTGATTGGTCAAATAAGTACTAGCAGCTCAGTCTCTTATAGCAAGTTTTAACATTATATTATGATGTCGGGCATAGGTTATCTAAAAACACAGGTGTTAAGCACCTCTGAGTACTCTGGAAAAGCTGTGTACAATCTTAAAACACAGACAACTTTTACAGGTCTCTTAACAAACAGAACAGCCTTAATTACAAAACTAATCCAATAAAATGAAGTGAAATGACAAATAGACATAAAATAAAACCTTTGATATTTCCTGGGAATGGACTTGTTTGCATGTCTTTATCTCTTGTTACCTGTCTTCCAAGGCCAGTTTGGCTACTTTAATAATGTAATCTCTTACATAGTTAATTCAGACTATGAGCAGGGCATTGTTTGTTACTCTCTTTCAATTAGTTCAAGTTTTCAGCAGAGTTAGATGCCATTTTAAATAGAATTGTTAGTTTGCTCCTAGAAGTCATTTTGCTATTTTTTTTATGTGATTTACATTAGGGAGCCATTTTTTTAGTTAGTAAAACCATGCATTTAAATGGTTGCTCCTGACAAGAGCCAAAATCCAGATTTTAGATCATCAAGATCAGCTGATTGCTTGAACCATGCCCCACAATGAGAGTACACAAAGGGTCTTTCTTCAGAGTGAATGTATTGCCAAAGCATCAGTTCCCTGGAAATTTTATCGAATTCCATTTGAAAGGTCTCTTGTCTGTGTGAATACCCTGCTGTGTCAACTGGAGGGATGACTGAATGAATCCCTTTCCACATTCAGAACAAGTGAAAAGCCTCTCCCCAGTGTGAGTGCACCAGTCAATGCCCAAAACAAATGGGCATTTGAATCCTTTCCCACATTCCATACAGTTCCATGGTTTCTCCTTGAGTCTCTGTTGTGGCTGTTCTGTGTGTCTGGATGAAGAGCTGGTTGTCGAAGAACATCTCTGGCTATCTCGAGGGCATCTTGAAACTCATTGTACTAAAACCCCCAGCTTCTATCATGCAACTGCAGACTTCTTGCAGAAACTCAGCACCCATGGACCAGTTAAACTAGGAATATTTTTTGTCACAATTAGAAATGCAGGGACTGTGAGAAAGGATTCACTCTCCACTTCTGATAGAAGATTATAAAATAATTAGACATACAGATAGAGTTGATAGTAGTTGTCTTTTCCCTTAGTTATGAATTTCAATATGAAGTGGCAGATTTTTGCGGTGAGAGGAGAGAGATAGAGGAGCTGGATTAGTGCAGGTTTGGAGGGCTGAAGGGCTTGTTCATGTGCTGTAATTTTCTTTGTTCTTTGTTAAAAAAAAGGCAAATTGTTTACACAGAGGATGACCTACGTGTGGAATGAACTTCCTGAGGAGATGATGGATGTGGTTACAATTATAACATTTATAAGACATTTGGATTGATAAATGAATAGGAAAAATTTGGAGGGTTATGGCCCAGGAACAGGCAGGTGGGATTAGTTTAATTTGGGATTATGTTTGGCATGGACTGGTTGGATCGAAGGGTTTGTTTCCGTGCTGTCAACTCTACAACTCTATGATTCCACACTGGGTGTTCACACTGGGAAGAAGCTGTTCACCTGCTCCCTGTGTGGGAAGGGATTCACTCAGTTATCCACTCTGATGACATACCTGCAAGTTTACACTGAGGAGACCTTTTAAATGTCCAGGCTGTAGGAAGTGCTTTAAAAACTCCTAGGATCTGATATCCTATCAGCATGCTCACACTGAGGAGAGATGCTTAGGTGCTCTGATGTTTGGGCTGGCACCAAGTAATTACCTCAACTCAGTGTTCACCAGTGCATTCACACTGGGAGAGGCCATTCATCTGCTCTGAATGTGGAATTGGATTCACTCAATCATCCCATCACCAGTCACATCAGCAGATTCACACTGAGGAGAGACCTTTAAATGCCAGAACTGCAGGAAGTGCTACAAAAGTTCTATCTGTCAGCAGTCTCATCAGGAGAGATCTTTTAAATGTTCAGAATGTAGGAAATGCTTTAAAATTCTGAGGAACTGATGCTCCATCAACATATTCACACTGAGGAGAGAATGTTCAGGTACTCTCACTGTAGGATTGGGTTTAGGAGATCATCACAACTCAGTTACACCAGCATCTTCACTCTGGGGAGAGGCCATTTATCCGCTTGGAATGTGGGAAGGGATTCATTCAGTTCTCCATCCTGTTGACAAATCAGCAAGGTCAAACAGGGGATGGCCATTCAAAGACACTGAGTATGGGAAAGGATTCATTGAACCAACCCACCTCAAGGCACACCAGTGTATTCACACTGAGTAGAAGTGTTTCAAATGCCAAGATTGTGGGAAATTTTATAAAAGTTCTAGGGAATCTAATTCACACCAACATGTTCACATTGATGATAAACCATTCAGCTGTTCTCACTGTGGGTCTAGATTCAGATAGTCATCTCAACTCAGTGTACACCAGCACACTCACACTAGAGAGAACATTTACCTGCACTGAGTGTAGGAAGGGATTCACTCAGAAAATCTATCCCCTGCCATACCAGTGAGTTCACAGTGGAAAGACACCTTTTAAATGCCTAGACTGTGGGAAGTGTTTTAAAGCTCTGGGGAATTGATGTCCCATCAATATATTCATACTGATGAGAGATCATTCAGATGTACTCAATGTGGGATTGGGTTCAGGTGATCAACTCAACTCACCAGCAAGTTCACACTGGACAGAAGGCACTAATGGAGGAAAGGCTTCACTCAAAAATCCCACTTCATGGCATACCTGCAGAGACATCTTCACAAGAGATTTCAGGAGGTATGTTTTTTCTGTTAATTACATCCAGGTCACAAGGATGGTCACTGGTGACTTTTATAATTTAAGTTGAAAATTCCCAGCCCAGCTTTGTGATAATACTATGAGTAATGATAAACATTTGGACTTTCTGTTCAAGTCAGTTATACCTATTTAATTTGGTACTTCCTATGAAATTTCCTTTTGAATTTAAACCAGAAAACTAGATGTACATGTAATATGACTACTACACTAATAATGGGCAACTTCCATTTCCACATAGTTTGAGTGAACCTAATCAGCATGAATGTTGTTGAGGATGGATTTCTGTAGTCTGCGGAAGATTCATTTATGAAGTAGAACTTTTAGGGGCCAATTATGAATCAGGCTGTTTTATATTTAGTATTATGTAAATATAATTTGTAATTATCAATTTTGCTGTTCATGTGTGTTTGGGAAATGTTGACCATAGTATTATCAAATCTTTCATCAAGTTTTAAAGAAATATAGCTAAATTGTTGTTGCTATTAAATCCTTCAAAATTGTTATTTAGGTATAGACATTTTATCTTCTTTCAGGAATAAACTCGTGTTGTCTTGTTGAAAGAACATTTGAATTGTTACTGACTGCTATCCTAACTAAACTACAAAAATTAAACCTATTATGTATAAAGTCAGGTTTAACTCAGTGATCAATTTGTCTAGTATTACCATCAACTGGGAGCATATCATATGAGAATAAGGGAAATCTCATTGAAACTTGTGAAATTGCTGGTGTCTCAACAGGCTGGGTAACCAAGGGAATCCCTTCCCACGCACAGTGCAACTGTTTGGCCTCCCCCAGTGTTAACCTGCTGGTGTGTTTTGAGATTGCTCGAAAGCTTGAATTTCTTTCCACAGGTTTTGCAGCTGAATGGCTTCTCAAGAATGTGAATTCGCTTGTATATCAGACAGTGGGATGACTGAGTCAATGCCTTCCCATAGATGCAGCACTTGAACAGTATCTCCCTGGTGGAATCACTGGTGTGCAGTCACTTCGGCTGACTGAGTAAATACCTTCCCACATTCGGAGCAGGTGAGTGGCCTCTCCCCAATCTGAACTCATTGGTGGTTCAGCAAGTGGGAGGATACATTAAATCCCTTCCCACACACAAAGCAGGTGAATAGTCTGTCCCCAGTGTAAACCCACCGGTGTACAGTGAGATTGTATGACTTCCTGAACCTCTTTCCACAGACAGTGCTGCAGAAGGGCCTCTGGTCAGTATGAATTTGCTGAGGAAATGTTAGGACAGTTGTCTGTGCAAATTCTTTCCCATACATGGAATAGATTAAAGGCTTCTCCCCAATGTTACTGTGTTGATGGTTTCTAGCAGATAGAGAAACAAATTTCTTGCCACATTCCTCACATTTCCACGGCCTCTCCCCAGTATGGCTCTGATGATGGTATCCGAGCTGGGATAGATAACTGAAGTCCATTCCACAATAATCACATTTCCATGGTTTCTCCATGACACTTGTTATCTTGTGTCAGTCCAAGTTGATTGATTTCAGAATGCGTGTGTGGTTTCTCCTCAGAGTAACTTTTTTTGTGGGCACAGGTTTTACTACACAGACAGTAAGCTAGAATACTCGTACTCGGGTTCTTCTGTGTCTCAGTGTTCTTAAAGTCATAATAGTGTTTCAAACATTTTCTGAAAGGCAGAACAGACAAAAGCTTTTTCTTCTACCTTCAAAGGCTGATGATGTTCAGGTCCGAATAAGTCAAGTGCCTTCGTCAGTTCTTGCTATGTTGTTTGGTTTGAGAATTGTTTAAAAAGAAATTTACGATTGTTATTACTGTCAGTACAGAATGGAAATTCAAAACAGAGAATTCTAGCTTTGTGAAATTAAGTTAATTAATTCAATATATTCTTCTCTTGTTCTTCAAAGCTGTAAATTCCAATCATCAGTGACTTTTTTGAGGAGGTAACGAAGTTAGTCAATTGAGGAATATTAGGAGAAAGTGAGGACTGCAGATGCTGGAGATCAGAGCTGAAAAATGTGTTGCTGGAAAAACGCAGCATCAAAGGAGCAGGAGAATCGACGTTTGAGGCATAAGCCCTGATTGGGGAATGGTGTCCACATGGACTTCCAAATGGTATCAGATGAAATCACACATAATATAATGTACAATGAGATAAAATCCCAAGCAATTAAGGGCTAATGACCGACTTGGCTGAGAACTTGATTGATTGACAGGTGACAGAAAATAGGGATAATGGGTAGGTACTCACATTGGCAGGGTATGGTTCATGGTGACCTACAAGAATCGGTATTAGGGCCTCAATTACTCATAACATTTATTAATGACTTTTGATAATGCAGAAAATAAAAACTGTAAACTTGCTAAAGACTACATAAAATTATAAATGCCTATCGATAGACTAAGGTTACCATGGCAGCTGGATTGCAATGTAAGCAAGTGTGACAGCATAGATCAGTATACTCCCTTGATGGTATGAAGAGAAGAGGAGAGTAGCTTCATTTGCTGTTTCTACCATATGCAGCTCGTACAATAAAATGAGAAAGTATTCCTCCAGGACCAAGATGCTAAAGGAACACAGGGACCACATGAGAGAACAGTCATACACAGGGCAGCATGAAGTGTATGGAAAAGTACAAAGCATGCAAGATATCTCAGTAATTCCTGACAAAACAAGACCATAGGCACAGTGGTGGATACATTACAATGTAACAATGAATGATCATTAATAAAACATTGTTTAGCAGCAATTCAAAAAGTCATCCAAAAATTGCAAATAGAATAGAGTGTGATCATACAGTGTTAAGGAGCCTGATGGCTTGGGGGAAGAAACCGTTGCACAGTCTGGCAGTGAGAGACCAAATATTCTGGTATCTTCTGCTAGATGGCAGGAGAGAGAGGAATTTGAATGAAGGGTGTGTCGGGTGGTCCACAATGCTGTTCACCTTGTGGATGCAGTGTGTGGTGTAAATGTCTGTAAAGAAGGGAAGAGAGACTCTGATGACCTTCTCATCTGTCCTCACTATCTTGTAGGGTCTTAAGATCCAAGATGGTGCAATTCCTGAACCAGGCATTGATGCAGCAGCTCAATGAACCCTCATTAGAATGTGGTGAGGATGGGGGGGGCGGGGGGGTGGGAACGGGGTGGGAGATGGGCTTTCCTCAATCTTCGCAGAAAGTAGAGATGCTGCTGGGCTTTCTTGGCTATGGAGAAAGTGAGAGCTGCAGATGTTGGAGACCAGAGCTGAAAATGTGTTGCTGGAAAAGCGCAGCAGGTCAGGCAGAATCCAAGGAGCAGGAGTTGAGGGGCCATGTGAAATTCTTCACTAGGTAGATGCCAAGAAGTTTGATGCTCTTCACAATCCCCACAGGGGAGCCATCAATGTCCAGTGGGGAGTGGTCACTCTGTGTCCTCCTGAAGTCAACAGCTTTTGTTTTGTCCACATTCAGAGACAGGTTGTTGACTCTGCACTCGTCCGTTCGCCATTGCACCTCCCCTCTCTATGCTGACTTGTCGTTCCTGCTAATGAGACCCATTATCTTCATCATCAGCGAACTTAATAATGATTTGAGCTGTGCATCGCTGCACAGTCATGTGTCAGCCTGGTGAACAGCAGTGCACTGAGCACACAGCCTTTGAGGGTTCAGTTGCACAGATCTTCTAAGATGCAACAAACAGGCAAAGAAATTGTTCAAGAAGGCAAATAGAATTCTGGCTCTAATATCTAGAACACTGGAAGTCCAAGGATTCAGAACTCATGCTGGAGTTATACAAAATCTTAGATCCCTTACAGCAGATCTGGGCACAGAGCTTGGAAAGGATTTACTGATCTTGGAGAGAACACAACAGCGATTACAGGAATGATGCGTGTACTTCAAGAGTTAAGTTATGAAATGAGATTAATGGGGCAGTTGGATTGGCTGGATTGGATTTATCCTGTTTTATTATAACAGAAGGTAGATGTACTTTTTCACATTGTTGGATGTCAGTGTTGTAGCTGCACTGGAATAGATTGACAGGAGTGTAATAACATCCATCCAAAAGGATCTCTATCATGGACTGACAGCAATGGCTCTTTTTCACTACTTTTAAAGGTGTTACATCTGGATTGTATGCTTCTCTCCATATTTTAATCACCTGTTCATTTGTAGATAGTGATGTACCATTTTTGTCCATTGTTGAACATCGATGACAATTGAGCACTTCTACTGATTGTAAAGTTTGAATTTGTGAGAATTACAAAAACGCTGCTGCAATGTTAAACCGGAAGTAGAATTTAATTCTCATAGTTTTACAAACTGGGATGGGCGGAAACTGTGTGACATAGGCAAATATTTCAAGGGAAATGGGCAGGTTATGTTTCTAAAAATTCTTTGAAAGCTACTCTGAGGAATATTACGGAAATATAATTTCTAACTTGCTGTATTTGCAAAATAGCTTCATTTCCTGTAGAAAACACACGTTCGGATTTCTCAGAACTTTTTTTTGCAAGTCGGAGCTCCCTCTTCATATCTCACAGTTAAGTATTGTCGACTGGTGTTGCAACAAGCAACTTTAACTGGCTGTGATTTCTACAGCCAGAGAGCAGTTGAGTTCAACAGAGTCGTGTCACAAAGCTGATTGGTTTTGGGATGGATGGGGAAGGGATACTTAGCATTGCAATTTACGTTCTTGATAAACAACTATCTACTGGCTCATTACCAGAGGCTAAATGGAACCATAAACAGATCCTTAGAGGCTAGGGGTACCTTAGAATTCTTCACTGTCAAAGTTTTCCTTGGAGTCTGTCTCTGTGGCTATTTATAACACAAGAGTTTAAAATTTAAGTCCCATCAAGACATACTTGGTGTATTGACTGTTTCTTTGACTTTAATTTCTGAAGAGGTTTTTGGAAGGTAACTGTGAAGTGCTGTAATGTGGTAACCACATGTTTAACAAACAGTGACTAAATATATATAGGTATGAGCAACAGTTTGAGCAACTATTCAACTTGGTTTGCTGTGCATTTGTGGCAAAGTGTATTAGGTAACACAAGTACACAGCATTGTCCCTAGGAAACTTCAATACAAAACATACTCCAAGTTCAGAGAACATCTCTGGGACACATGCACGAAAAAAAGCCCACCACCCTGTGGTCAAACAGTTTAACGTGCCCTCTCACTCTGTCAAGGACACGCAAGTACTGGGCCTCCTCCACTGCCAAACTCTAGCCACTCAACACCTGGAGGAAGAACACCTCATCCTCCACCTTGGGACCTTCCGAGATCAATGTGGATTTCACCAATTTCTTCATTTCCCCTCCTTCCACCTTATCCCAGAACTAACCATCGAACTCAGCACCACCATTTTGAACTGTCTGACCTGTCCATCTTCCTCCCCACCTTTCCACTCAACCCTCCTTTCGGACCTATCATCATCACCCACCCATGTCCATCAACCTATCACATTTCTGGCTACCTTCCCCTCAGCCCCATCCCCTACCAATTGTCTGTCAGTCCCTCCTCCCACACACACACCCTGCCCACCAAAATTCTTGGTGAAGAGCTTACGCTCGAAATGTGGACTCTCCAGATCCTCGGCTGTGCTTTTCCAGTACCACATTTTTTGATAGTGCAGGTTAAAAAAAATTCATTACCTACTATTTCATTTCCTGTCACTTGGCTAATTCCATATCGAAGTTTTTAATGTCCTTTTAAATCTATGAGCTCTACCTTTGCTCATTGGTTTGTTTTTGTGGTATTGTATCAAATGGCTTTGGTGGCTCAAGTATACCACATGGACTGCTTTGCCCTCATCAACTTTGCCTGTGTCTTTTCAAAAATAACCCTCAAAGATCAGCAAGGCAACCTTTGTGTGGAGCTGCAGAAAATGGGGGAGATACTGGACGATTATATTTTGCGTCAATATTTACTGAGAAAAAAGATATGGAAGATATAGAGTGTAGGGAAATAGATCGTGACACTTTGCAAAATGTCCAAGTTACAGAGGAGGAAGTGCTGGATGTCTTGAAATGCACAAAGGTGGATAAATTCCCAGGACCTGATCAGGCGTACCCAAGAACTCTGGGAAGCTAGAGAAGTAATTGCTGGGCCTCTTGATGAGATATTTGTATCATTGATAGTCACAGGTGAGCTGCCGGAAGACTGGAGGCTGGTGAACATGGTGTCACTGTTTAAGCCAGGGAACAATAGACTAGTGAGCCTGACGTCAATGGTGGGCAATTTGCTGGAGGGGACCCTGAGGGACAGGATGTACATATATTTGGAAAGCAAGTACTGATTAGGGAGAGTGAAACATGGCTTTGTGTATGGGAAATCATGTCTCACAAACAGTAAGAAGTTCGACCAGGTTCCCCATGGGAGACTGATGAGCAAGGTGAGATCTAACGGAATACAGGGAGAACTAACCATTTGGATACAGAACTGGCTCAAAGGTAGAAAAAAGAGGGTGGTGATGGACGGTTGTTTTTCAGACTGGAGGTCTGTGACCGGTGGAGTGCCTCAAGGGTCGGTGCTGGGTCCTCTACCTTTTGTAATTTAAATAAACGATTTGGATTCGAGCATAAGAGGTACAGTTAGTAAGTTTGCAGATGACAACAATATTGGAGGTGTAGTGCATAGCAAAGAGGGTTACCTCGGATTACAACAGGATCTGGACCAGATGGGCAGAGAAATGGCAGATGGAGTTTAATTCAGATAAATGTGAGGTGCTGCATTTTGGGAAAGCAAATCTTAGCAGCATGTATATACTTAATGGTAAGGTCCTAGTCAGTGGTACCGAACAAAGAGACCTTGGAGTGCAGGTTCATATATCCTTGAAAGTAGAGTAGCAGGTAGATAGGATAGTGAAGAAGGCGTTTGGTATGCTTTCTTTTATTGGTCAGAGTATTGAGTACAGGAGTTGGAAGGTCATGTTGTGGCTGTACGGGACATTGGTTAGGCCACTGTTGGAATATTGTATGCAATTCTGGTCTCCTTCTTATCGGAAAGATGTTGTAAATTGTGAAAGGGTTCAGAAAAGATTTACAAGGATGTTTCCAGCGTTGGAGGATTTGAGCTATAGGGGGAGGCTGAACAGGCTGGGGCTGTTTTCCCTGGAGTGTCGGAGGCAGAGGGGTGATCTTATAGTGGTTTACAAAATTATGAGGGGCTTGGATAGGGTAAATAGGCAAAGTCTTTTTCCTGGGTTCAGGAAATCCAGAACTAGAGGGCATAGAGTCATAGAGTCATAGAGATATACAGCATGAAAACAGACCCTTCGGTCGAGCCCGTCCATGCCAACGAGATATCCCAACCCAATCTAGTCCCACCTGCCAGTATCTTGCCCATATCCCTCCAAACCCTTCCTATTCATGCACTCATCCAAATGCCCCTTAAATGTTGCAATTGTACCCGCCTCCACCACTTCCTCTGGCAGCTCATTCCATACACGTACCACCCACTGTGTGAAAAGGTTGCCCCATAGGTTTTATATCTTTCTCCTTTCACCCTAAACCTATGCCCTCTAGTTCTAGACGCTGGCGCCAAAGTACTCCCTAAATGACACCTCAGTCACCTGCCCTGCCTTATTTCCCAAGAGTAAGTCAAGTTTTGCACCTTCTCTAGTAGGTACATCAACATACTGATTCAGAAAATTGTCTTGTACCCACTTAACAAATTCTTCTCCATCTAAACCCTTAACACTATGGCAGTCTCAGTCTATGTTTGGAAAGTTAAAATCCCCTACCCTAACACCCTATTTGTCTAACAGATAGCTGAGATCTCCTTACAAGTTTGTTTCTCAATATCCCTCTGACTATTAGGGGTTTGATAATACAATCCCAATAAGGTGATCATCCCTTTCTTATTTCTCAGTTCCACCCAACTAACTTCCCTGGATGTATTTCCGGGAATATCCTCCCTCATTACAGCTGTAATGCTATCCCTTATGAAAAATAACACCCCCCCCCCAACCTGCCTTTCTATCCTTCCTGTAGCATTTATATCCTGGAACATTAAGCTGCCAGTCCTGCACATCCCTGAGCCATGCTTCTTTAATTACTGTGGGGTTTAGGGTGAGGGGGAAAGATATAAAATAGACCTAAGGGGCAACATTTTCAACAGAGGAGGGTATGTGTATGGAACAAGCTGCCAGAGGAAGTGATGGAGGCTGGTACAATTGCGACATTTAAGAGGCATTTGGATGGGTATATGACTAGGAAGGGTTTGGAGGGATATTGGACAGGTGCTGACAGGTGGGTCTAGATTGCGTTGGGACATCTAGTTGGCATGTATAGGTTGCACCGAAGGTTCTGTTTCCATGCTGTATATCTCTACGACTCTAATACAAGTAAGTTAATGAAACTCAATTTTCCTTTCAGTAATTAACACTAATACTCATTCATTAACCAGTAATTTTTTAAATGACCATTTAATTTCTTCCAACTTATTGTTTCTACAGTCTTCCCAACCACGAACTTTAAATGGACTGATCTGGACTTACCTTGACATACGTTTTAGTTTCCAATTCTCTCATCATTTGGCATTACCCTGAAGCATTAGGATGACTGAAAAATTATCGCCTCCACTTTCTATTCTCACTTAGATTTTTGTTTTGGGGCATAGTCTCCAGTCACAGTGCTTTATTAACTTAAGGACTTGCAGCTTATCAATTATAAACAACTGTTGTTTCTGACTTAACTGCACAATCCAATCAATGCCGTTACTTGTGAATTTGCTGGTGTTTCCACAGGTGAGGTGACTGAGTGAATCCTTTCCCACAGACAGAACAGGTGAATGGCCTCCCCCCAGTGTGAATTTGCTTGTGTGCTGTGAGGTTAAATGAGTGCTTGAAGCCAGTTCTGCAGTGATTCGACCTGAATGGGGCCTCCTCAATGCGAACGCACTGGAGTGCAATTCAGATGGATGAAGCTGCAAATCGCTTCTCAAACTCAGAGCTACTGAAAGGCCTGTCCAAAGCATGAACTCACTGGTGTCTCAGCAGCGGGGATAAGTGAGAGAACCTGTTCCCACATTTGTTGAATGGTCTCTCTCTAGTGTGAAGCCTCTGATGTGTCATCAGGTGGGATACCTGAATAAATGCCTTCCTACACTCGGTGCAGGAGAATGGTCTCTCCGCACTGTGAACTGTGAGTTGGGATAATGCAGTTAGAGCACCTGAATGGTCTCTCATCAGTGTGAACCTGCTGATGAGACGTTAGTCCATGAACTTTTAAAGAATTTCACTCAATCTTGGCATCATCTGTGTGAATGCATTGATGTCTCAGCAGAATGGATAGCTGAGTGAATCCCTTCCCACCAGTGAAGTAGGTGATTTTTTTTATCCAGTGTGGATTGGCTGGTGTCTCAGCAAGTAGGCTGACTGGGTGAATCTTTTTCCACATCCAGTGCAGGTGAATGGCTTCTCCCCTGTGTGATTGCACCAAAGAGCTTTGATGGGGAAACAAATCTCTTCCTACAAACTGCACATTCCCATGCTTTCTTCGCATTCTGACTATCTTTATACTTAGACAGACCAGATGATAGGCTAAAAACAGAACATGTGTATGGTTTTTTCCCTCTATGAAAGGTGTTTTTACCTTCCATGATTAAAATCTGATGAAATTTTGATTGCAAAAAATTGTGTGACTCCTTATGATCCTGATTTGATGTTAACAACTGCAATTCTTCCTCTTTGATTAACCTATGGAATTGGTTTAAACCACAAAGAATTGCATAAGAGAGAAGCGCAGAACCTTTCTGAATAGAATTGAATTAATTGGTAGTTTATTGGGGCTAACACAAGTTAAACGTGACCATGAAAGCTGTGGAATTGTCATGAAAACTTAACTTGGTCAGTGGAGGAGATCAACAAAGGGAACAAACATCTAGTCTCTGGCTTCAATGGGAGAAAACAGAGGCAAGGAGAAGCAGAATTTGCAAGAAACTGAATCTGCATATGTATCTACACTGGAGCATAAAATTGATAGCATCTCGCAATTTTCAAGCTCCTCTATCTAGATGGACTAGATTAAAAATCTCACAACACTAGATGAAAGTTCAACAGATTAATTTGGATGTACAGACTTTCAGAGCACTGCTCCTTCATCAGGTAACTAGTGGGACAGGATCATAGGGCACAGAATTTATAGTGAAAAATCAAAGTGTCATGCAAATGATACAATGGATTGACCAAATCCAGATTGCTGTTAAATCATTATTCATTTAGAATGGGGTTGCAGGTTAAGATTCGTTAATACGTAACTCCCTGAATTACTTTCAAATCACATTCCTGAGATAACTTAACATTTTATGCAAAAATAGGTGACATTTCAGATCAGACAAAGATGTGAGGTTAGAGTCTGCCTGTGTCCCAACCTTGAGTCAGACCTGTTCTCTTTTCAAAGTAGGAACTTATAAAATGTCACAAGGACTGACTGCCTACAGATTATGTCCTTATCAAATAAAATAGACTGTATCTGCAAATACAAATGTGCAAATGCAAATTGACCTCATAGAGAGAGAGAAGTGAGTGTGTGTGTGTGTATGTGTGTGTCTGTGTGTCTGTGTTTGTGTGCGACTGTAATCGGGTGTAAAAATGTGTGTGCGTTCATATGTGAGTGTCTCTGTGTGTGAGAGAGTGTATAGTGTCGTAGTTCACCTGTAGTGTCACATGAACCCAAGTTCCTCATTGAGGCCATCCTTATGGGTATGCGACTTAGTGATCAGCCTCAGCTCGATGACTCTGCATTGTTGTGTATCCTGAAGTCTGCCTTGGAGGATGATCACCAGATAATCTAAGGCCAAGTGTCCCTGACCACTGATGTGTTCCCCAACTGGGAGGGAACATCCCTGCCTGATGATTGTTGTGCAGTGTTTATTTATCCGTTGTCATAGTGTCTGCTTGGTCTCGCCAATGTACCATGCCTCAGGGCATCTTTGCCCTGCAGTGTATGAGGTAGACAACGTTGACCACGTCACATGAGTACCTGCCAAGCAGGTAGTAGATGGTGTCTCTACGTGTAATGATAGTATCCATGTCGACACTATGATACGTCTTGTAGTGGTTGTCTTGACAGAGTTGACGATGTTGTTGAGTACCGGAAGGCTGGGCGGTTTATTGCAAACAATGGTCTGTTTAATGTTTGGCAGTTGTTTGAAGGTGAGAAGTGGAGGCTTCAGGAAAATCTTGGCGAGGTGCTCATCCTCATCGATATTGGGTTGCAGGCTGCAAATAACATGGCATTGTTTCTCTGTTCTCGGGAAGTATTGGATGACGAAGTGTACCCTATCGGTCGTCTTCTGTGTCTGTCTCCTGAGGAGATGTTAGAGGTCAGCTCTTTGCACAGAAAATAATGGTGCATGGAATGCATTGCCAGCAGTAGTATAAGAGTCAGATACATTCGGGACATTTAAGTGACTCTTGGACCAGCACATGGATGTTAGTGAATTGAAGTGAACGTAGGTTAGTTTGATATTAGTGTAGGATAAAAGTTTGTCACAACATCAAGGACCGAAGGGCCTGTACTGTGCTCTTTGTTCTGTCAACAATGGGCAGCAAGCTCCTCCCAGCCATTCTAGATATTGTCCCCTGTAAGCATGGTGATCACGCAAGCACCCTGCTGCTCAGTGCTCTAAATAAATAAAACTCTCCCTTTGGGCTCTGTTAATGGGTGAAAACCTGGAATCGGTGTTCCATTTGGCACAAGCGTTGGGACCGGAACTTTTTAGATTAGGTTAGATTAGATTACTTACAGTGTAGAAACAGGCCCTTCGGCCCAACAAGTCCACACTAACCCGCAGAAGCACAACCCACCCAAACCCATTCCCCTACATTTGCCTCTTCACCAAACACTACGGCCAATTGAGCATGGCCAATTCACCTAATCTGCACATTTTTGGATTGTGGGAGAAAACCAGAGCACCCAGAGGAAACCCACGCAGACACGGAGAGAGTGTGCAAACTCCAAACCTCAGGGAATACTGGGTATGATAAATGCCATTGAGATTTTAATCATCATTATTGAACCAGAGACCAAATATTAATGTTTGCAAATGAATTTGAAGTATGTCTCTATT
Source organism: Hemiscyllium ocellatum (assembly GCF_020745735.1). NCBI lineage: Eukaryota > Metazoa > Chordata > Chondrichthyes > Orectolobiformes > Hemiscylliidae > Hemiscyllium > Hemiscyllium ocellatum. The sequence goes on from NC_083421.1 coordinate 16,035,192, forward strand.
CTCTTCAGAGTTTACAATTTTTCCAAGTTTTTTGTTGTTGACACAAATGTAGATTATTTATAGAAATCAGGAAAAGAATGCATCACGATACTGCTCGTTGAGGAACTCTATTCCAAACTTTCCTCCAGTCTGAAGAAAAGATAACCATTTAACATTATTCTGTTTTCAGTCACTCAGACAATGCTGTACCCAGTTTAGTGCATGAGATCTAAATTGTGAGGCAACCCATCAAATGTCTTTTGGAAATACATGTGGACAACACATCAGTGGACAGGCAGGAGGCTGAAGAACATAGCAAGGCAGGCAGCCTCAGGAGGTGGAGAAGGCAACGTTTTGGGTGTAACCCTTCTTCTGGACTGGGGATGTAGGTGGGGGGAGCTGCAGATAAAGAGGATGGTGAAATGGAGATAGGTGAAGAAAGGTAGAGGGTACGATATGGTTGGTCAATGAGAGGAATGGATCCGGTTGGTGGCAGGGAGCAGTGAAAGGGAGGGGGAGGGGCTGGGAAGGGAGTTAGGGGATGGGAAGGGAAGTTATTTAAAATTGGAGAACTCAATGTTGAGTCCTTGGGGCTTAGGCTGCCCAGGCGGAAGATGAATTGTTGTTCCTCCAATTTGCTGTGTGGTTCATTGTTGCAATGGAGGAGGCCAATGATGATCATGTTGGAAAGGGAGTGGAAAAGGAAATTAAAATGGGCAGTGACTGGAGGGTCCAGTTGGCTGCTGCAGGTCCAGCTGTGATGCTCAGCAAACTGTTCCCTAAGTTTAGATTCAGTCTCCCCGATGTGGAGAGACTCTAACCATGTAGATCACATCAGCAGTATTATCTTCATCAAACTTTGTGTATAATGATGTCATGCAATCACTTGAATTCAGTTTCTCAGTAAGAGCACCTGAGTGTTTCACTTCTGTGTGAACAAATTGATGGGACCTTTAAAGTACTTCCAGTATGTCCGTTTCTCATCAATGTTGGTTGAGTTGGTGAATTCCTTCCCACACACAGAGCAGGTGAATGCCCATTTCCCGAGGTGAATGTGTTGATGCCTTTCCAGTTCAGACAGGTAATTGAATTGTTTCCTGTAGTCTCCAAATTTCCACGCCTGTCATGACCCAATATAGACATGCTGACAGATCAAGTGATGGCCTAAATCCTTGTCCATGCAAACAACACCTTTGCAGTTTCTATTCACTGTGAATTGGGCTTTCTCCTGCCATGTTCAAAATCATATATTGATGTGATTGATCCTGATGTGAAGTTTGTTTCAGTTTTCCAAGCACAAATTCCTCTGTTCTGTACCCTATTAAAGTCAATCAAAACAAAAAAAGGGGGTGAGAGGAATCACAAAGTCAGGATTTGAAATTGAACTAAATGAATCACGTATTTTTAGGGACTGGCACCAGGAAATATGAACGTGATTGATCTTGAAAGCCAATCGGAGCATTGAAAAAATTCTGGCTCACTGGGGAAACAAACTTTCCACCCAGTCCAGAATGACACAAGATGATGGATTGAATGGGAGGAGGGAAAAAGGCAGTAAGAGTGAAAACGAGAGTTGGACGAGGCCGTAGATGATGGTCAGTGATTTCTTGTATCAACAATTTGAACTTTGACAGAATCTCACAAACCCACTGTCTCTTCCACCTTACAAGGGCCAGTGCAGCAGATGCATGTATGCACCATCGCCTTCAGTTCCCTTCAAATGTTTCACAGCACCCTGATTTGTTTAACTTCGAGTATTGAATAATCAGTAATTTCCTCCACTAACCTATCAGAAAGACGAATCATCTCCACCCTTCAATAAAGACCCTACTTACTTATCACTCAGTCAACGCCTTTCTGAGACACCTGTTTAAAACTGAATTAGATTGTTAATGATGAAAAAATGGGCTCTCAACCATTGTCACCAAGATCAGTTACTGCTGTCTCTGTAATGAGAACAGAAAATACAGGATACACTCACCGGGCCAGACAACATCTGTGGAGAGAGAGAGAGCAAAAGAGAGAAAGGGTTTCAGGATGTAATATAGAATCGCCACAGGGTGTGATTAAGAGAAAGGAGAAAGAGAAACAGGATGAGAAAGGAAAGTTTGTGATAGGGTGGAACCACTCAGTAACATTGCCTGAGTTGCCTTTGACTCAGCTCAACTGTTTCTGAAATTATCATTTATTCAAGGTTTGTGCGAAGATTTGTAGCTCGGGTGCTCGTTGTTGTGGTTCTGTTCGCCGATCTGGAAGTTTTTGTTGCAAACATTTCGTCCCCTGGCTAGGAGACATCATCAGGGCTCTGGAACCTCCTGCGAAGCGCTTCTTTGATGTTTCTTCCGGTATTTATAGTGGCCTGTCCTTGCCGCTTCCGGGTGTCAGTTTCAGCTGTCTGCTGTAGTGGTTGGTATATTGGGTCCAGGTCGATGTGTTTGTTGATGGAGTTTGTGGATGAATGCCATGCCTCTAGGAATTCCCTGGCTGTTCTCTGTCTGGCTTGCCCTATGATAGTAGTGTTTTCCCAGTCGAATTTATGTAGCTTGTTGTCTGAGTGTGTGGCTACTAGGGATAGCTGGTCGTATCGCTTCGTGGCTAGTTGGTGTTCATGTATGCGGATTGTTAGCTGTCTTCCTGTTTGTCCTATATAGTGTTTTGTGCAGTCCTTGCGTGGTATTTTGTAAACTACATTAGTTTTGCTCATGTTGGATATCGGCTCCTTTGTTCTAGTAAGTTGTTGTCTGAGCGTGGCTGTTGGTTTGTCTGCCGTTATGAGTCCTAGGGGTCGCAGTAGTCCGGCTGTCAGTTCTGAAACGCTCCTGATGTATGGTAGTGTGGCTAGTCCTTTTGGTTGTGGCATGTCCTCGTTCGGTGGTCTATCTCTTAGGCATCTGTTGATAAAGTTGCGCAGGTATCCGTTTTTGGCGAATACCTTGTATAGGTGTTCCTCTTCCTCTTTTCGCAGTTCTGGTGTACTGCAGTGTGTTGTGGCTCTTTTGAATAGTGTCCTGATGCAGCTTCGTTTGTGTGTGTTGGGGTGGTTACTTTCATAGTTTAGGACTGGGTCTGTGTGTGTTGTTTTCCTGTGTACCCTTGTGGTGAATTCAACCAAAAGGACTAGCCACACTACCATACATCAGGAGCGTTTCAGAACTGACAGCCAGACTACTGCGACCCCTAGGACTCATAACGGCAGACAAACCAACAGCCACGCTCAGACAACAACTTACTAGAACAAAGGAGCCGATACCCAACATGAGCAAAACTAATGTAGTTTACAAAATACCACGCAAGGACTGCACAAAACACTATATAGGACAAACAGGAAGACAGCTAACAATCCGCATACATGAACATCAACTAGCCACGAAACCACACGACCAGCTATCCCTAGTAGCCACACACTCAGACAACAAGCAACATAACTTCGACTGGGAAAACACTACTATCATAGGGCAAGCCAGACAGAGAACAGCCAGGGGATTCCTAGAGGCATGGCATTCATCCACAAACTCCATCAACAAGCACATCGACCTGGACCCAATATACCAACCACTACAGTGGACAGCTGAAACTGACACCCAGAGGCGGCAAGGACAGACCACTATAAATACCGGAAGAAACATCAAAGAAGCGCTTCGCAGGAGGCTCCAGAGCACTGATGATGTCTCCTAGCCAGGGGACGAAATGTTTGCAACAAAAACTTCCAGCTCGGCGAAAAGAACCACAACAATTCTCATTTATTTTCTGTTACTTCTAGACTCTTCCCATCCAACTTTCCACATATTTCCTCAATAAATTAGGAATCTGGCAAAACTCTACTGCCTGTGCCCTGATAGGTACTATGTCCTTTGATCAATAACTCACTGCCCATTGACCTACAAAGACTCCTTGCTGAATAAAACTTCCAATTTAAAATTCATATTTAAAATTTAAAATTTCCAGTCACTCTATGGTCTTATGCTTGGTATTTCCAGGTATTCAAAATCCTTTTCAGTCAGATCATGCTTTTTTTCCTCCTATTCAAAACCTTTTAGAACTCTTTTAGATTTACAGTACCAACAATATTTTACTTCTATTTGATTTTCTGCAATTCCTCACTGTCCAGGATTGAATTCACAATATTTTCTGTTCCTAGGTCAGAATGACCATGCAAGTGTGTTGTTATACCTGACTCTTTTTGTTAATCTGAATGTGAAACTCACCATTTACAACCAACACCTATACATTGAAATGTTCAGTGTCAATTCTCGGTGGGAGTGAGGACTAAGCCATTGAACTGTTGTTCACTATCCTTCATTTCAGAAACACTCACACAAGCTAAATGTAAGTAGAGTTTAAATGAATAGTTCCAGGGACTCAGTCTGTCACATTTTTAAAGGATTGCATTGTCTTTCAATCCTCGATCTTGATCAATTATGGCTTTAAGAATAACATTCAGATTAGCCCAATATCTAACATAAGTCAGGGACAAGGGATCATCTTTTACCGTAAAATGTAGGTAAGGTTGGAGGGGTGGTGATGAAGAATTATTTTAACAAGAGCACGAGGGAGATGAAAATACGCTGTCTGGAAGAATAGTTGAGGTGGGAAATTGCACAACTTTTAAAAAGCCCTTGGATGAACATCTGAAGAGTCACAACATTGAAGACTATGGGCTGAGTGTCAGAGAATGGGACTATTGTAGTTCATAGTGTCTTCTTAGCAGGGCAGTCAATGGCCTGAAAGGTATGGTATAATTTAGATTTATTTTCGTTGCAAAAATGGGGAAAATATTGGTTGGAATGGTGCCAGAATGGTAATGGCCATAAGAATCAATGAAGTGTGATGAATACTGCGGTGAGTGAGATGAATGTGGAGGTATTTTCTTTGGAAAAGTGAATGAAGTCAAATCCTTTAAGATTGTGAAAGGATTTGAGAGATTTGGCAAGTATATGCATTCCCACTTGCAAACAGACCAGCATACATTCAAGTTAATCACTAATGAATAGAGTGTGCAGATCAGGACCACTTTCTCTTACGAGCTAAGCGGGAAATGCTTCAAATATTTGCATCTTTGAAAAAAATCTGTGGACTTGGAAACAGAATTGCGATTGCAATTAAGTCCACAGACCCTGCTTTGTTGAGGAATTGCAGTGGTTTCTCTTTTACTTTCAGGTTACTAGTATTCAAAATATTTTGCTCTTCTTTAATTGGGGAAAGTTAGGAAGGTGAAACTCATAAACTTAACTACTTTAGACCCATATCCGAACTGGAAACTCATGGTTAAATCACTAGACCAAAAAAAGATTGCATGTTAAATAGAGGCAGAAAAGGTTGGTGGGGGAGGGGTCGGGAATGGCATTTTTTTTCATTAAGAAAAACATTGCTGATGTAACTAGAGAAGATATTTCTGAAAACTCGTCCAGTGAAAAGTATGATTGAAATTAGAAATAAAAGCAAAAGATAATCTTGATGAGATTGGACTACAGACCTCCCAATAGTCAGAGGGTAATTGAGGAGTAAATAAGAGATCTCAGTTAAATGTACGAAAATAAAGTTGTGGAGTAGGTGATTTAATTTTGTAAACATTGTCTGACCGTATCACAATATTAACTGTTTGGATAATTGAATATTTTTTAAATGTGTTCAAGAAAATTTTCTTTGTTAATATGTCAATGTTCCTGCCAGACAATATGTGGCAATAAAGCGAATTTCTTCATTCACATGCAGGAGCAAACTTTGACCTTCTCTTGGATAGTATGACAGGGCAAGTGGCTGAAGTGATGGCAGGGGAACACTTTGGGTCAAGTGATCTTAATTCTATTTGTTTTAGTATAGATAGGGAACAGGACAACCTTCCATAAAAATTAAAAATTGCACTTTTTAAATTGGATTAAAGCAAATTTTAATGGTATGAGACAAGGATTTTCAAAACTTCATTGGAAAGGTCTGTTCACAAATGAAGGGGTGCCTGATAAGTGAAAGACCTTCAAAAGTGCGAGGACTAGAATTCAGAGTCATTATATTCCTGTTAGAGCAAAAAATAAGGCTGGTAGGATTACAGAACGATAAATGAAGATATTGAGTTTCTTGTCAAGAATAAAAAAGGAATCATACATTAGATACAAACAACTGGGTTCAAGTGTATCGCTTGAACAGTATAAAGAGTATTGGGACATGGATGTAAGTTCACTCGCTGAGTTGGAAGGTTCATTTTCAGAAGTTTCATCACCATACTAGGTAACATCATCAGTGGTCCTCCAGTGAAGCGCTGGCATTATGTCCCACTTTCTATTTATGGGTTTAGGTTTCCTTGGTTGGTGATGTCATTTCCTGTGATAATGTCGTTTCATGTGTTGGAGATGTCATTTCCTATTCTTTTTCTCAGAGAGTTGTTGATGGGATTCAGATCACAGTGTTTGTTGATAGAGTTCCACTTGGAATGCCATGCTTCTAGGAATTCTCGTGTGTGTCTCTGTTTGGTTCATTCTAGGATGGATGGCTTATCCCAGTCAAGGTGGTGTCCTTCCTCATGTGTATGTAAGGATATTAGTGATAGTGGTCATGTCTTTTTGTTGTTAGTTGGTGTTCATGTATCCTGGTGGCTAGATTTCTGCATGTTTGTCCAATATAGTGTTTGCTACAGTTCTTTTGTAAATTACATTCATTTTTCTTGTTGTCTGGAGAGGGTTTTTTAAGTTCATTAGCTGCTGTTTTAGTGGGTTCGTGGGTTTGTGGACTACCATGATGCCAAGAAGTCTGAGTAGTCTTGGCAGTCATTTCTGAGATGTAGTTGATATAGGGGAGAATAGTTAGAGTTTATGGGCAAGTTTTGCCTGATTGTTTGAGTTTGTTGCTGAGAAATCGGTGGATTGTGTTAATTGGGTACCCATTTTTTTTAATAAACTTTATAGGTGATTTTCCTTTACTGTTCATAGATCCTTTGTGCTGCACTGTGTGGTGGCTCATTGAAATAATGCAGCTTCATTTATAGGTGTTGGAATTATTGTTTCTGTAGTTCAATATTTGGCTCATATGTGTTATTTTCCTGTAGATGCTGATTTGAACTTCCCCATTGAGTGTTCGCTGTACTGTGACATCTAGGAATGACAATTTGTTGTTGTTTCCCCCTCTTTTGTGAAAGTTATGCCAGTAAAGATATTATTGATGGTCTTGAAGGTTTCCTCTAATTTGTTTCATTCAGTGATGACAAAGGTGTCATTTACGTCACGGACCTAAAGTTTCTGTTAAGAACCCTGACGTCGGAGATCCCATGGGTGTAGGTTTTGTTATTGACAGTGAAGTGGCTGGTAAGGCATAGGTCCATGAGTTGACGATGTTGTCCTTGCTGGTAAAGTTGGTAGTGCTTGGCGTATGTGTTTTTGGTTCTTCAGTGTTGTCACTGTTTCTTTGGTCATGTTGATTTTGAAGGATTTGAACAGGGCTGATACATTAAAGGCCATTATTTTATCATTTTATGTCTTGGTGACTTTGATGGTGTTCAGGAATTCTTGGATGAAGTGAATGGATGGAGTGGTGTGAGTCTTCTATTAAGTCTTTGGTGTAGCTCTTTGGCTCATCTGTACATTGGTGTTCCAAGTAGTGAGTCGAGAGTGTGTGGTGCTGGGAAAGCACAGCAGGTCATGCAGCATCTGAGGAGCAGGAGAATGGACGTTTTGGGTGGGAGCCCATGATCAGGAAGTTCCATAAATGAGACTGTGTGTCTGGCCGGGGGGGGCTCCTACTTTGTGAATTTTTGGTAATCCGTAGAAGCATGGTGTGTTGTATTCATCTGGTTTCATTTTTTCAAAGTCTGTCTTGTTCAATTCTTCAGATTTCTGAAGTTTTCTTGAGTAGGACTGTGATTTGGTTCTCTAGTTGTGGGGTTGGGTCTATTGCCACCTGTTGGTACGTTTCGGTATCTGCAAGCAGTGCATTCGCTTTCTCAATGTAGTTTGTTAGGTATAAAATCACGGTCAAGCATCCTTCGTCTGCGGTGAGGATAACAATGTTTTTATTTTTGGGGGGCCTCCCCTACATCAAAGACATCTCATAAATGACTACCGGACTACTCAGACCTCTTGACATCATGGTAGTCCACAAACCCATCAACCCACTAAAACTGCAGTAATTGAACTTTAAAGACCCTATACAGGCAACAAGCAAAATGAATGTAATTTACAAAATACCTTGCAAGAACTGTAACAAACACTACATCAGACAAACAGGCAGAAAACTAGGCACCAGGATACATGAACATCAACAAGCCACCTAAGGACAATCTTCCTTTTCTCTCACAGATAAGGAAGAAGACCACTTTGACGAGGACAAAACATCCATCCTATGACAACCAAACAGAGACTCGCACGAGAATTCCTAAAGACATGGCATTCCAACTGGAACTTTATCAACAAACACATCGATTTGAACCATCTACCACCCTCTGAGAAAAAGAACAGGAAATAACATGACCAACAGAGGAAGTGACATCACAAAACAAACTGACATCACAAACCCAAGGAAACCTAAACACATAAATAAAAAGCAGGGCATTCCGCCAGCGCTTCATCAGAGGCTCACTGATGATGTTACCTAGCATGGTGATGAAATGTCTAAAGGTGAGCCTTCCAGCTCAGCGAGCAAACTTACATTCAGAAACTCAATCTGAGCTACAAATCTTCTCCAAAGTATTGGGATTTTCTTAAGTGGGAGATCAGGAAGGCAAAGGCAGTATATGAGAATAATGTGAATTGCAACGTGAACTATTGTCAAGACATAAGTTTTCATTTCCATGATTTCTCAGCCTCCACTTATTTTTTCACAGTATAAACTGATGTGAAATATTCATTTGATATCTCTCCCATATCCTGAGTTTTGGCATGCCTCTTTGGGAGTCCCACTCTCTTTCTCTCTCTCTCTCTCTCTATATCTATCTATCTTTTTTCTCTCTCTGGTTCTTCTCTTGCTCTTGGTGTTCTCGTAGAATCTCTTTGATTATGCTGAACCAAGATGTAATACCTTACATTCTCAAGTGATGTTGCACAGGTCTCCTCTGGAGTATCGTGCCCAGTTTAGGGAGGATACTGTTAAGCTGGAGAGAGTCAGGAGACAGTTACCAGGTTGTTTCCAGGAATGGAGGATTTGTGTTATCAGGAAAGGTTGGATAGGCTGTGACCTTTTTCAATGGGGTGAAGGAGTTTGGGAGGCTACCTAGTAGAGGTTTATAAAATAAGCATAGCTGCAGATTAGGTGAGTAGCAAGTTCCTTTCCCCAGGATGGAGTATTTTAAGACTGGGCAGAGTGACATTGGTTCTGGTATTCATTAATGAGGGATTAGCATAATTTTCTAAGTCAGCATTTCTTGCCAATCCCTAATTGTGCCAACTGTTTGTTGCACCGGGCTGTCAGACTTGTCAAATCCCTTCAAGCAAGTCAAGACATGGCAAGATATTTCAAAGCAGTAAAGACCTAAAGATAAGTGTTTGTATCAACAAGAGCACTTTCCTAAATAGAGTGCCATCTGCATTGTCCAACTTTGAGTAATTGAACTGAATTTGTTTTGTCCTGTGTGCATGCACATTTGTGGATGCTGGGTGAGCTGTGATGTTGGGTGGATGGTTGGAAGTAGGCACTGAGTTACACTGGGGGATTCAGGTGAAAGGTTGGCAAGGGCTTTGTGTGGAAAGGGTGGAGCATGTGCAGACTGACGGTGTGAGCGATGGTGGAAGGTTCCTGTTTTATTGCTCCATTTTAATGTTGAGCTCAGTACTGGATTCTGAAGGAAGCTCTCTGTTCCTGACCTCCTTCAGGAACTGGCGAACTTCTTTGGTGTTCCTGGCTCACCTGTCTGATTTCCAATTTATCCCATCCTGCTCTAGGCTGACAGTGAAGCGTGTGAATGGCCAGAATTAAAGTGTAGGTTCGCAGAAATGGGAATTCCCCGCTGTATACACGACCTGGGAATAAGAACTTGTGTCTTGGGACTTCCTTCCTGCTGACGTTAATGACTGCTGTCTTTGGGTTAGAGTTTAATATTCTGGATCAGCAGCGGCTTAAACTCTCAAGGAGTAAAGAGCTGATGAAACTGCGTGTAATTTCCCACTGCCTCTGTTTGTAGGTTCTGACTGTGTAAGAACTGCAACAACACTGATATAAAATTAACCTAGAAGTCTGGTTTATTTGATATTATTTAGAATACAGGCACACTCATAAACATACAAGAAGAAACACAACTGTACACGAATAAAAACATAATTCAATTTGCAATATCTTTATTTCCATAATGTTAGTTCTTTCGGGTAGTAAATGAAAGAGCAAAATTGGAGTTCGGAGTCTGGAATTGCTTGTGGGAGTGGTTAATTGGCGAGCTGGCAGTTCAGGAACTGTAGACTTTCCTTCTGTTAAAAATGTTAATTGCAAACTATTGCTGAAAGGTACATTTTATTTCGCTGTCTTGGTTGTCTGCGTACAGATATGCTTCTGTTTTTACAGATGGGCGAGAAATTTCAAATTCATGGCTTGGAATTAGAAGAATAAATATCAACTGCAAATGTAATTTGACGTTTCGTTATCTCTTAATTGACAGCTACTACAAAATTGTCCAAGGGAATTGAGTTCAACACTGTTGGAGTCATTTGAAAAAGTCTGCGTTTTGGTCGGGAATTTGGTTGAAAGGGAACACTGCGGTTAAGTTTTGCATTGTGAAAGAAAAACCGTCCATGGCACATGTCAGAAGTTTCGTGAAGCCATTAAAATCTTCTTACAGTAAAGTGCTAACTTGTTGTTATTTTCCATGGTGACAATCTGCGACGGCTTATGACACATCCAGTCCCAACGGGAGGTATGAAGTAAAGATTTTCCAGGTAGCGCTGACTTTAGAAAGTCTTTCTGCTGAGTTACCATTAGAGTCGATCCTGTGATTATAGCAGGCATGCATCTTTCGGAATAACGTTAAACAGCGCAACAATCGCTAAATATCTACCCCTGTATTAAAGTCTTTTAAAATATATGCATACCTTTGGCAGTATATATGCTGAAAAGCAAATGCACCAACATTGACCACGCCCCTCCCCAGAAAATTCTACTACAAACATCCTCTCAGCTGTATAATATCAGTGAATCACTCCTCTCTGTTTCCTGCCACTCTGCATTTCTGTTTCCATGTCGCTGCTCTCTATTATTTCAGGAGTTCTGACTTTGCTCAAAAGCCTATTGTGTGGCACTGTCTCAAATGTGCTTTGGTAGGCGATGTACACTCCAACTAACTCTCTTCACACCCCAGCATGTCAGATGAGTGTGAGTTTTCCTGAAGAAATTAATGCCATACTTTCCTTAGTTGTACACTAATTATCCATGTGCGTATTAACAATGTACCAAAATATTGCTTCGAGTGGTTAGCACTGCTGCCTCACAGCGCCAGAGACCCGGGTTCAACTCCCGCCTCAGGCGACTGACTGTGTGGAGTTTGCACGTTCTCTTCGTGTCTGCGTGGGTTTCCTCCGGGTGCTTCGGTTTCCTCCCACAGTCCAAAAAAAGATGTGCAGGTCAGGTGAATTGGCCATGCTAAATTGCCCGTAGTGTTAGGTAAAGCGGTAAATGTAGTGGAAAGGGTGGGTTGCGCTTCGGCGGGTCGATGTGGACTTGTTGGGTCGAAGGACCTGTTTCCACACTGTAAGTAATCTAAAAAAAGTTTCCAAACAAAAATTAATCTGACTGGTTAATCTTTGGACCGTTCTTTACAACAGGGGGGCAACATATTTAATTCTTCAGTACTCCATCAACACCCTGAATGCAAGAGAGATTTAAAAATTGTAACACACACTGTACAATTTCAGCTGACACTTCTCTCGCTGGCATTGACTGCATCTCAACTTGTTCCAGTATCTTTTTCAGCCAAGGGCGGTGTGTTTATGGAATAAGCTGCGAGAGGAATTTGGCGGAGGTGGGTACAATTACTATGATTAAGAGGCATCTGGATGGATGCATGAACTAAAAGAGTTTAGGGTGATATTGGGTAAATGCTGGCAAATGGGACTAGATTTAGTTACCTGGTCTACATGAACGAGTTGCACAGGGGGTGTGTTTCAGTGCTGCGTGTTTCTGTGAATTCTAAATCCAAAGTCTATGTTGATGCAACATCCCAGTGTGCAGCCAGAAAACAGCAAGGCTCGTATGGACAATGAAACATTCAAAAGCTGTAACCACGGCAACGGTCGTTGTACCCATGATCACTGTTTGACACTCAGTGCAGCAAACGGATCAGCGCTCATTCTTCTTCACAAGCAAATGAAAATAAAAAAGAAAAGTTGAGGAACTGAGCTGGCCTGACATAACCTGGGAAGAGAAGGAGAGTTAAGGTTTCCATTCAAGTGAAACTTATTTTAAAAATTATTTTGCCGATGTCTATCAGCAGTTTTCCCACAACTGCCAGTGGAACCACGTTCCTTGGTCTCCCGTCAAGCATCTACATTGAAGGTAACAAATAACCCTCTCCGAAAGTTAACAACGCCCCGAGAAACATCATTCTCCTGCTTAATGTCAGCGGGACCATTTCCTCCAAATTCTAGTCGTTTCAGAAATGCGATGTAACATGCTGTCGGAAGTAATAACTTTTGGCGCTCATGTGTCTTTGACCAATGCTATAGAAAAGCGTGGTAACTTGCTAATAAGTGCAGTCAAACGAAAAATGCACAAGGAACATGAGTCTTTTGCAAAATGAACAATTAAGTCCTGAGCTGTTGCTGACAATAAAGAAACTCTCCCTTTTAGGAGCCGAAAGAACCCTACTGATAAGTTCCAATTCAAATCCATGCGGTATGAGCTTTGTAGCAAATAACTCAGCAGAGTATAACTACGAGTCAAAATGTCTGTGAACTTCAAGAAATATAGTGTGCAACTGTTGAAGCTGTGCTGTTTCACAGGGCAATGATCAATATGACATACAGAAGTGGAACTGGTGACATTGTGTTTGAAATTGCATGCTTCCTGACTATGTTGAGAATTTGGATTGCAAATCAACTGGTGAGCTTGAGTATATGCAATTATAACATTAGTTAACTTTTGTTGAAGAAAGGTGAAATTGACTGACTTACTTCTGCATATCATATATCCAATAGTAAAAACTGAAATTCACTGACTGCCCGGCTCTGATCATCATGAGAAAAGACATTAAGCTACCTCGAAAAGGTGGGCTGGTTGATTAGCACAAGTGTTACAATGTGATGCTAAGTCATGGGTTCAATCCCTTTGCTAACCAAGTTACCGCTATGCATTGAGTGTTGTCGTTGTCACTTTAAGTGTATTTACCCATCTTTGCTTTTCCTTCATCATGTGCATGAGACGAATCACATGTCAACCAGGCCAGAACCTCTAAACACATTTCAAGGAAATAGCCCTGACCCTAATTTTGCTGGTTGTATTGAGCAGATGTAGAGTGGATATTCCAGGAGAGATGCTGTTGATCAAATCATGTAGTTTTAAACAAAACAGTATTTTTTTTTACAAGATTACCAAATGAAACACAAACAAAAGAGAACAGAATACAGAATAACAACTTATTCAAAAAAAAACCCAACATATTATCCCACCTTAATGCTGCTGTTCCAAGTAATTGCAACAATCCTCAGAAACACGCCTTGGCATAAAAGGTAAAATTAACACAGTCTTACAGGAGAGATGTTAGAGAGCGAGTACCAGCATGGGCCTGCTTTTTGGCACTCAGCAGCTTCTACAACACTGTAAACATAAATCAAACCAGAGTAAAGCTGAGCAGGGAGAACTGGCCACTCTCATTTCATTGAACAAGTGTTTTGTTTTCAAAGACTTGAAAGACTTGTGCATGGGGCAGTATCTGTGAGCCATAATCAAACTGGCCTTAAACCCCTTCAAATTAGACGCTTTCGAGTCTGTGTCTTTTTTGACCTTTCTGAAAAACAAAACCAAGGACAACATAACCTTGCTAAATGAGCAGCATCATCACACTTCACCCCTTACAGAAATGAACCATCAATATCCATCAATATTTTTGATAAAATCCACTCAATCTCAGGAATTGTAGTTCTGCTCTTTTATTGGATGGTATGGAAAACTCCACAATTACCTTTGTTTTTGCATCCCATGGGGCCATATGTCCATGTCCAGTAACATGGTCCAGGGAGGTGACCTGGGCTTTGGCAAATTCTCTTTCAACCAGGTTTTTCACCAAGCCTGCCTTCCAAAGTCGATCAAACAAACCTGATAAGTGTTGAAAATGTTCCTCCCATGTGTGACTAAAAGTCATTGGGTCAGCTATATATTCGAAACAATAGGGTAGCCCGGCAATGACTTTGCTAGTTATTTTCTGAAATGTGGCTGGCATTTTTCATATCAAATAGCATAATCTGAAAAAGGGCTTGTGCCTGAAACGTCGATTCTCCTGCTCCTTGGATACTGCCTGACCTGCTGCGCTTTTCCAGGAGCACATTTTTTGCTCTGATCTCCAGCATCTGCAGTCCTCACTTTCTCATAATCTGATACAGTCCATTTGGCGTTACAAAAGCCAAAATTTCCTTTGCTCTTTATGACAAAGGTATCTGCCAGTATCATCGAAGCAAGTCCAACTTAGAAATATAAGTTGCTTGTCCCAACTTTTCAACACAGTCTTTCAAATGTGGAATGGGTTATGCACCAGTCTTTGTAACCGCATTGACTTTGCCATAGACTACACATAACCACTGCGTGTCATCTGTTTTCAGCACCATTATTATTCATGAGCTCCAGTCACTGTAACTCACTTCGTCTATGCCAACTCAGAGCATTCATTCAATCGCCATTTGAACCTGTGTCAACTTCAGAGGGTTATAATCCAAAGATGTTGCTTAATCAGAACAGCATGCCCTATATCAACATCATGCATAATTAGGTTAGTACTTCCCAGTTTATTTCCACAAATCTCTCCATGTGATAGTAATAACTCTTTTAGGTCATTTCAATTTTTTCTCTGGAAGGTAACTCAATAAGTTATCCCTATTTTTGACAATGTCCTCATTGTCCAATTTAATTTGATGAATCCTGTGAACTTGGTTCTTCCTTCTGTGCTGTGATCAATAACATTCTTCTTTGGCTTTTCTTCCTTGTCAAAATGCCTTTTGAGCATATTCACATGATACACTCTGTGAGATGTATTTCTGTCTGGAGTCCTTATCAAATAGTTCACCTCACTCAATTTCCTTTGATAAGTTCCACTAAACCTAGCTTTTAAAGTTTCACTTATCACTGGAAATGACACCTTATCTCCGATAGCAAAATTGCAATATTTTGATTTCTTGTTTACTTCCTGATGCATTGCACGCTTTTAAATGCTGTCGGCCAAACTCCCCCACTCTATTTATTTGTTACTGACAATTTGACACATAGGCAAAATATATGGTCTCTGAATTCAATTTCTCCTGAATCAACTTTAGCAGTCCTCTCACTTCATGCCCCAAAACTAATTCAAATGGACTGAATTTGGTCGATTCATTTGGTGTGTATCAGATTGCAAGAAGCACAAATGGAATTCCCTTATCCCAATGGTCTGGATGGTCTTGACTATCAGCGCTTAACATCATGTTTGATGCCCCATTTCTAGTACTCCCTGCGACTTTGGATGCTACGCAGTAGATTTGAATTGTTTTATTCCTAAACTGTCCTTAACTTTCTTGAATTATTTCAATGTGAAGTTTGAATTTGATCTGATTGTATCTTTGTCAATAGTCTGTCTCTCGTGAAAGATTTGAGTAATTCCTCCACAATCCTTTTAACTGTGATATTGTGTAATGGGGCAGCCTCTGGAAATCTAGTGAACACATCCATTATTGTTAGCAAATACTTATTCCTACTTTTTTGTTTTAGGTAGGGGTCTTACGCAATCAATTGAGACTCTTGTAAAAAGGTCCTCAAATCCAGGAATAGGTATTTAAGGTACGGGTTTTATTGCTGCTTGTGGTTTTCCATTTACCTGATATGTATGATTTGTCTGGTAAAATTCAACTACAATCTTGTGCAGTCCAGGCCAGTAACACGGTTTTTTCTAGTTCAGCTTCATCACCCCCCGCCCCCCCGCCCCACAAATGACTCCCTAGTGTCAGCTCATGCACCACTCGCAACATTTCCTTTTGACAATCTACTGGCAACATATCTTGTTGGATATCTGGCCAAGTGAATGTGTGATGATCTCCATTTCCTCATTAAGACATCATGTTTAAGAAAATAACAATCAGGGATACATTGAGATTCTTCTTCTTTGTGTGCCTTTTGATACAACTGCTTTGAAGTTTCATCCTTCTGCTGTAACTCAGTTCATTTATCTGAGCAGAAGATGTCTGCATTGTCATGAATTAGCTATATAATTAAAACAGAAAAATTGTATTCCTGGTGCTGGACCAATTTTTCATTCTTCAGTGGACACTCTAACCTCACTTTACATAGTTGAGCGCTTGTCTCATTGTGAATTCACAATACTAGCAGCTTTTCTGGCAATAATCGTTCAGAAAGACATAGCTTCTCATCTTTCAGCATCACACATTAAGAGGGTCATGTATATGTCAATATTGCAACCTCTTTTTCTGCTGCTCCTGGCCTATGAGAATAAATTTTACATTCGCAGGTGCATGGTTGAAGAAGATCTGGCACTACCGCCTTAACCAACCTCTGACCAGCTTGTACTGTTCTGGAGCAGCTTTCTGGACTCCACTGTACTTTCCATTAACACTCCAACAAAATTCACTGACTGATCCTGTTTTTCTGCAACTGGCTTCCCGGTGCTTCTCCGAAACCACCAACTTTGGTTTTAGTGATTTCACGGAGCCTACTTTATTGCATTGAAAACACCGGAGATTTTTAACTTCTCTGTGCCCTTCAAGGGTTTCCTTTTTACCCCGTGGTACGTTATCCTCAAGATCTTCACCGAGATGTATCTTTCAATTTCCGAAACCCCATAACCAACGTGTATTGTACGATCCGAGTGGATAAAATGCTGAATTTGAAATCCACTGATGTTAAAGATTCGCATGCTGCTGGTTACAGTTTACTCTGCTCTTGCTTTGCTGATGCACGGGCAATTAGAGACAATCCACACACATGTTCTTGGTGTTGCTGAAGGAAGTTTGCTGCCTTTACTATCTGTAGCGTTGTAAGGATGCTGTGCGATCTATGCTTGTTTGTTAGACTTGAGGCACCTGTAACTATCAGTATGAGGGTTCTTGTGCAGGCCTGATTGAGTGCCACTTGTCCGAAGTATTCAACACGTTTTTACTGTGCGAAACTGCTCCCATCTCTCAGTTTCTTGGCTTTGTGTTGTGATTGAAAGCAGAAATGAAAAGATGGTTTACAAAATGTGAGAGTACATTTTCCTTTTCTGCCTGGCGTGTTACAGAGCAAATTGACTTTGCAGAGTGACATCTGGCTTCTCCAGCTGGGGTAAAAAATTATGTGCTGTGATGTCTCGCAATTGAATGTTGGTGAATTAGAACTGGTATGATAATCTGATGTTGAGCAGACTGATATTGTGACAATGATTGGAATGAAAAAAGGCATGCATGTCCAAAAAGGAGTTCTTGCAAACATGCTGGGCAATACTTTGCATTGCAGAGCATGTTCAGGTAGCAAAGACAAAGCAGTGAAGGGATAGGCGGCCAGAATGACGTGATCACTGGCACGGATCACTGTATCACGCCTCAACGGAGACAGGAACTGGTAGCCAGCGCCTTCGACCAGTCGGCCACACGACCAAACACACCGCTGCACCTGAAATAGATCGGGCTGTTACGATAACTGCCATGTAAAACGAATGAATGAGAGGTTTGCCGTCGAATAAATATTTGTCGTCAATCGTGCGCTCTCGCTCCCTTCGGTGATCGGGGATTCACAGACCAAAGCAGAAATTTCCACCGCAGACCTTCGATGAATCTTTCAAAATAAAAGGATCCGCAAGGCAAATACGCGAGATTTCTGCTTCGGTGCATGACGTTTGCATTCAATCAAAATTGGGAGTAGGCAAAACCGAAGAACACTAGCTATAGAGTATCAGCCAAACTGTCCAGTGAGCAACAAGAGACATGAAAGGGAGTCAGGCGAAACAAATTTTCTCATCGACAATAAATTGCAATCACAGACCGTTTGCATATTGCTGATATGGCTGTTTGCCTTTTAACATGCTTCCAGTGTGTTGTGAAATTGCCTTTTCCTGCACCTCTAAATGAGAGCGCAGGAGATTAGTATCCGCTGGCTTTACTTTCCATTCGCGTGCGGCAAAAACAAATGCTGCGAATTTCCAGCATGTGAGAGAATACTTTCCCCATCTGCCTATGACAAACTAATTCTACATATCAGAGTTACATCATACTCGCAATCTGTGCCTTCTTATGAACCTTAAAATCTCATTTAATGGTGAAGGATATATGTTCTGATCGTTTGATTCTCACCGAAGAGAAATTGCTCAAATCATGTCTCGCTGTTTGATCATTGTATTAGAAATAGCTGTGCGTTGATAGCTTTCTGTATGTGGGCTGACGGCATACCCGAGGAACTAGTAAGATTTGGGAGACATCTTCAACATCCAAGATCTGTACTGCCGAGTGACAGGGAAAGCTGTCTTGGCTTAAAAAAAAGCCCTTGGGCCCATCCCTGGCTGAGCCCGAAACACTCAGACTTCCGATTAACAGCCGAATGCGCTGACCAGTTGGGTCACAATAAGCGACGGGCAGCTGAGGGGCTGGATCTCCTTTATTACACAGTCTGTTTCCGTTTATATTCTCTGCGAGATTTTCATCGCTGCAAATGATCAAGACCAACATCGATCGATTTTTCAAAACCAAAGTTAAAAGAATGAATGGCTGCAAAGTCAAACGCTGCAGAGATTCACGAGCCCATTTCAAAGTGCAATATTTCGGCCCAGCAATAGTTACCACATTGGCTGACCGCGCAATTTTGAAACAAGAAAACTGATTATTTTTTTGAATAAAGTGAGTGAAAAGCGACTGAGACAAAACAAAGGAAGGCAATAATTCGGGAACGGAATGAACTATCTCACTGGAATCGCATGGGATTTTCGTGCGCCACCTTACAACAGGGATATTTGCAGATCTAGTACAATATGCCAGCCGCTGTGAGCAGTGCGCTTTGCTGAAGTGTGTCCGAGTGGTTACGGCGATGAATTACGGAAGTGTTGGGTCTGTTCCCATGTCGGTTCCAACCGTGTTAACTGCGATTGGCAGTGCTTGTGGACTTTTGAAACAAGTGCACGCAAGTTGCCGATGATTGGAACGCACGCAGGATTTCTCGTGGCTTTTTCCATCTGCGGGATCTCCATAAACATGCTGTGATTCTGCTTTGCTGTCATTTGAGGAGAAAGTCAGGACTCCAGATGCTGGAGATCAGAGCTAAAAATGTGTTACTGGCAAAGCGCGGCATCCAAAGAGCAGGAGAATCGACGTTTGGGAGATGAGTCCTCCTGAAGAAGGGCTCATTCCCGAAAAAGGCATATTTTCATTCCTGTTCCCTGAGCACGTGAGAGGCCCATGTTTATAAAGAACAAACGTGTTTCTGTTTTAACATGAGAGAGGAAAAAAAACAAGAGAAAAGCATTCGGGTCCTGAAACAATTCTGGAATGGGGATGGGTTTCTTCGTGGAATCGGATGAGCATCGTCACAACAGCGATATTCGCCGATGAAACCCCATAACCGACGCGTATTTTCCGGTCGGAATGGATAAACCGCCGGGTTTAAAATCCACTGGGGTTGCCACTGGACAGATTCTCATGGTGCTGATTGCAGTTCGCTCTGCTCTTGCTTTGCTGATGCACGGGCTTTTCATGTTGGCAGTTAGAGATATCAGTTTTCATCCCACCAGCTTCCACATTCAAAGGGTAATTCTCTGCCATTTCAGACAACTGCTGCAAAGTGACATCACCAAACACATCTTACCCTCACTCCCCCGTCTGTATTTCACAGCGATTGTTCTCTTCGGGACACCCTAGTCCATTCTTCAACTACCATCACCACCCCTTTTCCCATGTAACCATAGAAGGTGCAACACCTGCCACTTCACCTCAACCCTGCTCGCCATCCAAGCCGCGAAGACAATCTTTCAAGGTGAAGCAGCATTTCAGCTGTAACTCCTCCAGTCTTGTGCATTGCGTTTGTTGCACCAAATGAGGCCTACTCTATATTGGAGAAATCAAACACAACCTGGGGATTTGTCAGGGCTCACATACGTTGCAGTATTCATTGCCTTCATTCGTTTCTTAATATTGTGTGGAGTGAATGAAACTGGTTAAGACTAAATACTGGGAATCACTGAGGAGGTTGAAATGAATCATCTACTCAGCACTTCTGGCTGAAGATTGTTGTGAATGCACTGATTTGCATTTGTACTGATGTGTTTGTCTCTTATATTTGTGGAGCGTCCTGTTCTACTGAATTGTTTAATTGTCCAGTGCCATTCATGACTGGATGTGGCAGAACTGCAGGACTTAGAACTCATCTGTTTGTTGTGAGAATGACTAGCTATGTTTACCATTTGCCATTTGTGCTGTTTCGCAGGCAAGTAGTCCTATTTGTTAGCTTCACTGCGTTGAACATCATTGGTGCTGCTCCTGGCATGCCCTCTGGCACTTCCCATTGAACCAGGTTTGATCCCTGACTTGATGACAATTGTAGAGTGCAAGATGCTAGGCCATGAGGTTGAAGAATGTGCAGGGCTATATTTCTGCTGCTGTTGATGATGCACATTGTCCCATTCATTACAAATTTAATATGTTTGATTTTTTTCAAGGCTAATTAATTAAGAACGGTGGGACAGAATTGCATAGAATGGTGATGGCTTTTGCAGTTGAATATTCTACTCTGAAGCTGCAACCTTTTACAGACAGAATGAGGAACTGGGTGAGGTAGGGATGCACTTTGGAGTTGATGGAACCATTCCCCCAGCTTGAAACGCCTGTCAGGCGAAGAGAGGGAATGTTCAGGATCCTGAACGCAATTTTCCAGTCCAGGCAGTTTGTCACTCAATAAATGATTGAGATGCCAATTCCGAGCCTAGTTTAGGGGCAGTTTTGCCCTGTAGATCCAGATCTGCAAGACGGAATTGGAGATTGAGCTGATATTGAAACATTAGCGGGTTCTGAGCAGAAAGAAGGGAAGATTTGTGACATTCACACGCACAATGAGCTGAATGGCCTCCTCCTGTGCTGTAAAATTCAAGGGAGTGCAGGTAGTTCAGTTTTCCCCCTTCTCAGTAACAAATGTCCAACTGCTCCTCGCTCCTTATTTCGCTTCCGGTCTTGGTGACATTTCAGCCTTGTGATCTTTGCCGTTTTTTTTTACACTGGGGTTTTCAGTTGTGGTCAGAACCTCTAATATGTAAGTGTCCAAGCAGTGAAAAACACAGGACTGAGGAGTCAGGCTCACTGGGAAACACATTGGAAAGACTAAAGTCATCCTCTTCAGCTCCTGCTACAAACTCTATCCCTCTCCCTGAGCACTGTCTACTGCTCGAACAGATTCATTGCAATCCTGGCCTCATCTTTGAGGCTGATCGGGGCGCCAAATCCTCCACATCATAAAGATCAGCCACTGAAAATGTCAGCCATGCCTTTGGGCCTCCAATGTGACCATTCCAGTGTTGTCCAGACCCACATTACAGCCACTGCTCTCTGACAGCTTCAGCTCATCCTAAACTCTGCTGCCCATACTCGAACTGACGGCAAGTCCTCTTCCTCCATCGGCCCCCCTGTGCTCACTGATCAGCAGCTCACTGTGCTCATTGGCACCCGCTCCAGCTACACCTCAATTTTCAAATTCTCGTCCTTGTTCTCAAACCCGTCTCTGTCCTCCAATCTTCCCTATCTCTGTAATCTCTTCCAAGACACCTCACTCAGTATGGTCAACAATATTGGATACATGGCTCTCTATTCCTTCATCCAAGTCATTGAGAAATATGGTGAGAAGCTAAGGTCCCAGCACATATCCTGTGGACCCCACTATTTACATCTTGCTGGTTGGAGGACACACCTCCTCTCTGCTTCCCGATTCTGAATTGATTCTGAACTGAATACAAATGTTTTTCTCAAATTCCATATGTTACCATGTTTATGACCAGGGTCTCAAACATAGAAGCATAGAAACGCAGAGCTCGAATAGGCCATTCCACCTTTCAAATCTTTTCTGCCATTCAATCTGACCATGGCTGATCATCCAACTCAGTCCCCTGTTCACGCTTTCTTCCCATAGCCTTTGACCCCATTAGTCCTTAGAATTATATCGAACTCCTTCTTGAAAACATTCCAGGTTTTGGGCTCAACAGCTTTGTGTGACATAAAATTCCACATGCTTCTCCCACTGTGGATGAAGAAATTTATTTTCATTTTAGTCCTAAATGGCCTTTCCCACATCCTTAAACTGTGATCTCTGGCTCTGGACTCCCTAGTCATCAGGAACATCCCTCCGGTGTTTATACTGCCTTTTCCTGTTAGGATTTAATACGTTTCAATGTGATTCCCTTCAATCTTCTAATGTCCAGATCCTCATCACACGCTGGGTGAACATATAGCCAGTCACTCCAAAGCTCCTGCCTTTCACATTGAGTGTGCACCAACTAGTTACTGATCCTTCAACTAAGGAGAACAGCTGCTTTCTATCCATCCTGTTCATAACCTAAAATAGCTCGACCAGCTCCCGCCCCTCAACATTCACTGCTCCACAGAAAACAATCCAAACTTATTCAGTCTCTCTTCATTACTGAAATGCTCCATCCCAGGCAGCATCCTGGTGAATCTCCTCTGCAACCTCTGCAGTGCAATCACACTCTTCTGATAGTGTGGTAGCCAGAACTGCACGCAGTATTCCAGCACTTGCCTAACCAATGTTCCGTACAGCTCCAATATATCCTCCTTGCTGTTACAATCTATAACTGAAATGACAAAGATGTGTGTCCCGTACGGCTTCAGAACTGTCATATTGATATTTCATATCTTCAAAAGTGCATTACGCCACATTTTTCATTGTTAAATTCCATTGGTGCCTGATTTGCCTATCTGACCAATCAACGTCTGACCTCTGTGACACAACACCTTCTTCTTCACTGTTAACCATCCACCAATTTTTGAATCATCTACAAACTTGGTCATCAATTGCCCCACCTCAAGCCCCAACTACCACCATCACCACCACGTTCTCACCTACATTATTTGTATATATCACTATCAGAAGGGACCCAGCACTAATCCTTGTGGTATCCCACTGCACACTAGACTTCAGTCTCACAAGCAACTTTCTGCCTCCACCTTCTCCTTTCACCGAGGCAATCACGGGGTGATCTCACGAAAGCCCTGTGCAATTGCAGTAAGATATTTCTGCTCCTGTACTCAAGTCCTCTCACTATAAAGACCGACATGTCACTTATCTTTGTCACCACCTGCTGCACATGCATGTTTACTTTCAGTGACTGGTGATCTCATTGGACAGTCAGATCTCACTTCACCTCCCCATTCACAATCTATCACCACTCAGATCATAATCTGCCTTCCTGTTGTTGATGGTAAACAAATGACCTCACACTTATCCACATAGTATCCACACTTAACACTCATTCAACTTGTCCAAATAACACAGAAGTATCTTCTTCACAGTTCCCCCTTCCACCCAACTTTGTGTCATCTGCAAACCTGGAGATATTACTCTTATGTTCCTTCATCTAAAACATTGACATATGTAACATTAAAGCTCTCCCAGTCTTTGTCCACTCGTGCTGTGCAGCAGAGCCAACCATAGTGCCACAAATCTGGTTATTGCTGCTTTCCCCTGAGAGACCATTCCCCCCAACAGAATCTGACATGGTCTATCTGTTTAAAAGGGGAATGTCCACAGATGCCTCCTGTGCTGCCTGTCCACAGTGACTAATCTTCTAGCTGTGGAGTCTTGACTATCGAAACCCCTAAAATTTGATTTATAAACAGACTTTTAAAGAACCAGTACCAGACTTACGTTTATGTTTTAAACCTGAAATTTTGTTTTCAGTAACAATTTCCACAGAAATTAGACACTTGAGGTATAAAGAAAATAACAAAACCAGACAGATTAATTAAATGGTTTTCACAATGCAATGATTCACAGGCATACATGTTAAAAGTTCACAATGTGGAGGGTGAGGCTTCTCCATATCGATCAGCTCATGAGGAGTCTCAATCTGACCCAGTCTGGTTTGTTGTTGATCTTGCCTTGTCTCTGTCAACTCCAAGGGTTTTCCTTGGTAGTGGAGTAGGGGGTGGGTGTGGGGAGTTGGTAAATTTGGCTACAGTGCATTCACTTATTATCTCCAAATCATTAACATACATTGCAAACAGTTGTGATCCCAGCACTGATCCCTGTGAGACCTCGCTGATGTACAGATCACCAACCTGAAAAAAGAATACCTTAGCCCCACATGCTGTTTCCTTCCAATTCACCCGTTCTCTATCCATTCCAATTTGCTACCTCCAACACAATGGGCTCTTATGACTTAACCTTTGGTGAAGTACCTTGTCTAAAGCCCCCAACAAATCTACTGGTAGGCTCTGTCCACTCCGGTTAAGTATTTCCTTATAAACTCTAACAAATTGGGAAGTCACGATTTCGTTTTCATGAAGCCATGCTGAGGCTGCTTGATTGGATTACGATTTTTCAAACGTTCGGCCATCACTTTCTGAATAATTGATTCCACAACATTTTTCAATCAATGCACGTATCAGCCTATAGGGTCATTGGCATATAATGCTTTTATTAATCAATGAAAAGAATGCCATTTTATCTATCCTAATTCTGCCCTTTATAATCTATATACCCCTCTATCAGGTCCCATCTCAAACGTCACTACTCCAAGGAAAACAACCTCAGCCTTTTCAATCTTTCCTCATAGCTCAGACCCTCCAATCCAGGCAGTATCCTGGTAAATCTCCTCTGCATCCTCTCGAGTACAATCATAGCCTTCCTATGATGTGGTGACCAGAACTGCATACAATGACCCAGTTGTGGTCTAACCAGTTGCAGTATATCGTTTTACTCTTGTATTCTACTAAACATGAGTGTCCCATTTGTCTTCTGAGCCATTTTATCTCCCTGTCCTGCTTCCTTCAGGAATGTGTGGACAGGCACATTGAGCTTCAATACGGTTTTGAGCCCGTGGTATCTGGTGTAAGTCATAGAGTCATAGAGATGTACAGCATGGAAACAGACCCTTCGGTCCAACCCGTCCATGCCTACCAGATATCCCAACTCAATCTAATCCCACCTGCCAGCATCCGCCCCATATCCCTTCAAATCCTTCCTATTCCTATACCCAACCAAATGTCTCTTAAATGTTGCAATTGTAAGCTTCCCATTCTTACCCCTTCTCCAATCCTGTTCATCCCTTCATATATAGGGGAAAGGATTTCCACAGGCTGACAACCATCAGATGAAGAAACATTCTTCTCATTTTGAACTTCAGTGAGACGCCTCTCAATCTCGATCTGTGGAGCCCAATTCCAGCTCCCCCACAAAAGGAAACAATTTCCAACCGATCCAATCCTCTCAGGATCTTACAGGATCCCATATGATCACTTCTTTGTCTTTGAAGTTCTAATAGGTCAACACCAAGATTTTTCAACCTTTCATACTTCTCTCACTGCAGCATTCAGTCAAGCAAACCATCTCTGAACTGCTTCCATTGCAGCTCCTTTCTTTTCTGAAATAAGGAGACTGAAACTGAACACCATACTCCAGATGTACTCTCGCCAAGCCCCTCACCCTAAACCTTGTACAGCTCCAGTAAAACATCGTGACTTTTAGATTGCATTTCCTTTGCAATGAACACCAACACTCCATCTGCTTCTGGATTCACTTGCTGTAGCTAAGTACCGGCTTTATATCCCAGGATACCCAGATCCCTCTGTCCCTCAGAGGGCTGTAATCTCTTTTCATTTCCATAGTTTCCTGCTTTCTTCTGTCCCTGCCAAAGTGAACAGGTTATACTCCCCCACACTATACTCCATCTGCCCAATATTACTCCAAAGCCATCTCTCTCTAATATTCAGCAGAATGGACCTTCACTGGGAAATTTGTAACCAGAATAATGACATATCTTTGAGAATCATATTAATAACAGTTTTATAGAAGTTTTCATTAGTTTAATGACACAACGGCTTTACTGTCTGTGCAAACTAGCTGCAATGTCTTTGCTGCAATGATTCACGTTTACAAAAATCAAACTTAAACACCAAATATTCCATTATTATTCTTCCTGGGATTCTCTGGAATTGGCTCAGATTGTGCACCCAACAGCAAAAACTGAGTGAGAAATAGAACTCAGAAGATTGATCTCAGACTGAAGATGTATCAGATAAATGTAAACTTTCCTGCAAACATTACAGATTCTCCTGGGTTTCCTCTCCCTTTCTCTAACTCCCTCACCCTCTCCGTCCCTATATTCCTTTGCACCTCTCTCTGTCTTTCTATATCATTCCCTCTTCCCACTATCACTCTGACTCCAACCCTTTCTCTCTCCATCTCTCTGCCTCTCATTTTCACTCTCTCCCATTCCCTCTCTTCCTCACTCTCTGCATCTCGCTCTATGTCTCCCTCCCTCTCCATTTCCCCCCTTCTTTCTCTTTGTCCATCTCTCCCCTGACTTCTGTCTCCCATTGTTGATGCTACTTCTAGCTGTGATGGGATTCTCTGAGGGTCAGTGTTTAATAGAAGAGACTGGGTGTCAGAATATTTTCGATGCTTTGGAATTTATGAGCATGGGGGGAGGGGATTCAGATTCTGTTCTCTGACATTAGGCAGTGATATCAGCCCCAGTGTGTCTAACTGTGATGCTGTTGTTTGTTGGCATTGACGCTATGATATTGATTGCAATGCCATTCAGTGTGACAGGATGTTTCATGGCATGATCAATGGTGAGGGAGGAACATACTGAATAAGGAGTTGCAATCGTCAGTCACTGTCAAAAACCTTCATACTGCCTGCACCGTCAGGAAACGTTTTCACAAAGATTCTTTCAGATCCTTCATTGCAGCTTTGGACCTGAAAAGGGAAAACGAGAAAGACATTCTTTCAAGAGGCTCCTGGACACAATGTGCACTGTGCATTTACCCCTAATAACACTGTGTCTGCCCACATTGAACACGTTGTGGAAGCTGTGGCCCAAACTCCTGTTCCTATCCATATGATTCAGTGAAGGAGACAGAAAAGGCTCCAGCACAGGAGGAGGCCATTCAGCCCCCTTGAGCTTATTCTGCCATTCAATGAGATCAGGGCTGATCCTGATGTGCAGGTGCTGGATTGTTCTGGGATGGACAAGACTGTTTGTCGGGCAATACCAAATAATAGTCCAATGGACTGTTATTCAGAAAATTCAATGAGGTTTGTCATGAATCCATGCTGACTCTCCCAGATTCAATGAACATTTTCAACGTTCTCAGTAACGCTCAGACTTGATTAAAGACTTCAACAATTTCTCCACCACAGATGGTAGACAAACTGATCTGTAATCCCCTGGTTTTCCTCTTTTGTTCTCTGAAATAGCAGAGTGGCATGTGCAATTTTCCCATCCAGAAACATCGCGATGCATTTATGGACGCTGAAAGATTATAGTCAGGGCATCTAGAATGTGCTCGTTTACTTCATTTAAGATCCACAGATAGAAAATGTTAGACTCTGGGAATTTGTCACTCTTTAGTTCCATTAATTTCCTCATCACCGACATTTTACTGACATTAATTTTATTCAGTCCCTTTCCAGAACCTCAGTTAATTCATTTGAGACTTCAGGCAAGCTCTCAGTTTCTACAGTAAATCCTGAGGGAAAGTAATCATTTAACATATCTGCCATTTTTCCACAGTCACTGACAATATCCTCCACTTTCAGCCTTTATATTGGTGAACATTGCTCCTAACTTCCCAACGTTCCGTTTGTGGAACTGTAAAATTTCTTATTATTGATTTGATGTTCCTATCAAGGATCCTTTTAGGATCACTTTCTTTGTAGGAGCTGTTTCTTGGCCTTTGTACCTTTCTCATTCAGCAGGATCTGTGATTTTTAAAATTTTTGTAAATTTTTCTTCAGTTTTATTCTTTCTCTTATCTCTTTAATTGTCATCATCATTTGTTCTATGAAGTGGACCTTTTCCTTCTCAGGGTATAAATTCGTTTTGTTTCGGTTTTAAATATTATTTTAAACATCACCCACTGTTCTTCGCTGCTTTACCCATTAGCATATTTTCCCAGTTTACTGTGGACAGGCTCTTTGCCATCTCATTAAAGTTGTCCTTACCTTAGTCTCAAATTTTGGTAGCTTATTATTATTTTCACTTTCAAATGCTACATTGAACTGGATCATGTTACGATCACTATTTGATAAATGTTCATAAATTAGTTTATTAATTAAATCTGGGTCACAGCACATTACTTGGGTCAATATTGCTTGGCCCTTGTGCATCCAGGATATATTGCTTTAGCAAACTATTCCGGACACAATCCAGAAATTCACTATCTTTCCGACAGTCTGTTTGTCCTCCTCTTCCAATGTATGTTGAAACTTCCCTATTAATACTATTCTGGCTTTGCTATATACTTCTAGATTAGAGTTGTGCTGGAAAAGCACAGCAGGTCAGGCAGCATCCATCTTTACCTTTGCTATATACTGAGCTAATTTCTGCATTTATGAAATCCAGCATTTCAGAGCTGCTCCCTAGGGGTCTGTACACAATACCTAATACAGTTTTAAATCCTTTCCTGTTCCTCAGTTCTACTGAATGTTTTCCCCCATTATATCTTCCCTCACCATTGAACTCATCTTATGTCTAATCAGTAAGACTACTCCACCTGCTCTGCCATTTCCCTGTCCATCCCGTAAACTTTATAACCTGGTACTGTATATTTAGTTCCCAATCGTAACCATCCTGCAGCCATTTCTCAGTAATGGTGACTGTATCACAATCTCTAAATTGAGTTTTTGTCTGTTGTGGTATTTAATGTATTCCTTATGCTCTGTGCCTTTGTATATAGAATTATTATTTGGGATTATTCATTGGAACCTGTTCCCCAGCACTATTGTTGTATTCTCCTGTTTATTATTTATTTCTTTCAGTTTAGCTAATGTACTTCTGATAGCTTTGTATTTATCTGCTGGACGTGGAGAAGGATTCCTGACAGTTTCTTTACTCTGTTACCTGATATTGAAACGGTATTTATACCCCTCCATCCCCCAGTTACTGGTTTAATGTCTTCGTGCCCTCCCTATTTAGCCTTTCCGCTGGAGCATGGGTCCCATATTGATACAGATGGAGCTTGACCTAATGGTACGGGTCCTTCCTGTCCGAATGCTGATGCAAGTGTCCCATGAAAGGGAACTTCTCTTTCCCACAACACACCTTTAGCCAGGTGTTAATACCCAAATGTTCTTATCTCTTTGCCAATTCATTGCGTCTTGGTTAATATTCCAGAAATTAGAACTCTTGAGTTCTTGTTGTTCAGTTTTGTTCCTAATTCCTGATATTCCCCAAATAGGACCTCTTGCTTACTTTTGCAGATATTGTTTGTCCCAAAATGAACATCAACGACTGGATCCTCACTCTCCCACTCCGATATCCTTCCAAGCCAGTTCGAGATGTCCCTTACCTCATGGCAGGCAAAATGT
Organism: Hemiscyllium ocellatum; assembly: GCF_020745735.1. NCBI lineage: Eukaryota > Metazoa > Chordata > Chondrichthyes > Orectolobiformes > Hemiscylliidae > Hemiscyllium > Hemiscyllium ocellatum. The sequence continues at coordinate 16,064,823 of NC_083421.1, forward strand.
GGGACTGCTCACAAATGATGCTATCAGTCCCCCTCGTTATCGAATCCCCCTCTTTTCTTTGTGTTACCCCTGACCGAATGACACCTTGGACCATGGGGCAGTGGTCAGTTTGCCCAAACTCCCTAAATTCCTTTACTTCAACCATATGGTTAGCACTTACTTTATTCCTGTTCGATGAACTCTAGACCTGGAGCTCCTGCAATGCTAAATTCAGGCTGAATCGACCTGCCTCACTTGTAGTCACTCCCTCCTGTCCCTGACCACTGTCCAAAATTTGAAGTATTTAACCTATAGGGTGTGACCGTGTCTTGAAACACAGTGTCCGGGCAACTCCCCACTGCCTCCTCCACCTCACCTCCAGCAACTCTGAGCTGGAGTTCCTTAGCAACCAATACTTGCTGCATATGTGGTTGTTCTGAACTACAATAGGGTCCATGAGCTTCCACATCATACAGTACTACATATCACCTGGCCCTGTACCTGTAAATTATTTAATGGGATTTTAGTGCATAATTGTAAATTTCCGGCTGGTGTCTAATTTTCAATCTGTGAAGTATTTCAGTCAAGAAGACAGAGAAAGCTGCAGCACTGGAGGAGGCTGTTCAACACTTTGTGTCAGATTTGCTGTTTACTAACCTCATTCACAATGAACATCTCCGTTGTTGAGAAGTGATTGAGTCTGTTTCCAGAGACAGCAAACTGACAAATGTCAACTAATCAGAAAGAATCAGCATGGATTTAAAAAGGTTCAGACATCTGGTTGCATTTTTAGAGATCACTAATGTAGAACACCAGGGAACATCAATGGATTTTGTTTATTTGAACTTCCAGAAGGCACTCAGGAAGGTTTCACACAGGAGAACACATAGGATCGGTGCTAGGACCACAGTTTTGGAAGACGTTTCTCAATGACTTGGATGAAGAAATACAGCACCATATATCCAAGATTGCTGACAACATTGAATGAGATGGCTTGCAGGTGGTTACAGAGTTAGGGAGGGTGGAGAACTGCGAGGGATTTGAGAACAGGAATGAGCATTTGAAAATCGAGGAGTTGCTGGGCCGGGAGCCCGGGGGGGTAAGGTGGAATGGTGGAATGGGACTTGCTGTCAGTTTGAGTAAGGACAGCAGAGCTTGAGATGAGATGAAGCTGATGGAGGGTGGTGGCTGTGATGTGGTTGTTGACAACATCGGAATGGTCACATTGGAGGCCCAACGATATGGCTGAGATTTTCAGTGGCCGATCTTTGTGATGTGCAGGATTTGGGGCACAGATCAGCTTCAAAGATGAGGCCAAGGTTGCAAAGAGTCCATTGAGCAGCAGACAGTGCTCAGGGAGAGGGATGGGGTTGGTACCAGGAGCTGAAGAGAATGGCGTTGACCTTCTCAATGTGTTTCCCAGTGAACCCGACTCCTCAATCCTGACCACTCTCAGCTGCTGTAATTTTCACTGATTGGACACTTATTAATCGAGTTTCTGACCACAAAGAAAACCGTGCTAAAAAATTGCAAAAACTGTCAGATTGCAAGATTGAAACATTATCGAGAGGGGAAGTGAAAAAAGGAGCTCTGAGCCTCTGGACATTTGTTACTGAAATGGGGGAAATTAGACTTACAGTGTGGAAACAGGCCCTTCGGCCCAACTAGTCCACACCGACCCGCCAAAGCGCAACCCACCCATACTCCTACATTTACCCCTTACCTAACACTACGGGCAATTTAGCACGGCCAATTCACCTGACCCGCACATCTTTGGACTGTGGGAGGAAACCGGAGCACCCGGAGGAAACCCACGCAGACACAGGGAGAACGTGCAAACTCCACACAGTCAGTCGCCTGAGTTGGGAATTGAACCCAGGTCTCTGGTGCTGTGAGGCAGCAGTGCTAACCACTGTGCCACCGTGCCGCCCTGTGAAATCTGTGAATCATCTGCTCTCCCTTGAAACATACAGCACAAGAGGAGGCCATTCAGCTCCAAGTGCCTGTAAGTGACCCAATTAGATGCTCTGCCCAGAACACAGCTAATCTTTCCTTTTCAGCTCAACATTCAATTCCGTCTTGCAGAAACAGCACAAACTACCCCTTAACCGGGCTCCAAATTGGCATCGCATTCATTCATTCACTGGGTGACAAACTGCCTGGACTGGGAAATGGATCTCAGGATCCTAAACATTTCTTATTCCCCCAGACTCTTCATGCTGGGGAACACATCAACTTCAAAGTGCATTCTTATCTCATCCCGCTGTTCATTCTGTGTGTGAAAGGCTGGTTACTGTCAGCAGGATATTCAACTGCAGGATCCATCACCACAATGACCAATTCTGACCATATCCATTCTCCATAACCATTCAACTCGTTAGTGTCCACCGGCCCCTTGGTTTGAGACAGTGAGGGGACCACTCCCTTTCTGATAAATTGGGGTTTATGCAGCGTGTGTGGAGAAAGCTGGGAGGGGACATCGGAATCACAGTGTTCAGAGGTGGGACAAGCAGGAATAAGGGATTCTGTGGTCGAGGGACAAATGTAGTGCCAGGATGGGAAAGGTTGTGAAGATGGAAATAAGGGTCGATATGCTGGCGAAGATGTGGTGTTTTAAGCACAGATACTGGAAGCTTCAGTGGGCAGGAGCTCTATTTTTACTGTGTTTATTGGAGGGACCAGTCAAAAAGGAGGCCCATCTTTCATGGTCTTTTTTCAGGGACCAGTGGGAAGAAGGCCCATGGCTACTGGTCTCTCTTGTCATGTACACACAGTCATATATATGTCAAGGTCAACAGCACAGAAACAGGTACTTTCACTCAACTCATCCATGGCGACCAGATTTCCGAAACTGAACTAGTCTTATTTGCCGAGATTGGCTCACATCTCTCTAAGCTGAAAATGTGTTGCTGGAAAAGCACAGCAGGTCAGGCAGCATCCAAGGAGCAGGAGAATCAACGTTTCGGGCCAGAGCCCTTCTTCACATCTCTCTAAACCTACCTTGTCCACGTACCTGTCCAAATGTCTTTTCAATGTTGTAATTGTAGCACCTTGAGCACTTCCTCTGGCAGTTAATTCCATATACACATCACCCTTTGTGTGAAAAACATACTGCTCAGGTCTCTTTTAATTCTCGTCTCTCTCTCTCTCTTCCACAATTCCGGAACGAGAGAGGTGGCGGAAGTGGCGGAAAGTGATGTGATGTATGCAAAGGTTTAGGATGATAAGCACCTCCAAATGGACCCCACTGGAGATATATTTCTCTCCCCACCTGTATCAGCATTCCAGAGAGACCATTCCCTCTGTGACTCCATCGTCAGGTCCACATCTCCCCACCAGCCCACACCTCACTCCTGGCACCTTCCCCTGCTACCGCAGGAAGTGCAAAACCAGCGCCCACACCTCTCCCCTCACCTCTGTCCACAAGGGAACCTTTCACATCCATCAAAAATTTACCTGTACCTCTATCAATGGCATCTACTGCATCTGTTGCAATTGATGTGGTCTGCTCTACATCGGGGAGACAGGATGCTTTCTTGTAGATCATTTCAGAGAACATCTCAGGACACCCGCACCCACCAAACCCACCGCTCAGTGGCTGAACACTTCAACTCCCCCTCCCACTCCATCAAGGACGTGCAGGACCTGGGCCACCTCTACCGCCAAACCATTACCACCTGATGCCTGGAGGAATAATGCCTCCTTGGGACCCTGAAAATGCCGAAGGGCCTGTTTCCACACTGTAAGTAATCTAATCTAATCTAATCTAATCTAATAGCTTCCTCACGTCCCCTGCCATCCTGACCTGTCCATCACTACCCCGTCTGAACCATCACCTTTTCTTGCTTTCTCAGCTAATTTCCCCCAACTCCATCCCCTCCCTTTTATCTCTCAGCCCCTGACCCACAAGCCTCATTTCTGATGAAGGGCTTATACCAGAAACGTAGATTTTCCCGTTCGTTTGGTGCTGCCTGACCTGCTGCGTTTTCCTAGCCACACACTCTCAACTCTGATCTCCAACATTGGCAGTCCTCACTTTTTCCCCTCCGCATGTGGTCCCGGTTGCTTGATCACCAATTCAGTCTTTCTTAAAAAGAAAGACAAGGACACAGCATCACCAATGGAAAGCTATCAGCTTGGTGCTCTCATCTAAATTTCCATGTCACTAAAATGCTTTTTAACCTTCATTGTCATTGCAACTCGATATTCCATTTTTTTTTGTTCCGTCACGAGTCTGCACCCTTAATTCCTTCATCTCACCCAATTTTGCAATTACCATAATTTCCAATCGTAGAGATCTGTTGCTATTTGTAGTGAAACATGATTTTATGTTATTTTAAAACAGAAGATAAACACTTCTTTTTGATTCAGGTGCGATATATGTTGTTTGCCCTCTCTCTAAGAAGATCCACATTTTTCATCTAAGTTACTTGATAATTGGTTCCAGATATTTAATACATCTCTGTGTAAATTTGTCCAAATTTAATATGGTGTTTACTCTACCAAAGCCGCTAGCAATTCTTGTATGCATTAATACCACTGAGACTGTGTGCACGCACTTTATTGTTCCTCAGAATCCCTTCCAAGTTTCAGGTGACCATTCAATTTAAATGTTTTAGAATACACATGTTTTAACTATGAATCTTAGTATAGTTTTTGTCATATGTTTTAGTGTAGCCAGGCTCAGTGGCTTCGAGATTCCTGACATTCATTACAACTAATATTTCCACAGTACTTCCCTAACACTGAAATGTGTTATTGATGAATGGCATGATGGGTTAAGGGTGCCTCATCCATCACGATGTTGCAACTTTGAATGTCTGCAAACGGCTTCTGTCTCCAATGTCTCCCAGTTTCTCCAAAAAAAACACACAAGCAAGTTCCATCCACTCCACGTCAAGCAGAATGCGTTTATCACTATCAATCTAACAACTGACTGAGGTAACTGACTGATTACATGGTGCACTGAAAATCACAATATCTTTTATAAAAGATGAATGCATATCACTTTGTGGAGTGCACCTGTTAGCAGTGGGACATTGCTTGTCAGTAGAAAGGACATCCTTTATGTGTAATCGGTAAAGCTGTGTTTGGGATGTAACTGTATTGAGTGAGTTTGTTTGATTTGACACATCTTTAATGAACAAATTCTGATCTGGAACAGCGTATGCTTCCTTATAGCGATCATTTTTTTCCCCTCCATTTTCTGTATTGGAGTGAAGTCTTCTGTTGGTTTCGTTTTCCTTCCTCCACGTCTGATTTGATGTCTCTTACTTCCTAACACTTTGAAGAGCAGTGCATCTTCCGTTTCTTGTATTTAGCATCCGCAGGTATTCTGTCTACCCTATCCTCTCTCTTCCAGCTTTCAATAATTTTGCAAATATTTCTTTTCTGATTATCTATTGTTACACTTCGAGGCCCATCCCATCTCCAACTTGTTGTCTTAGTTTGTTGCTTGCTCGGGTCAGCTTCACCTTTTGCTTACCAGCCTCCACATCGTCTAACTGTCCTCACAATTTGCACATTCTCCCTGCGTGGGTTTCCTCCAGGTGCTCAGGTTTCCTTCCACTGTCCAAATATGTACAGGCCAGGTGAATTGGCCATGCTAAATTGCCCATAGTGTTAGGGGCATTAGTCCGAGGGAATGGTTCTGGGTGGGTTACTCTTCGGAGGGTCAGTGTGAGCTGGTTGGGCCAAAGGGCCTTTTTCACACTGTAGGGAATCTAATCTAATCTAATCATACCTGTCCCATTGCCTGTACTTGGGCTGGCCCTATCAGGGCGAGCAGGCACCTCTCATTCATCTCAATCAACTTTGCATTAGTCGGCTCCTCATTCCGGCTGGGAAAGCTTCCTGGTCATGACCCTGAAACTCCGGGGAATACTTGTGCAGTAAAATCCTGCAAACATTTTATATGTTCTGATATGATCTCCCATTTTTCAACATCACCTCTGTAATCTATCAGGGAAGGGTACTTGTTTCTTATTGCTAGTATCAGCACATTCCACAATGCGTTCTAGTTTGTCAAATGCTTTTAAAAAATGTTATTACCACGTGGATCAGCACTTAATGCTCCCAGATTCCCTCGCTCTGTGCCACTCGGAATGATGTGAGTGCCCCCCGATTCCATGACAGCGTCAGCGAAGTAGCCAACAGTTCACCTGCTTCATGTGCGACACCAGGTCCTGCGATGCAGCTTTTGAGGAATCTCTCACTATTCCTGAATTCTGTGGAATTTTTTCCCTTCTAACTGATGTGCCTTATTCATTTCCATGGGTTAATAAGATGATGGCGCCGAAGGTGGACTATCCTCTTCTCCATCTGTCCATTCATACTCTGAATCAGAAAATATCAAATGCCTCCATGTTAACGGGTGGGGTCCCATTGTGAAGTTAATAGCGCTCTCACTTTGAGTGCTTTGCTCTCTCTTGCTGTTGTACCGTCGCCAGTAGGCATCTTACCTGGTTCAGTTTCTCCTCCACCTTCTCAGCTGTCTCCTGCACTGCCTGAACTGCTTCTGCTACAGTGATGTTACTCTGTTCTTTTGCCGTCAATGTGACCTCAGGCTGCCTGGTTTTGTACTGGCACTGTTCTCATTCTCGACACCTAAAACATAAAGCTGTTGACAACATCCATCCTATCTACGATACACTGTTCTTGCCTCTAGGAAAGCCATAAGCACTCATGTACAGCAGCCTGAACAAATAACAAATTTTCTCTTTTCCCAGTGATAGTCATTCCCCATTCCTGCGGGACTTCTGAATAGTGCTAACTATTTAGGTACAGATCTCAATCCAGATTCTGCCACATTCTATCCTGGCATACAGAAGGTCTCCAGGGCATCAGGGTACCTTTCCATCCTTACCAACACTTTCCCAAATCCCATCCGCATCGCCAAAAATGCTCTCGATCACAAAGTGTACCCAAGTGGTTCTTTTGGGTTTGCTTAAAAGAGCAAACTCGACATCAGCAGTTTGATGTAGTATGACTGTTTATTAAGTAATAATTATAAGATTGAAAAGTAAGTAGAAAACACAATAATCCTCACGCCCTTCTGGCAGTTGGGGACCCCTTGAATAATGGCTAATCTGGATGTTTTGGTACATTCCTAGTTTCTTTTATGAAATCAGTCCGAGGTGAAGTCCAGAAACTTAGAAAAAGCTTTCTCTCTTACACAGCCAGCACAGAGACACAGACACAGAAAGCAAGCTGCTTGCAAATAGTTTTGGTCGTGACTTCCGTGTCATGTACAAGAATTTTCAAAGGACTCATTTAAGGTATCGAATATCATCAACAATTTTAGCCTTTCAGTCATCCTATACAAATAGTTTCCTCTTTTCATTGTGGATCCGATTTTTCGAAGGGCCCCTTCTGGGCTGCGTGATTCCATGATTGTGTGACCCTAAGTATTTTCCTAAGACATTGACGAAAAGGTTTCAGCTGAACATTGAAGAACAGAACCAAAACATTCACTTCCAATGTCTCTTGTGCAAAATATGTTGTTTCATAATTGTTACCACTCCATACTTATCCCAGTTGCTGTCATTCAACATTGTATGGATGGGCAATGGCCTGCTCTTAGAGACAGTAAATACAGCAGATGCTGGAAACCAGAGTAAATAGACGTGAAGCTGGAAAAGCACAGCAGGTCAGACAGCATCCAAGAAGCAGGAAATTCAACATTTCTGGCCAGAATCCTTCATCATACCTGGGAAGGGGGAGGGGGAGCCCAGAAATAAATAGAGGAAGGGGTAGGTCTAGGGTAAGAGTAGATGGCATGGTAATAGGTGGATGCGGGTATGGACTTATTGTAATTGGTCAGTGGGAAAAATGGAGCAGATCCATGATTTGAAAGATGAATAGTTTAGGTTAGGTCAGGAAATCAGGGAGGAGAGGATGGGCTGGATATGAGATTAGGATTGGGGAGGAGGGATTTTGAGGCTCAATTTCGAGGCCATTAGACTGTAAACTGTCCGGGTGAAATATCAAGTGTTGTTTCTCACTCAATTCGGTCTCACTCTGACAGTGAAGGAGGCAAAGATGGACATGTCACCAGGGGAATGGGAGGGGGAAATAAAACAGATGGCAACCGAACAAACCGGTTGGGTGCTGCTCTGCGAACTGATCCCCAAGTCTGCATTTGATCTCCCCGAAATAGAGGAGACCACATTGGGAACATCAATAGATCAGGGTGGATTCAATAGCTCAGGGTGGCACTTTTCTGTCAGATCTAGAAGGATAGTTTGGGGCCTTGGACGAGGTGAGAGGGGAGGTGTGAGGACACGTGTTGCTGCCCCTGTAATTGCAGGGGAACGTACCGGGTCTGATGGAGAAGAGAGCTGATGAGGGAAACGCAGAGTGAATGTTCATTGCAGAAAGCTGACAGGAGTGGGGAAGGAAATATTTCTTTGGTGGTGGGGTCTGATTGTAGGCAGTGGAACTGTCAGAGTGGGGTGGTATGCACCAGCAAAGATGACTCTATCCTTGGAGGCAGGGGGTTTGAGGGCAGAACTGTGGAAGATGGTGGAAATGCAGTTGAGGTGAATGCCATTCTTTCACATTCCAGGATGGATTGCATACTTTGAGTCGACACAAGTGCCGTTCCCATCCATGATAAGATATATATTGGAATGATGCAGAATCAGAGTGAACCTTGAATGATTTTGTATTTGATTTTTGAAGATTTTTTGTGCATGTCTCCAAAAATGCTTTGATTGCCCGACATGAGGCTATTTATCTGTGTTCGACTAGTAACGAATGCAAAGGAAAATAATATCACTGAGCTCATTTTCCCACATTATGCTCCATTCTCCTGTAATTTTGGAAGAGGGCACTCACTTCAAGTATTTAAATCCCATTATGAATCTCTTAATGATTCTTGAATATCTTTGTGTCCCTGCAGCAAATTCATCACCAATTAAAATGTGAGTTTCATCCAAATCACTTTTACATAGAAACGTAAGAAATCAGGGCAGCAGTTGTGAATATGATACACAGAATGTAACATTGACATCAAATGTCAGGGATTGCAGGTCACACTCAATAATGATACTTTTAACTATTTGGCAGTGGAAAGCAAACGTAAGTTATTTTGTCACTAGGATCGTGGCCAGAGAGCACAAGTTAAGATCAGTTTTTGAGTTGGTGCTGGAACTGCAGATGTTCAAGCAGTATTTCTTAATGGAAACAAGGTATTAAAGATCGAAAGTAATTAGGTGTAAACGCAAATCCCCCTGTTCGCAGTGACATTTTGGCTAAAGATCATTCTTAAGTAGTGTGAAAATGCGTCATCAATTTGTACCTTTCACTGTTCTAGGGCCGTTTGTTTCGCATTTGATGCCTTTGCTTGGATAGTAATTATCTTACACTTCATGAGACGCACTGATATGTGTCCCAAGTTATAGCTGTCATTTTTCAGGGTAGTCCACAGCCTCTGTAATAACAAGCGCGCTATTTTAGGTTTTTCAGGTTTTTGTATCTCCTTGTTTGGACGAACCATAGAACACAGAAGATTACAGCGCAGTACAGGCCCTTCGGCCCTCGAAGTTGCGCCGTCCTGTCATGCTAATCTGAAGCCCATCCAACCTACACTATTCCATGTACATCCATATGCCTGTCTAATGACGACTTAAATGCACTTAAACTTGGTGACTTCTACAACCATTGCAGGCAAAGCATTCTATACGCTTACTATTCTCTGAGTAAAGAAACTACCTCTGATATCGGACTTATACCTATCTCCACCCACTTTATAGTTGTGTCCCCTCGTGTTTGCCGTCCCCATACTTGGAAAAAGGCTCTCCCTGTCCACCCTATCTAATCCTCTGATTGTCTTGCATGTCTCTGTTAACTCATCTCTTAACCTTCTTCTCTCTAACGAGAACAGCCTCAAGGCCCTCAGCCTTTCCTCGTAAGACATTCCTTCCATACCAGGCAACGTCCTAGTAAATCTCCTCTGCACACTTTCCAAAGCTTCCACATCCTTCTTATAATGTGGTGACCAGAACTGTACACAATACTCCAAGTGTGGCCATACCAGCTGCAGAATAACCTTCTGGTTCCAGAACTCAATCCCTCTATTAATAAAGGCCAAAACACTGTATGCCTTCTTAACAACCCTGTCAATCTGGGTGGCAACTTTCAGGGATCTGTGTGCATGGACACCGAGATCTCTCTGTCATCTGCACTCCCAAGAACCCTACCATTAGCCCAGTACTTTGCATTCCGATTACTCCATCCAAAGTGAATCACCTCACACTTGTCCACATTAAACTCCATTTTCCACCTCTCAGCCCAGCTCTGCAACCTACTACAATGTCTCTTTGCAACCTACTACATCCTTCATCACTATCCACAACTCCACCAACCTTAGTGTCGTCCGCAAATTTACTAACCCACCCTTCTAAGCCCTCATCCAGGTTATTTATAAAAATGACGAACAGCAGTGGACCCAACACCGACCCTTGTGGTACACTGCAACTAACTGGACACCAAGATGAACATGTCCAATCAACTACAACCCTCTGTTTTCTTTCAGCAAGCCAATTACTGATGCAAACTGCTATGTCTCCCACAATCCCATTCCTCCGCATTTTGTATAATAGCCTACTGTGGGGAACCTTATCGAACGCCTTGCTGAAATCCATATACACCACATCAACTGGTTTATTCTCATCTACCTGTTTGGTCACTTTGTCAGAAAACTCAATAAGATTTGTTAGGCACGACCTACCCTTCACAAAACCGTGCTGATTGAACCTGATCAGATTATTCTTTTCTGGATGGTTATAAATCCTATCTCTTATAATCTTTTCCAACACTTTACCAATAAATGAAGTGAGACTCACTGGTCTGTAATTACCAGGGTTGTCTCTACTACCCTTTTTGAATAAAGGAACCACATTTGCTATCCTCCAGTCCTCAGGCACTATTCCAGTAGACAATGATGATTTGGAGATCAATGCCAAATTATCGGCAATCTCTTCCCTTGCTTTCCAGAGGATCCTAGGGTAGATCCCATCCAGACCAGGGGACTTGTCTATTTTCACACTCAATCATCTTGATGGTTGTTTCGTAGAATCTGTGCAACAGTTGTTTTCCAGTTGAGGTCTGTTGACCAGAGCATAGTTCAGGAGGGATTAGTTTCTGAGACCTCTCTGGGAAGCAGTGTGGTCAGTATCTAATTGTATTTTGTGACTGCTGTACAGAGCAATATATTTGAAGTCAAATAATTTATTTCCCGGCCACACACGGACAATCTCTTAAAATGTTACACGGGTCACAGCAGTTTTAAGTACAGAAACTCACATACATAAAACATTATTAAATAGACAACTTATACATGCAGCAACAGAAGCATTTATGTCAATCAATTCGCCAAAGCATTTTAACTAAATTTGCAACCCTGACTGTTTGGATACAAAGTAATCCCGCCAGTACAAGAGGTTCAGCTCTTTATTTGCATCGGGGCGCTTATTCCAATGCTCAGAAATACATGACAGCTTTTGAAGTATCCTCGAATGGTTTATTTTCAGAAGGATTTTCCAAATGGCTGACGTATTGTTCTGTAACTTCTCACAAATCCAACGTTCAGTTCCGTGACTAAAACAAAAGAAAATCTTCACCCCTGAACTTTCCACAGCAGGAGCTTGTGTCTCCATCTCGGGCAATTTAGGATATTTATATTTGCGAAGAAGAAAAATATCCTGCTGCTGGATATAAAGATGTGCAGATTTGTTAACTTGATTTTTCTATCCAGTCTGCATTTAGATCACATGGGACTCTCTCCAAACAGAATGAACATGTTTCAGATGGTTTCAGAGACTTCCAACCCATCTCAGAAAAAAAGTACGGTTTGAACTTAACCTTCTGATGAAGTCCTGCATTCACAGCCCTCTGGGCAACATCCAGAAGGAAAAGTTTGTGAAAACCCTGAGAATGTACTGTATTAGGTTCAAAATCTAACTCTGGGCTGAAGAGGGAGCGGACACTTTTTGACATTTCTGTTCAGTTCTATGTGTAAAAATTTTGTAGAGCAGAGAATGCTTAATTTGTTTATAGATGCAGTTTATTCATTGTCATGCTGCAAGATGACGCTGTGTGGGGGACGGTCTTGTTTTATGAATGTATTCGAAAGCTTGTTCTAGGCACGTAATCATTCCGTTCTTGATGACTGGAGGTTGGCAAACGTGCTGCCACTGTTTAAGAAGGGCGGTATAGACAAGCTAGGAAGCTATAGACCGGTGAGCCTAACCTCAGTGGTGGGCATGTTGTTGGAGGGCATCCTGAGGGGCGAGATGTATATGTATTTTGAAAAGCAAGGACTGATTAAGGATAGTCAACATGGCTTTGTGTGTGGGAAATCATGTCTCACAAAGTTGATTGAGTTTTTTGAAGATGTAACAAAGAAGATTGATGAGGGCAGAGCAGTAGATGTGATCTATATGGACTTCAGTAAGGCGTTCGACAAGGTTCACCATGGGACACGGATTGGCAAGGTTAGATCTCATGGACTACAGGGAGAACTAGCCATTTGGATAAAGAACTGCCTCAAAAGTAGAAGACAGAGGGTGGTGGTGGAGTGTTGTTTTTCAGACTGGAGGCCTGTGACCAGTGGAGTGCCACAAGGATTGTTGCTGGGTCCTCTAATTTTTGTCATTTACATAAATGATTTGGATGTGAGCATAAGAGGTACAGTTCGTAAGTTTGCAGATAACACCAAAATTGGAGGTGTAGTGGACAGTGATGAGAGTTACTTCAGATTACAACAGGATATGGACCAGATGGGCCAATGGGCTGAGAAGTGCAGGATGGATTTTAATTCAGATAAATGCGAGGTGCTGCATTTTGGGAAAGCAAATCTTAGCAGGACTTATACACTCAATGATAAGATCCTAGTGAGTGTTGTTGAACAAAGAAACCTTGGAGTGCGGGTTCATAGCTCATTGAAATCGGAGTTGCAGGTAGATAGGATAGTGAAGCAGCCGTTTGGTATACTTTCCTTTGTTGGTCAAAGTATTGAGTACAGGAGTTGGGACGTCATGCTGCGGCAGCACAGGATATTGGTTAGGTCACTGTTGGAATATTGCGTGCAATTCTGGTCTCCTTCCTATCGGAAAGATGTTGTGAAACTTGAAAGGGTTCAGAAAATATTTACAAGGATGTTGCCAGGGTTGGAGGATTTGAGCTACAGGGAGAGGCTGAACAGGCTGGGGCTATTTTCCCTGGAGCTTCAGAGGTTGAGGGGTGACCTGGTAGAGGTTTACAAAATTATAAGGGGGATGGATAGGATAAATAGACAAAGTGTTTTCCCTGGGGTGGTGAGTCCAGAAATAGAGGGCATAAGTTTAGGGTGAGTGGGGAAAGATATTAAAGAGACCCTAAGGGGCAACGTTTTCATGCAGAGGGCTGTACGTGTATGAAATGTGGTGGAGGCTGATACAATTGCAACATTTAAGCGGCATTTGGATGGGTATATGAATAGGAAGGGTTTGGAGGGATATGGGCCAGGTACTGGTAGGTGGGACTAGATTGGGTTGCGATATCTGGTCGGCATTGTCAGGTTGGACCGAAGGGTCTGTTTCCATGCTGTACATCTCGATGACTCTCTGACTGTATGACTCTTATACCGATTTCAGACATTAAGTTAGAGGTATGTATATTGTTTGAAAATAGTCACACTGTTCTGAAGAAAAATACACTTTGACCGGGTTTTCATTGGGAATGTGACAGGAACTTATTTTTTTAAATGCAAGGGAAAACTGAATCTTTAACGTTCTTTCTTTCAGGATAACCAGTTAAAAAAATACCAATATTGTCGCAAATGAATTTCCTGTCGGAGTCTCGATGTTTTTCTGTTTCATCTCACTCGGAAGACTGTGGTGCAACTGGGCAATTTTAAATTTCAGGACGATACATGGTTCTGGATCTCAGAACCATGATATCTTGATATCACAGTAGCAGGTGTTGCTGCTAGATATCCCTGAGCATCTGGTAAATGTCCAAACGGTTCTGCATACCTGTGCCTAGACTTTAGAAAAATTCATCTGGGGCATATGTGCCCGCAATCTGCCCTCAGAAATTAGAGATGGGTGGTGATAATCTTTCAAAGAAGTAAGGCCATTTTCAAACTTCAAAATGACTTCATTAATCATCATTTTCTAATCCATCTCCCTGTTGGGCTCCAGCACCCTCGACATGGATGGAAATATCAATGCCTGAATCATAACTAACAACAGAGGTGGTAACTAACTGGACACTGTGTGGAGAACAGAATGTTCTTTATATTCAATTTCACATAATAGTTAAAGGGCTGCAACCCAAATCTCCTTTGGAGCTGGATCATATATAATATTAACAAGAATTGCTCCATTGGATTTTCCCATTTTTCAAATGTTAATAATTTTACCAAGCTGACTGAGCGGATACTTCATCATATCCTTTATTTCTGACCTGAAATTACTTTGGGTCCCAGCATAAATAAACGGGTTGATGCAGGAGCTCAGTAACTGAAGCATGTATCCAGTTTGTTGGAGAACAAATATGGAATCACTGACATTGGAACCTGAAGAATAAGGCACATTCTCAATTCGGACATAGAATATCGTTACAAAGTATAAGAGATTTAACACAATGAAACTGCCCGAGATGGCAAAGAGTAAAACAATGGACTTTTTCCGCTTTTCCACCTCTGGATCACTCTGGTTCTGTCCACTGCTCTGAGTTCGGAGTCTCCTGCGGGCTCTGTTGGCCATGAGAATGTATCTGACGGTTAAAGCATTGAGCAGGAAAATCAGAATGAATGGCAGGCAAGGGTTTAAAATGGGTCGAATCCAGTCATATGCGGCCCATGCGGGTGACGTGTAAAATATTAATCTTATGGCGCAGAACCAGGGCACATTCTTAATTATGTATTTCGGCTCATATTGAAAATATTTGAAGATATTTTTGACGCAGGACAGTACAGACACAATTCCTATAACCCACGCTGCCATCTTCTCAGTACAATATTGCAATTTCAACTTCTGGCACGAAATGGCTACAAATCGATCAAAGGTAAATGCAACCGTTAGCCAGGCAGAACTGTCAATGGTTGTATAAATTAATACAGTACGCATACTGCACACTGGAGTTATTGACAGGAAACTAAATGGGAAATAAATCCCAGCGATCCGATTTAATATGACAGCCATGACCATAACCATGAGATCTATCACTGCCATGGATACTAAGTAATAAGTGACACATCCAGAGAGATGGCATCTTTTTCGAGATAGGATCACAATCACTGCAAGGTTCGCTGTAAGAATGCATGTACAGAAAGGAAAATAGTTACTGCTCTGCCTCTCTACAAAATTGAAAGTTTACTGGAAATTATCCCTTAATCGGGAGAATTAAATACTGAACGTAACATAATCGACTGAGTGTACTACTGCAGGCCAAGGAGTACCATAATGTAAGGAAACATACCAGAGTTTAAGAAAAAAGGAATACTCGCCCAAAACAGCTGGGTTTAAAATAGCTCAGCACAAGGATGGAAACCTGAGGTGTAGTTGCAATGCGCAGGAGAATGAGAGTAGGGAGGACAGGGACAGGATTTCAGGGTCACAGGAATGTGCTGGCAGACAGCAAATTGGTTTTAAGTGCGTCTACTTCAATGCCAGAAATATTCAACATAAGGTAGGTGAGCTTGCAGCATGGATAGGTACCTGGGACATCGATGTTACGACCATGGATAGAGCAGGGTGAGGAATGGATGTTGCCGGTTCCAGGATTCAGATCTTTCATTAAGAACAGGCAAGGCATTAAAAGATGGGGAGGTGTGGCCTTGTTAGTCAAGGATAGTATAACGCTGGCTGAAATAACTTTTGACAAGGACTCGTCTCCTGAGGTAGTATGGGCTGAGGTTAGAAACAGGAGGGGAGAGGTCACACTGCTTGGAGATTTTTATAGGCCTCTGCAGCGTTCCAGGGAGGTGGAAGAGAGAATTGGCAAGATTATTCTGGGGAGGAGTGAAAGGAACGGGATGGTCATTATGGGGGCTTTAACTTCCCCAACATTGACTGGAAATGCTATAACTCTAGTACATTGGATGGATCAGTATTTGTCCAATGTGTACACGTGGGTTTCCTGACATAGTATGTCGAAGGGCCGACAAGAGGGGAGGCCACACTGAATCTGGTGCTTGGAAATGAAGCAGGCCAGGTGTTTGATTTAGTTGTAAGTGAGCACTTTGGAGACAGTGACCATAATTCTGTTATGTTTAGTTTATCGATGGAAAGTTATAGGTAAATGCCACAGATCAAGTGTTATCGATGGGGCAAAGGCAATTATAATGCGATTAGGCAAGAATTCAGATGCATAGAATGGGATAGCAAAATGCAGGGGATGCAGACAATGGAAATATGGAGCTGGTTTAAGGAACAGATATTGCGTGACCTTGATAGGTATGTCCCTGTCAGGCAGGGAGGAAGTGATAAGATAAGGGAATCGTGGTTTACAACAGAAATTGCACTTATTGTTAAGCAGAAGAAGGAGGTGTATGTGTTGATGAGACAAGATGGTACAGATGAGGCGATGGAGAGTTACAGATCAGCTAGCAAGGATTTAAAGAGAGAGTAAAGAAGAGCGAAGAGAGGACACGAGCAGTCTTTAGCAAATAGAATAAAGGAGAACCCTAAAGCTTCCTATAGGTATGTGAGGAATACAAGGATGACTAGAGTAGGAATATGGCCAGCCAAAGACAGAGGTGGGATTGGAGAGGGGCTAAACGATCATTTATTATTGATCTTCACTCAGGAAAAGGAGAATATTGTAAAGGAAAAGAATGAGGTATTTGACTAGAAAAGATCGAGGTAAGTTATGAAGAGGTGTTATCAATTCTAGAAGAAGTGAAAATAGACAAGTCCCCTGGGCTGGATGGGATTTATTCAAGGATTCTCTGGGAAGCCAGGGAGGAGATAGCAGAGCCTTTGGTTTTGAAATTTGAGTCGTCATTGTCTTCAGGTTTAGTACCAGAGGACTAGAGGATTGCAAATGTTGTGCCCTTGTTCAAGAAGAGCAGTAGAGATCACCAAGGTAATTATAGACCAGTGAGCCTTCCTTCTGTTGTAGGAAAGGTTTTGGAAAGGATTATAAGAGATAAGATTTATAATCATCTAACAAGCAACAATTTGATTTCAGATAGTTAACATGGTTTTGTCAAGGGCAGGTCGTGTCTCACAAACCTCACTGAGTTTTTTGAGAAGGTGACCGTCAGGCTCACTGACGCCAACTTCTTGGGCGGCACGGTGGCACAGTGGTTAGCACTGCTGCCTCACAGCACCTGAGACCCGGGTTCAATTCCCGACTCAGGTGACTGACTGTGTGGAGTTTGCACGTTCTCCCTGTGTCTGCG
The DNA here is from genome assembly GCF_020745735.1 of Hemiscyllium ocellatum. Lineage (NCBI taxonomy): Eukaryota > Metazoa > Chordata > Chondrichthyes > Orectolobiformes > Hemiscylliidae > Hemiscyllium > Hemiscyllium ocellatum. The sequence goes on from NC_083421.1 coordinate 16,082,197, forward strand.
TGGGTTTCCTCCGGGTGCTCCGGTTTCCTCCCACAGTCCAAAGATGTGCGGGTCAGGTGAATTGGCCATGCTAAATTGCCCGTAGTGTTAGGTAAGGGGTAAATGTAGGGGTATGGGTGGGTTTCGCTTCGGCGGGTCGGTGTGGACTTGTTGGGCCGAAGGGCCTGTTTCCACACTGTAAATCTAATCTAATCTAAATCTAATCTAAGTGACAATGCATGTAAATGTGCGCAGCAAAGTTGACGTGGTATACATGGACTTCATGGTAGGTTCCACATGGTAGATTGTTGGAGAAAATGCACAGGCATGGAATTGAGGGTGATTTAGCATTTTGGATTAGAAACTGGCTTACTGAAAGAAGGCAGCGAGCAGTGATTGATGGAAAATATTCAGCCTGAAGTCCGGTTACTAGTGATGTGCCACAAGGATCTATTTTGGGACCACTGCTGTTTGTCATTTTTATAAATGACTTAGACGCAGGCATAGGTGGATAGACAGTACATTTGCAGTCGACACTAAAGTCAGTGGAGCAGTGGACAGTTTGGAAGAATGTTGAGGTTGCAGGGGACTTGGATAAGCTGCAGAATTGGGCTGAGAGGTTTCAAATGGAGTTCAATGCAGTTAAATGAGAGGTGATGCACTTTGGGAAGAATAACAGGAAGGCAGAGTACTGAGTCAATGGAAAGATTCTTGGTAGTGTGGATGTGCAGAGAGATCTTGGAGTCCGTGTACATAGATCCCTGAAAGTTGCCACCCACCATGATAGTGCTGTTAAGAAGGCATACAATGTGTTAGGTTTCATTCGGAATAAGATTGAGTTCTGGAGCTGCAATATCATGTTTCAATTGTACAAAAGGTTAGTGTGGCCACACTTGGAATATTGTGTACAGTTCTGGTCCCCATATTTCGGGAAGGATGTGGAAGCATTGGAAAAGGTGCAGAGGAGATTTACCAGAATGTTGCCTGGCCTGGAGGGAAGGTGTTTTGAGGAAAGGCTGAGAGACTTGGGTCTGTTCTCATTGGAAACACGAAGGTTAAGAGGCGATTTAATGAACACATGCAAGATGATCAGAGGATTAGATAGGGTAGACACTGAAAGTATTTTTCCTAGGATGATGATGTTAGATTGTACGAGGGGGTGTAACTACAAATTGAGGGCTAATAGATTTAAGACAGATGTCAGAGGCAGGTTCTTTACTCAGAGAGTGGTAAGGGCGTGGAATGCCCTACCTGCCAATGTAGTCAACTCAGCCACATTAGGGAGGTTTAAATAATCCTTGGATAAGCACATGGATGATGAAGGGATTGTGTGGGGGGATGATCTGAGAATAGTTCACAGGTCGGTACAACATCGAGGGCCAAAGGGCCTGTTCTGCGCTGTATTTTTCGATGTTCTATGTTCTAAAGCTTCTAATTAATAACACAATTATCAGAAAATAATAGTAGAAAGTACTTACCATTCATTTTATTATCATCCATGTGCCTATCCAAGTGTGCTGAAATGTCCCTAATGTATCTGACACTACTACCACCGCTGGCTGTGCAATCTATGTACTCATACCTCTCAGTGTCAAGAACGTAACGCCGAAATCTCCCCTCAACCTGCCTCCAATCACCTTAAGATCATGTCGTCTTGTGATAGCTTTTCCACCCTGTGAAAAAAGGTCTCTGACTAGTCACTCTATCTATGCATCTTGTACACCTCTATCAAGTCACCTCTCATCCTTTGCTATAATGAGAAAAGCCCTAGTTCCCTCAACCTTCCTTAAGACATGCCCTCCAGTCCTTGCAGAATCCTGGTAAATCTCCTCTGCACCCTCTCTAAGCTTCCTATAATAAGACGACCAGAACTGAACACAATATTCCAAGTGTGGTCTAACCAGGGCTCTATAGAGCTGCAACATAATCTCACGGCTTTCACACTCAACCCCCACCCCGCGGCTAATTAAAACCAACACACCAGAGGCATTCTTAGAAACCCTATCAACTTGGGTGGCAGTTTTGAGAGATCAATGGATGTGGATGCCCAGATCCCTCTGTTTCTCCAGATTGCCAAGAGTTCTGCCTTTAACGTGGAATCTGTATTCAAATTCAAACTTCAAAGAAAAATTACTTCACACTTTTGCAGGTTGAACTCCATCTGCCACTTCTCAGCCTGGCTCTGTATCCTGTCATTGTCCTGTTGCAACCTACAACAGCCCTTCACACTATCCTCAACTCCACCAACCCTCATGTCATCATCAAACTTGTTAACCCACCATTTCACTTCCTTATCCAAGTCATTTGTAAAAGTCACAAAGAATGGAAGTCCCAAAACAAATCCCTGTGGAACACTACTGGTCACCAAGCTCCAGGCTAAATAATTGCCATCAGCTACCACCCTATCTTCAATGGGCCAGCCAATTCTATATCCTGATAGCCAAATTTCCATGTGTCCTATTCCTCCTTATTTCTGAAGAGGCTACCAAGTTAAACTTTATCAATCGCCTTGCTAAATTCCATGTACATCATCTAGAGCTCTACCTTCATCAATGGGCTTTGTCATATCCTCAAAAATTCAATAAGACTTGTGTGATATGATCTGCCTCTCAAAAAGCCATGCTGACTATCCCTAATCAAGCTGTTCTTTTCCAAATAACCATAAATCCTGTCTCTCAGAATTCTCTCAAATAATTTGCCCAAAACTGATGTAAGAATGACTTTTCTGAAATTCTTAGGATTATCTCTATTCCCTTCCTTGAACATTTGCCACCCTCCAATCATTTGGTACTACTCCAGTGGACAGTGAGGATGCAAAGACCATTGCCAAAGGCACAACAATTTCTTCCCTTGCTTCCATAGTAATCTTGGGCATATCCCATCTGGCCCAAGGAACTGACCTATCCTCATGCTTTTCAAAATTTCCAAAACATCCTCCTTCTTAACCTGTTCAAGCATATCAGCTTGTTTCATTCTGTCCTCACATATGACAAGGTCCCTCTCATTAGTGAATGCCGAAATAAAGTATTCATTAAGGATCTCCACTACCTCCTTCATTATCCCTGATTGGCTGTACCCTCACTCTGGCCATACCCTCACTCTGTTCTACATGAGTGTAGAATGCCTTAGGGTTTTCCTTAATCTTACCTGCCAAGGCTTTTTCATGTCCCCTTCTAGCTCTCCGAAATCCATTCTTCAGTTCCTTCCTGGCAAACTTGTAACCCTCTTATGCCCTGTCTGATCCTTGCTTCCTCAACCTTAAGTTAGATGTTTCACATATCTTGCCAACCAAGGTTCATTCACCTGACCATCCCTTCCTTGCTTCAGTAGGACAAGCCTATTCAACACTCACAGGAAGTGCTTCCTAAACAACTTTCATATTACTGTAACGTATTTTCCTGACAATATGTGTTCACAATTTATGCTCCACAGCTCCTGTCTAATAGCCTTGCAGCTCTCCCTCCCAAAAATATATAACTAGGTAAACAACTGAATTGTCAATCGTGAGTTTGAAAAAGAACAAGAATACATTACATCAGAGCAAATCAGTCTCCTTTCAATTAATTATTGTAAAATTATTCACTGTTGAAAACTTGTGGTTTTCACTGCTGCCTCTCAGCGCCTGAGACCCGGGTTCAATTCCCAACTCAGGCGATTGCCTGTGTGGAGTTTGCACATTCTCCCCGTGTCTGCGTGGGTTTCCTCCGGGTGCTCCGGTTTCCTCCCACATTCCAATGATGTGCGTGAATTGGCCATGCTAAATTACTCGTAGTGTTAGGTAAGGGGTAAATGTAGGGGTATGGGTGCGTTGCGCTTCGGTGGGTCAGTGTGGACTTGTTGGGCCGAAGGGCCTGTTTCCACACTGTAAGTAATCTAATCTAAAACTTGCTCACAAGTATCCTCACATGATAGCAAGTGAAAGGACAGTTCACATTTGTCCGACATTACAGACTAACTGTTTATGAGGAAACAGCGCCACCTCCAAATTCTAAGCATCGAAGTCGACAACCTCGATGTTAATTTGCACCACTGCATCAGGCAGGGATGAGCTTTGATTTGGTAGGAAATCGCTTTCTATAATTTGGCATTTTCTCTGTGCTACACTGTGCTGTCTCGAGTAACGGAACTGCTTTTCTTTCATGGATGTTAGAAATGCAAAAAAAAAGGATCACATAGGAGAATTTCCACCTATTTATGTAATGTGAAGGATGTAATGAAAATGGCAAATATCTGTCGCATTGTCGGGAGCTGGGAGGGGAGGGGTAAAAAGTTTCACAATCACGTGTTAACAAAGAATCGCCATCAGCAGTTAATACAAGAATAAATAAGTGTGGAAGCAATTAATGGAGAATTAAACACAAAGAATTCTGTGTGTTAGTTTAGGGTCAGGGCTTAGTTCATCATCTATAAAATACAATTCTTAACATTGTTTACATCGTTGTCACTATCTTTGACTCTCATAATGCCCCTTTGTGAATACTTTAATTTACTTTAGTAGAGTATAATACGATAATACGACTTAGCTGAGTTTCATGAGAATTATTCCATCACTCACAGATCATGAGTAGAATTAATCTATGCATGTATCCTGACCATAAATGGAATATTGCACTGACAGAAACAATGGCAACAAGATGACCATCTAATTTCTGCTGTGATAGCAGTTTCAAAATTCAGCCACTTGAATGTTGTTTATACCGCAATTGTGTAACATTTCTGTATGATAACGTCACTGGTGACTCACCAATAACAACAACAGTGCCAATAGCACAACAGAATTACATTTATGTTAGATTATGCATACTAAGGCACCAACAGTAGCAGTGCAAACAGTCAGATGTACATCGCTAGAATTTAGCAGTGATCAGGGAAATTATGAGTAAAATGATAAATCATAATTTTGTTTTTTAAAAAACTAAACGAATAGTTGAGAGTTTAACATCAAGAAGCACTGCAAGTAAATGAGTGAACTAATGCTTTTTCAAAGTGAGAAGCTGTGGCCTTTATGCTGTTAAACTGTGTGATGAAATCAGATAAAGGATAACTTCTAATGTAATGAATTGTTACCGTATAAATGAAAAACAGAAATGAAACCGGAGAAGAGGAATGGCCATGTTAAATATAACGATGGGTTGTTACATTTGTGAATGAAAACAAAACCAATACAATAAATGATATCTATACACTGTCCAATGGCAATTAGTAGATTGAATGGTTTAATGGAGCTAAATAGTGCTTCCCACAGCTATAAACTAACTACAGTTATTGTACAGTACCTGGAACCCCGAGAGCAGCAAGGAGAGGATAATAAATGGCAAACACGAGTCCGGTTGCTACTCCGTGCATTTCTATCAAAAGCTGTGACTTTTTTCTGCAATTCATTGAAAACCATCACAATTATAGTTCTTGTTGGCTCCAGGGAGAAACTTGTTTACATTCATTTGGAATTGAACTGACAATCGGATGAGTTCAGCTGTGCCTCATTTGTTGTTTAGCTTTTGATGGAAATGAATATTTTTCATCGAATCTAACTAGGATAAAAACTGAAGTTCTCAGGCACTGTGGAAAGATTCTAGACATATGTCTTTACTTTCAAGGAAACATAACGTTCTGTATTTTTGTGTCATTTTGTGTAATTTTGTGTTAATTTACCTGAACCTCCAAGAAGGTCATCTACTGTATCCGTTGCACCCAAAGCGATTTTGGGGAGACAGGGCGCCAACTTGCGAATTGTTTCAGAGAACATCTCTGTGACACTTGGACCGACAACCTCACCGTCCGGTGGCTGAGTACTTTAACTCCCTCTCCCACTCCACCAAGGACATGCAGGTCTTGGGCCTCCTACATTGTCACACCCTAACTACCCGACACCTGGAGGAAGAATGGCTCATCTTCCACGTTGGGATCCTGCAACCACACGGGATGAATGCGGATTTCACCAGTTTCCACATTTCCCCTCACCCCACCTTATCCCAGCCCTAAGTCTGCAACTCGGCACTGCCCTTTGACCTGTTCATCGTCTTTCCCATCTATCTGCTCCTCCCTCCTCTCCAACCTATCACCTTCTCACCTACCTTCATCTACCTATATACCATTCTCAGCTAAATCCCCTCCAACTCCATCCCCCTCCCCTTTATCTCTCAGACCCTGGCCCACAAGCCTCAATCCCGATAAAGGGCTTATGCACGAAATGTCGATTCCCCTGCTCCTGGGATGCTGCCTGACCTGCTGTGCTTTTCCAGAACCACAATCTCGACTCTGTGTTTGATGTCAGTCCAAAGCTATGGCCTTTACAACTGAATGCACCGAGAAATGGAAATTTATCGATGCTCTCACTCACGATCATCACTGACTCACTGTTGTCTTGAGTCAGGTACAACAAGTGATTCCAAATGTCATTGATATTCTACTGTAGTGTCAAGTGGTTACGTTCATTGTGCATATGCCCACCTCTCCGTGAATGTGTTCTGTGCAGAAATGTAATGTTCATTTCTGAAAGAAAGTCCAAATACATGCAGGTTATCTGGATAAGCCATTGGGAAAAACCCATGTGCCATTACAGGAATAGGCTGTTTGTGGGTGCGATGGGGTGATGTTTCTGGGTGTGAGGCTCTTTGGAAATGCAGTGAGACTCAATGGGCTGAATAGCCATTGTCTGCACTGTAGGGATTCTATGTTAGCTTGATTCTATGATTCTCTGAAACATTAATAATTAGCAGCCTCATTTCACAGGTGAATTAGAGCGCAGTTTCATTTATTGATAATATCTTCATCCAATAACAATTAAGTTTCAGGCCAACTTGACCACTTAGCTTGAGGAAATTTTATTATAACTCTCTAGTTTCTTGCATTTTGTTGGTTCTGCACTCATTTAATTAAGTGGTGGGTATTCTATCATACTCTTGACTTGTGCCTTGAAGATGATGGACAGGATTTGCAAAGTCAGGAGGCTCGTTACTCGCTCTAGGGTTTGTAGCCTCTGACATGCCCTTGCACCCTTAGCATTTATGTGGCTTGTTCACTTCAGTTACTGATGAACACAATCCTCCAGCATTTTGGGAGCAAATAATTGTCCAGGAGTTGAGATGACTAATCTCCCGTAAAAACAAAAATCTTCCTTTGTTATGATGCAAACCAGTGGAAAGATTTTCCCCTTGATTCGCATTGATTCATATTTTGTTAGGTCTCCTTGATGACTGTTGTAGAGGCCCATGACTAAGTTGACAAGATGGCCATTTTTTAGCTAACTCAAGATGGGCAAAAGGGTTTGACAGTTATGTACAGTCAATATAAACAGTCAATTCTAAATGTATTGGTTCTCTAATAAGGTGCAGTTTGTAAGGTCTACTTTAGCCACAGTTCCAAGTTTGGTTTTAGTAAAAAGTAGAAGGATAAGTCTGATCCTATAGTAATTTAGGTAACTGTAGAATTAAAAAAGGGCAAACAATAAATCAGTGCGAAAAGTTGCATTTCTTGAAAAGACTTTTCAAGGCAATCAGGAGGCCTAATCCATTGTTAGGGAAGATAGATGGTGTAAACACACCCTCCAAAAATATTGGTAAGTGTGGATAAAAGAGAGGTCACGACAAACAGAAATAAACAATTAAAACATAAGTGCAGCTGTAGATAAGGTGAACAAGTTCTTACATCCAAAGATCAAGGGAAGAGTGACAAAAACAGATTTAAAGTTACAGAATTAAGATGTAGCTATCTCCGACTGGTTTGTAGAATCTAAATAATTTTTATTTAATAGCTTTGTAACGTTGTGAAGCGATTGAATTTCATTATCAGTGGAGTTCAAACAAATACTTTTTATTAGAAAAAGGTAATTAATGATTGAATAAACGAAAGTGTTCAAAATGGAAGTGTAAAGCTTTATTTAAAAATGAAACTTCAATTTAAATCCAGTTATAGCATGTAGATATCAGTTGCAAGTCAGAAGGACCATTGCTTGATCTGACAGGCTGAAGAAAGAGAGGTGTTGTTCTCGGTTAGTCAGTTGTTAGAATAACTTTACATTGGAGTTGATTTTAAAGTCCGTAACAATTGGTAGAATTTAATATCCTTGCTAAATTTGTAAGAATTCTCAGTGAAACACAACTATTTAAGTTCTCAGTCAATAGAGCAGTGCAGCTGGCAAAGGTCTAGGAAGGGATAAATCTGTCAGAAGCATTGTAAGATCACAAAGGCACATGATGGAGGTACCTGGAAAACATCATGTGATTATGGGAGGACCTATGGCTGTCCATAGAGTTGTCCATCATCAATCATGTGGTTATTGGATTGGATATATAGATTAGGGGGATGTGGCTAACAATGACATCAATGTTGCATGGAATTGCTGGGGAATTCAGAGCATCATTGACCTCTGATCTGAGCTGGTTATTAAGAGGGAAACTGTGTCCTCAAAAAGACCAGGTTTGGAGTGGTCCCTGGCCTCTTAAACATATGTGATCATAAAGCAATGAATAAAGATTGCTTATGCAAAAGAATACAGTACATAAAACTCCTTTTTGCAATTTCTCCCTAGACAGACTCCAATTAACCAATGTGAGGTTTATGCAGACTTTGGTCAATATTTTTACCAGTCATCATAAATATCTGATGTTCAGAAATGCTGATGAAGGAACAAAAAGTTTGAGAGGCAAGCTACCATTGTTAGTGAGTATTGAGTCACATAGCTGGTAAGATAACATGGATGATATGGTAGGGGAGACATGTGACCCTGTTTGAGAGACTTTTCTGCTGCAATCTCTTATGTCAAAATAAGAAGCAAGATACTTTGAGCGATTTTCTTCTTACCAGTTAATCTTCTTCATTATCATCATCCCCATTGTTATGGAAATCAAGTCCATGATGAAATCATTTTAAAGTTAATATAGGGTAATGCAGTAAGGATTTCTGAAATGATGCCACATTGAAAACAATTATTAATTACAATTAATTTAATTTTAGATCCTTAAACCAAAGCTGTTTATTTCATTGTGTTTGTATTGAACTGGAGCCCTAAATAAATTCCACAGGCTGTCAGAGGTCAATTGAAATGCAATCAACAGATCTCAGGAAATGAGATGGATTTATCGCTAGATTGTGCAGCACACAGACAGGTCAGACAGGCCAATCTAGCTTAAAATGAACAATGCAAAATACCTTATGCCTTGAACAAGCAGATGTTGAAAAGAACTGACAGTTCCATGGTAACAGATGATGGCTATGAGCAAGTAACTGAACTAATTGAAAACCTGTAAACATTCTTGGTATCATGTGAAACAAATAGCAGGACCAAACAAAAGAATACTTTGGCTTGCATATTCAAAAACCTGCTGGAATAGAATGCCAGGCATATCAGTGATCTCAGTAACTATGCAGTAAGTTTACTCTGTCTGAAAATATTATTGGATATCTCATTCCATGTGAGGCATAGACATTTTGATGTTGGGAGCAACACTGAGTGAATGTAACTTCAAAGGAGACCTTAGTTACTGAAAAGAATCATCAGGAGAATTAATGAGTAATTAATGTAACAAAGTACATTAGCTACAGGTCGTAAAAGAAAAAAATGGGGCTTGAATAAGACATTGTACAGTTGTGAAATCACTTGAACCAAACATGCAACGGAATACACACAACAATATAAAGGTGCCCAATGCATTTGCCAAATTGTAATAAATACCAAACACAATAGCCTATCTCTTTGGTAAATGTTCATCAGTCTGCAACTTCAGTGAGGATTAATGTGGCCGCCATTTTAAGAAACACGTTTGTATAAAACTGCTTCAACAAGTACAGCAAATAAAGGATGGCTTATTCAGCTTCAATGGATAAATGAAACTTTCATAACATATGAATGCAATCATATCAGCCAGAGCTTTAAAGTCCCCCCCCACTGATACTCGTAGTCAAAGCATTATTACAGCATATCTGTGGAGCAGGTGAGACTTGAACACAGGCCTCTTACTCCAAGAGCAGGCATAAAACCACTGCACCATAAGAGGGCCCTGCTGTCACACGCCCCTGGAACAGGTCAGACTTGAACAGAGGCCTCTGTTCAAGTCCATAACCAAATCATTTGCCCACATTTCTGCCACCTCCAAAAAGACCCCACCGCTACAGATATATTTCCCTGCCCGCCCCTTTCTGCCTTCCGCAAAGACCGTTCCCTCCGTGACTACCTGGTCAGGTCCACAGCCCGCCCACAACCCATTCTCCCATCCTGGCACCACCCACTGCCAACACAGGAACTGTCAACCTGTGCCTCCACCTCCTACCTCACCTCTATCCAAGGCCCTAAAGGAGCCTTCCACATCCATCAAAATTTTACCTGCACATCAACTATTATCATTTATTGTATCTGTTGCTCCCGATCCAGTCTCCTCGACATTGGGGAGACTAGGCACCTCCTAGCAGAGCGCTTTAGGAAACATCTCTGGGACACCCGCACCAATCAACCACATTGCCCCATGGCCCAACATTTCAACTCCCACTCTGCCGAGGACATGGAGGTCCTGGGCCTCTTTCACCGCCACTCCCTCACCACCAGACGTCTGGAGGAAGAACGCCTCATCTTCCACCTTGGAGCACTTCAACCCCAGGGCATCAATGTGGACTTCAACAGTTTTCTCATTTCCCCTTCTCCCACCTCAGCCTAGTTCCAAACTTCCAGCTCAGCATTGCCCCCATGACTTGTCTGGACTTGTCCTACCAGCCTATCTTCTTTTTCACCTATCCACTCCACCCTTTCCTCCCTGACCTATCACCTTTATCCCCTCCCGTACTCACACATTGTACTCTATGCTACTTTCTCTCCACCCCTTCCCTCCTCTAGCTTATCTCTCCACCCTTCAGGCTCTCTGCCTTTATTCATGATGAAGGGCTTTTGCCCGAAACGTTGATTTTGCTGCTCCTTGGATGCTGCCTGAACTGCTGTGCTCTTCCAGCACCACTAATCCAAAATCTGGTTTCTAGCGTCTGCAGTCATTGTTTTTACATTTATATCCAAGGACAGACATACTCCCACTGTGCCACAAGAGGGCCCTGCTTTTGTACATCTCTGGAGCAGGTGGAACTTGAGCACAGGGCTCCCTGTCCAAGGGCTGGCACACTACCACTGTGCCACGAGAGGTTATTTCTATGACCCAATGATAACAATCTGAACCAAATCAGCCCCAGTATCACTTGAATTGCAACATAATTAATTCAAAATATTCAAATACATTCAAACTTCCTAAATTATTTCAAAACAGACTTGAGGAGTAACAAATATTGGATATCAAATTCATAACTTAAACAATAAAGTATTTGATTTTTAAGACTGTAACTCCAGCAAAACATGATTTGGAGATGCCGGTGTTGGACTGGGGTGTACAAAGTTAAAATTCACATAACACCAGGTAATAGTTCAACAGGTTTAATTGGAAGCACACTAACTTTCGGAGCGACGTTCCTTCACCAGGTGATAGTGGAGGGCTCAATCGTAAAACAGAATTTATTGCAACAATTTACAGTGTGATACAATTGAAATTATACATTGAAAAATTGATTGTTAGGCCTTTCATCTGTTAGAATATAGTGATAGTTTCACATCTTTCATGTGAAAAACTCAAAACCTTTTTTCTAAAAAATTGCAATCTCGGGTTAGCTGTGGGGTGAATTTGTACTTGCAGGGTTACATTATACTTTGCTCAAAAACTGCATGCATTCATGTAGAACTCTGAGCTCAAAAACTGCATGAATTTATGTAAAACTCCGTGATCTCACTTTTTAGATTAGAATCAATCTAAGCATCATGGCATAGACAGAGAACACAGGGGGCCAACACCTTCAACATATTGTCTAGCTATCACCATTGTTAACAGATAACCCGAGAGTGCAGCTTCTTTTTAAAAAAGGGTTTGTGATTTACACATGAAAGAAGTGAAACTATCACTGTATTCTAACAGATGAAAGGCTTAACAGACAATCAATATTTCAATGTACAATTTCAGTTATATCACACTGGATAATTTTGCTATAAATTCTGTGTTACGAATGAGCCCTCCACTATCACCTGATGAAGAAGCTTCGATCCGAAACCTAGTGTGCTTCCAATTAAACCTGGTGGACTATAACCTGGTGTTGTGTGATTTTTAACTTCCAGCAAAATAGGGAGGTACAACAAGGTAATCTAATATTGATGTGTGGCAATCATTATCGGAAGAATCATTTTTGCAATGGTTTATTTAGTTTACTGGATATAAATAGATTGCATCACATGATTTGAGGTAAGTTCAAATGACAACATGTTTAGTTATGCCACCTAGATTAAAAATCCAGAAACGTCACAACAATGCCAGAATATTTGAGATGAAGGCAATGGCCAGCGGATCCCGAAGAATTAAAGTGTGTTACAGGTAACATGGAGTTAACAACAATAAAACATTTGAACCGTTTCTTCACAATTTTGCAATTCTCTGATCAGCGATGTATATTTGTAACTCCAGATAATCTGTAAATAATTTAAATTATCTCAATGTCACTGCTCATTCTGAACTCAACTGGAGATCACCTAAATCCTGGATTCAAGGTTACATGTTCAAACGGCCCCTGAAAACTAGGAGATAGAAAGCACCAAGCTTGAAATGTAAGAGATATAAAGCCCTGAGTAACCTCTTGGAATAAATTTGTTCGGTGCCTAGACGTAGGTTTCCCAGAATGTTGTTGCTCGACAATGGCTATGTTTAATAATATCTGATTGGATGTATCCCTGGTTCTTGAAAAATTGAGGAAATATTTTTGTTTTATTTTGTTTCTGAAGAAGGTGTTGCAGGTGTTTGAGACAATCTGGACAACCCATTTACTTAGAGAGGCCTTTATCAGAGAGTTCTACTCATCTCCTTCTGACCTTAAATATATATTCTACTCATCTCCTTCTGACCTTAAATATATATTGTCTAGTTATTGATACATCTACTAAGGAAAAATAAAGTACCCTCAAATCCAAAGTACCTACGCCGTTAATAATCACTCATAATGTTTCCTTATAATGCAGACAACCCGGGTCCAAAGAACATGGCATTAAGTCTACCACTTGACCATGTCCAATATGATCATCCACTTATTACAAAGTGGTGACCAGAATTGCACACAATACTCCAGTTGTGAGAAATCTAGTATTTTTTCAATTCCAGCAGAAACTCATACGAAATGTGCCGCACACAATACTGAAAAAGAAACTTTTTTCTTACTTCCCTTAAGTATAACCCAGCTACCTTTGTAAATTGCTTTGTACGTACAACAAGGACCCTTTGATATTCATTACAGTCTGTTGTGTACCATTCGTAGTGTACTGTCTTTACTGTTAACCTTCACACTTTGACTTGAATTTATCACTGCTCTGTCCACTTGACCAGTCAGTCGACATATTTCTGCAGGATGTGGGCAGGGTTGTGGAGAAGATGAGATCTGCAGATGTTGGATATCAGTGTCAAGAGTGTGTTGCTGGAAAAGCACAGCAGGTCAGGGAGCATCTGAGGAGCAGGAGAATTGACGTTTTGGACCTGAGCCCTTAATCAGGAATGAAGCTGGGAGTCTCGGAGTAGGATAGATAAATGGGAGAGGGGTAGGGCTGGGGAGAAGGTAGCTGAGAGTGCAAAAGGTGGATGTAGGTGGGGTAAATGTGATAGGTCAGAGAGGGGGTCGACAGGATAGGTGGGAAGGAATATTGACAGGTGGGACAGTTCATGAGAACAGTGTTAAGCTGGAAGGTTGGAACTGGGGTAAGGTGGGGGATGAAATGAGTAAACTGGTGTAGTCCACATTGATGCCCTGGTGTTGAAGGGTCTCAAGGCGGAAGATAAGATTTTCTTCCCCCAGGCGTCGGGTGGTGAGGCTGTGCATGTCGTACTTTATAATGATATAATTGCTTTGGAGGCATTTCTAAAGAGCTGCACAAGGATGATTCTTGAGGTTAAGAAATTGGTTGATGAAAAATGGCTGAACAAGTTGAGGTGGCTCTGTGGTTAGCAATGCTGCCTCACATTACCCGGGTTCAATTCCAAACTCGCTCTGTATAGAGCTTGCACATTTTCCCCATGCCTGCGTGGGTTTCTTCCCTCAATCCAAAGATGTGCATGTTTCATGCTGTATATCTCTATGACTCTATGTGCAGGTTCAGTGAATTGGCCACGCTAAATATCCCATAGCATTGAGGGATGTGAAGGTTAGATGCGTTATTCAGGGGTAATGGAGGAGAATGCATTTGGATGGGATAAACTTCGGAGGATGAACTTGTTAGGCCGAAGAACCTATTTCCACACTGTATGGTTCGCATTACTCATTAGAATATAAAAGATCGAGGGGAGGTCATGTTGACTGAGGAGAGACATGTCTATCTTTTGCTCGTATTAATATCTGATGAAAGTTCATTGTCTAACTAGGCTTCATAGGCATCAGTACTTATTTATTGTTTAGTTAAACTTGCTGGTTCAAATGTCAGCATTTTATTGAAGATCAAGCAGAAAATCCCTTTCAATGCACTGCATTATAAATACCTAACAGGTTAATTCGGCTATTGTTGGTGCCCATGTTTTAGGGAAATGAATTGGATGGGCATTTAATAAATATCTGGAATAAGATACGTAATGGTGACATAAGAGTATTGCCAATTGTCTTTTAGATGAGTAAAGAATAGCCTGACATAGAAATACTTATTGAATCATATCAGACAGACAATGACTGAGAGACCACATCACTTGGTATATCCTATGAAATGCGTAGGACAGGTCTTACATTCCCAACTATCTGCTCCATCCTCCTCTCTACTGATCACTTTCAGTCCCACCTTCATCGACCCATTACTTTCTCAATTAGCTTTCCCCCTAGTCCCACCCCGTCCCATTTATATCTCAGCCCCCTTGACCCATCAGCCTCATTCCTGATTAAGGGTTTATGCCCAAACGTCGATTCTCCTGCTCTTCGGATGCTACCTGACTGGCTGTGCATTTCCAAAGCCACACTCTTCAACTCTGATCTCCAGCATCTACAGTCCTCACTTTCTCCCATTTAAATAATACTCTGACTCACTATTTTTACTTTCAGACTGGACGATATCAGTTTTACCAACATTGTACTATCTTCCAGACCCTTGCCAACTCACTTAACTGATCCAAATCTCTCCGCAGACTTTACACATTCTCTGTACACTTTGCCTTTCCACTCAATTTAGTGTCATCAGCAAACTTGGATACATTACACTCGGTCTCCTCTTTTAAATCATTTATATATATCATGAACAGTTTCGAGCCCAACACCAACCACTGCAGCACTCCGCTCAGCAATGATCACCAACTAGACAAACACTCATTTATCCCAACTCTCTGCTTTCTATTGGTTTGCCAGACCTCTATCCAGGCTAGTACATTTCCTGCAATTCCATGCATTCTTATCTTATGAATGAGTCTTTTATTCGGCACCTTATTGAATGCCTTCTTGAAATCTATGCATAAAACATCCACCTGTTCCTCTCCATCCTCAAAGAACTCCAGTATGTTTGTCAAACATGACCTTCTCTTCCTGATTCCATGCTGCATCTGCCTGATGGAATTCTTTCCATCCAGATATCTCACTATTTCTTCTTTAATGATAGCAGCCAGCATTTTCCCAACCTCAGATGTTCAGCTAACTGGCCTATATTTATCTGCTTTTGCCTACATCCTTTTTAAAACAGCGACGTGACGCTCTCTGTCTTCCAGTCTTATAGGACCTGCCCGAAGTCCAGTGAAATTACCACTAACGCATCTATTATAAAATTCGCGATTTCTTTCAGCACTCTGGGATGCAATTGCATCAGGACCAGAGGGCTTGTCCATCTTGAGACCCTCAAGGTTGCTCAACACTACCCCTTTAATGATTGCAATTGCAATGAGGCCCTCACCTCCCATCGTATCCTTAACATCATTCTTTGATATGATAGATACACCTTTCATTGTAAAAACTGTCTTTTCTAACGTTTGGTCTGGTATCTGCATTCCCTCCTTTTGCTTGGACTTGCTTTCTGTCATCTCGATTTGATTCCTCACACTGCAGGGCAGTAACTAATACATGTTTCTACGCTGACGTTGTTCAAAATCTCGGCCGTTTGAGCAATGCCCAATATTAATTCACCTTTCTCATCCTGCGAGGGACTTATGACCACTTTAACCACCCTTTTCCATTTTATATATTCAGAAGAAACTTTTCTGATCTGTTTTTATATTCTATTGTATGCTTTCTGGTTCTTTCTTGCTTTTCAAAGTGTTCCCAATCTTCCAGTTTCCCGCTACTCTAGGCTACTTTGTAAGCCTGAGCATTTAATAGGACGCCTTTCTTTATTTCTTGGTTATCCAAGGCTGGCTCTTCCATGCCTTGCTATCCTTGTTTTTGCCTGGAATATATTTTCCTTGAGCACTGTAAAAAATCTCTTTGAAATCCTCCACTATTCCTCAACTGTTCCACAATATACCTTGTGGTCCCAATCTAATTTAACTCAATTCACATCCCACTATCGACTCCCTTGTTTAAGCATAGTCAAATATCACAAAACACCAGGTTATGGTTCAGCAGGTTTATTTGGAAGCACTAGCTTTCGGAGCGCCCTCCTTCATCAGGTGGTTGTCATAACCTCCTTGTTATAGATGAAACTATTACATCCTCCATTTATATCTAATATTCAACCATACTGTGATCTCTCTTTCTGAGAGGATCCTTAAGAAAGAAATCATTAATTTTAGCTGTGTCATTACACAGCACCAGAACTTAGATTGTATGCTCTCTTGTACGTTAGGTAACTTGCTGTTCAAGAAAGTAATCACTGATGAGTTCTAAGAACTGCTCTTCAACACTGCCTCAACTAACTTGATTTGGCCAACCAACGTGCGTGTTAAGGTCCCCCATGACAATTGCTGTTCCATTCTTACATACGTCAGATATTTCTTGATTGATCACTTGTGCCACTGCAGCATTATTATTGCAGGCCTGTAGACTGTTCCCACCAGTGACTTCTTCCCCTTACAATTCCTGATCTCCATCCAAAAGGATTCAACGTTTTGTTCCTTAGATCCTATATGGTCTCTCCTTATCGCCCTAATCTCATCCTTAATTAACAGCGTGACCACAAGTCTCTTATATTCCTGCCTATCCTTCCTAATTACCTGATATCCTTGGATATATAATTCTCATTAACACCACCCTGCAAACAACTTTCTGTAATGACAATTAAATAATACCCCTCTGTACTGATTTGCACAAGAAGTTCATTGACTTTATTTTGAAAACTATGGGCATTCAGATATAATGCCCTTATACTCATTGTCCCTTTAGAATCCAGCAATCTCCCTGTCATTTGAATATGATTCTGTCACCCAATTTTGCTTGATGCCTTTTCTAACTTTTGGTCTGGTCTCTGCATTCCCTCCTTCTGCTTGGACTTGCTTTCTGTCATCTCGATTTGATTCCTCGCACTGCAGGGCAGAAACTAATACCTGTTTCTATGCTGACATTCCCATCTTCTGGCATATTTTAGATTTCAAAATTCGACCTCATTCTAATGTAACCCAAGTTTTTGTACCTTAGTCTCAATGTTCCTGATAATTCATGTGCGATGTGTAATACTTCCCGTCTGTATGCTACAGCAACACAGTCTGGTTGGTATATTTCCACAGATTTCTCCTCTGTACGACCCTACCATGGTCTCCTTTTTCATTTTAAGATTATATCCTTAAGATAATATTCCTCAGAAATACATTCTGGTTCCTTTCCTGGGTATGCATCATGATATTGATCTTTTATTATCCCATCTTTCTGTTGTAAGTCCATTTCTGGAATAATCACGACTGCCTCACGCTGTACCATTGCATCAAACAGAATTGTCAACAAACTGAACCTCAACTCCTTTGCCTTCCTTTTGCTTCTTGCTGTAACTTATGACAATGGGATCTTGTTACTGCACTTTCTGGAAAAATTCCAGGCTACTTTTCTTTTAACCCCTCAGTTCCCTGGTTTTCCTTCACCTTCTCCAAAACAAAGGGTGTCACTCCCATCTTGTATCCTGCTCAGTTGTTTCCAAGAACAAACTGTATTCCTGGAACTGACACTCTGTAAGTCACTCCCACTGTTCCTTCCCCAGTCATGATTTGGTTCTCCAAACTGATCTTACACAGGCAACACTAAATTTCTATCTATCTAATACACAAATTATCACCGTTTCAGGTAACATGTCAGGAAGAGTGCAAATACTTTCATCTCTTACTATTAGAGCCTGACCCGATCCCGTATGTCTTAAAATTGTAACTTCTTTCCTTTCTTCCCCTGTCCTTCCTGAGTAAACTTTACCCACCAGGTGAAGTCTTCATTGAGATCGGGCACTAAATCAATACCCAGCCCCTGCCTAGGCTATGCATTGCCCTGCACCTCCTGCACCTACACTACTTCCACTAATGCCACAGGCTGAGCTGCTTTTACCACGTCTTTTCCCCTCATGCATTTCTTTAACAACCAGCACTGGCATTTTATGTGCACTACCTTACTGCAGGAGAACCACCTGAGGAAACACGTGGACTTCTTTTTGATCCTGCGGTAAACTATTTTCAGGGTGAGCTTCTTTTCCTTTTGTAGTGAAGTATCTCTCCTTCTCCTGATTTCTATCCCTCATGGGATGAAATTCCTTTTGGAAATTAAATTTCACCTTCTGCAGCAATGCATATTCATCTTCCAGAACTGCAGCTTTTGTCTCTTCTTGAACTTTCTGTTCATCTACAGAAGTTCTTGCAATCTCTGGAAGTGGGTTTTCGAAGTCTTCGAGCATAGTAATCTCACTTTCAGCCTCATATATCTAGTCTATTTTTGAGGCCTACACTCATCTATCAAATGTTGCTATGTCTAACTCTTATGGACTCAACATAAGTCTGACTTGGTTCCTTTTTTATGTTGGTAAAAACAATGACTGCAGATACTGGAAACCAGATTTTGGATTAATGGTGCAGGAAGAGCACAGCAGGTCAGGCAGCATCCAAAGTGCAGCATAATCGACGTTTCGGGCAAAAGCCCTTCATCAGGAATAAAGGCAGTGAGCCTGAAGTGTGTAGAGATAAGCTAGAGGATGGTGGGGGTGGGGAGAAAGTAGCATAGAGTACAATAGGTGAGTGGGCGAGGGGATAAAGGTCAGGGAGGAGAGGGTGGAATAGACAGGTGGAAAAGGAGCTAGGCAGGTAGGACAAGTCTGGACAAGTCATGGGGACAGTGTTGAGTTGGAAGTTTGGAACTAGGGTGAGGTGGGGGAAGGGGAAATGAGGAAACTGTTGAAGTCCACATTGATGCCCTGGGGTTGAAGTGTTCTGAGGTGGAAGATGAGGCGTTCTTCCACCAGGCATCTGGTGGTGAGGGAGCAGCGGTGAAGGAGGCCCAGGACCTCCATGTCCTCGGTAGAGTGGGTGGGGGAGTTGAAATGATGGGCCACGGGGCGGTCTGGTTGATTGGTGCGGGTAACCCTGAGGTGTTCCCTAAAGCGTGCTGCTAGGAGGCGCCCAGTCTCCCCAATGTAGAGGAGACGGCATTGGGAGCAATGGATACAATAAATGATATTAGTGGACGTGCAGGAAAAACCTTGATGGATGTGGAAGGCTCCTTTAGGGCCTTGGATAGAGGTGAGGGAGGAGGTGTGGGCACAGGTTTTACAGTTCCTGCAGTGGCAGGGGAAAGTGCCAGGATGGGAGGGTGGGTTGTAGGGGGGCGTGGACCTGACCAGGTAGTCACGGAGGGAATGGTCTTTGTATAAGGTGGAAAGGGGTGGGGAGAAAAATATATCCCTGATGGTGGGGTCTTTTTGGAGGTGGTGGAAATGTCGGCAGATGATTTGGTGGTTTGTCGGGTGGAAGGTAAGCACCAGGGCCGTTCTGTCCTTGTTACGGTAGGAGGGGTAGGGTCTGAGGGCAGAGGTGCGGGATGTGGACGAGATGCGTTGGAGGGTATCTTTAACCACGTGGGAAGAGAAATTGCGGTCTCTAAAAAAGGAGGCCATCTGGTGTGTTCTATGGTGACACTGGTTCTCTTGGGAGCAGATATGGCGGAGGCGGAGGAATTGGGAATACGGGATGGCATTTTTGCAAGTGGTAGGGTGGGAAGAGGTGTAATCCAGGTAGCTGTGGGAGTTGGTGGGTTTGTAATTAATTGTCATTAATGGAGATGGAGAGGCCCAGAAAGGGAAGGGAGGTGTCAGAGATGGTCCAGGTAAATTTAATGTCAGGGTGGAATGTGTTGGTGAAGTTGGTGAATTGCTCAACCTCCTCGCGGGAGCACGAGGTGGCTCCAATGCAGTCATCAATGTAGTGGAGGAAGAGATGGGGAGTGGTGCCGGTGTAATTATGGAAGATCAACTGTTCTTTTTTATGTTTCTAAACTGCTGTCCATACACTTTTGGGAATAATCCGTACGCACTCAAAACAGCCTGCAAAATCTCAAGACCCCTCATTTGACATTGCGGCACATACCTCACCAGCTCGACCGACCAGCTGACTCTGACATAGCATTATTCAGAAATTCTCTGGCCACTTCTTCTGCCTTGCCAATTTTTCAAATGAAATTTTAAAAAAAGGCTTTGATAACTTTCTCATTGAAATCTGGCAGTGTTTTAACAAATCTGTATATATCCCTATCATGCCTTTTGCTATGATAGGTTTGCTCATCAACATTCTTCTCCTCCCTCAGCCTACCTTCTAACTTCATCCTTTAAATTGACTTTCCTGTTGAATTTGCAACTTCCAAAGTTCAAACTCTCTCTCTCTTGCTCCTTCTGTTCTTGCTCAGCCATGAACCTTCACTTCCTCTCTTTATCTTTTTACGCGGTTCTTTTTCCCCTTTCTTTTCCCTCTCTCTCTCTTCTGTTCCTTCACTCTCTCTTTCTCTTTGCTCCACTAAGAATCTTCTCTCCCTTTCTTTCTCCTCTAAATCATGCCGCTCATCTGCAATTGAATTTTGGCTATTCCCAAAGATTCTACTGTCCTTTCCACCACATCTAAATGCTGGGCTATTTCAGTGATATCTCTTTCTTTTTTGGAGATACAGGCAATTTCAGCTCCAGTTTGTCTGTCCATTTTCCTCGCTCACCATTTGTAAAACCCACAACTTCACTTTCCCACCCCCAAAACCATTTAGTAACTGAAAGTGCCATTTCTCTTATTTTTCATCTAACCAAGGCCAAGTCGTTGAAATTGAACAGATGTTTCTCACATAAGTTTTACTGTTAGTTAGAGGACACTAATCACCAAGTGTGTTTAAATCTGCTGGGACCTTTCATTTTCCCAAATCTGTTCAAATCGGCCCAAATCTCAAACTGAATCTATCCAGTCCCGTCCAAATCCTGGACACTCTTATGACACAGAGGACAAACGCCTCTGCTAATTAAAACCAAATGGCGAAAAAAGCTCACCTCGCCTCGTAATCTGTTGAAAATGTGTGAATGAAAGAAGATCCTTGATTTCCACAGTATAAATAAGAAGTAGCAACTTATTTAGTTAACTCTAACTCTAACATTTACCAAACACTCCTACCCTAACAAACCTCTGTCCCTTAGATAAACACAATTCTATTAACATGCTGTTCCAATAACATAATTATTAAACATTATATTAACGTAATTTCTCAAAGTCCACACAGCCCCTTAAGTTGTCTTCCTTTCAGTCTTCCGATTCTGCTGTCTTCTGTCTGGGTTGTCTTCCTACTTTTTACTGTACCTTTTGATCGAGAGTGCCTTCTGAAATTTCTTTGAGAGTAACATGTTTATTTCTTCAGATAGCATTTGCTATTTGGCTCGATGGAAGTTTTTCTCATTAGTTTCCGAAATGCCCACATTTTCTGTACCCCCAACATCATTCCCTCTCATTGGTCACATGTTGTCAATACAATAAAATCAAACTCAATTGGGTTTTAGTATCCTGGACATTATTTAAATTAATTGGTTAAATTTGAATAGCTGTCAAAACAGCAACCAAAATCTAAGTATCCAGTTAGCCAGCATTTTCTAAATGTATCTAGTTTGGAACAGCTCATCCCTGAGCTGTTCCATATTCTGGCAGCTGTGGGTGTCCTTTAAATTTACTTTAAAATTCAGAAAACACTTTCTTTCTTAAAGCACTTTCTATCTTCAAGCACGTTCTAACTTAAAATGGTCAGGCAATCTTTTGATTTTGTAACAATATTCACGTGTAGAAAATTGTTCATAAGCACTAAACACAGAGACCTAATAATGATGTCAATTTGTATTCAAAAGTAGAAACATGCTGCTTGTCATAAAGCCTGTAGAATTCTGATGTAACCTGACCAGAAAAAAAGCACTGTACTGTGGCATCCTGACTTTTGGCATTGTCCATTTTCATTCCTGAAGATGGCAACGACAAGGAGATCCGTAAAGTGAAATGACAACCGTTGTATTTCGCATGCTTGCTCAGGAATGATATTGAAGGCAAGAGGGCAGAGTGGAAAAGTTCTTGTTGGTGGTGTAGCAGCAAAGGATCACCGGGAGTATTTCTTTATCCAAAGTCACAATGAATTCCAGTAACAGACACTTGTTATCTGTTGGATGCTAATTATCACGTAGTGCTCAAAATGATATAGGTTTGAGATATGGACTGTGACAGGCACTTACAAGTGTTGTTTCTGCAAAAATAGCAAGGCAGAATCATGAGGGTCTATGACCAAGAAATAGCTAACCGAAAAGGGAGATGGTCGACTGATAGAAGCAGATGTATTGACATGACAGTTGCAATTGTCACGCACATAGGGAGTTAGTATGAACAAGACAGCCAAATCAGACCCGGAGTTACATCAGCAAAAGTGATAAGACCCAGCTATCAAAGCGGGGGTGGGGGGGTGGGGTGGGGTGGGCGGGGTTGCATGCTAAGAGATACAACTGTCATGTATGAAGCAAAAGGGGAGGTACAGAAGGGCTCATAGAAAACTGTATAAATGTGCAATAAAATTATCCAGAAGTGTGCCTACTTTGTGGTCACTCAGGCTTGTAAGAATGTATTAATTAAGACTACTTCAGAATTTGACTCGGACTGAAGTTATTGAACAGTGAGCATCATTTCTCACAATTGGGGGCTCGTGTCTGGGATCCTGTCATCACCAGTGGTGTAGCCATCGTCGATGCTGGGAAGACACGTCTTTTTAGAACGGTCCTGTGTTTCTCGACGGTGGTTGCCCCTCCCAGTAGACTGACCAGAATCCTCAGGGAGTCATTCTGAAACAGGAAAGAGTCAAGTGGTAATATTTGAATGGTAGGCACACGAAGACGTCAAGCCAGGCAACTCCGTGCATGGACCAAGGTAAGAAACTTGATTTTTAAGTACTATCTTGGTGGATGGGATTGAGTTCTAGTAGTTAATAAGGGACTAACGAAGGAACTCAATATGGGCTGTGCTGAGGGTAAAGAAAAAGCCTCCATGGAAAAAGGAAATGGAAATGGAGGCGGATTCCCTGACAACATACCTCCAGAAAGTCCTTTAGGCAGGATGTTGTGGAACTGGAAAAATAATACTTGCACAAGGGAAAAAGATGATTAAATATTGTTGCTTTGTATAGACTAAGGAATCTATACTTCGTCCCGCTGTCTTCTGGCCAAAGTATGGGTCAGACGAAGACTGGATTGTAAATACTTGAAATTATATGTCAACGGACAACAGCCTTTCAGTCAGGAGGAATCAGATTATGCTTTGTGTCAGAAGAGCTAGCAGCTGAAGGGTTACTGAGGGTACACTTCGTAACTAAATCATGGCCAGACATCCAGAAAAATATTCAAAAGATAAAAGGGTGGAGCTAGAAGCCTCTTGTACGAAGCTCAGAAAGTGTTTGTGAGATATGGTGTGTGTGAGAGAGAGACAGAAAGTTAGAGAAAGAGAGAGAGAAAAGAGCTGTACAGCTAATAGAAAGTTTAACCCTTTGTGATCCGTTTTGAATGCACATTTATTTGTTCGTGATTGAATGCTTGTGCTTTGTTTCCTGGAGCTGGAGATCGATACTGTTTTGAATTTGATTTCTATTATGGAAATTTAACATGATTTCTTTGAAGGTTAAAGATTTTACAGTGATTATGAGATAAAATGTTAAGTCCTGTTCTTTTTACAGGTCATGACTGCCTTACTATTAGTTTATAACTAACCTCTTTTATCCTTACATAAAAACCAACCTTCTTCATTTTCAAATCAGCTTAATACGTAGGAAAACAATATGATAGCCTTTTTTGTGTGTTTTAGACTCATTTGTTTCCACTTAATTTTAAGATTGATGTGTTTCATTGAAGATTATAATGTGCCAAGCATAGCTTTATTCAGAAAGTCCCCTGCCTCAATGACAGTTGAAGTTTCAGTTAAATTTTAAAAAAAATCCTATGGTTAATATCTGTGACCTTGGATTCAGCCATCATTCATGCATTAGAAGTTTTTTTTTAACTTGAATAGACAAATCTTTTTAACGCAACTCCGGTTATTTCACGACCTATAACATTGTATTTGAGCAGTGACTGGTCAGGACTACTTAGGAAAATTAATTTTGGATTCAAATTAAAGAACTAAAACCGTAATTATAGTGAATTTCAAAGTTGGGACACATATGCATTTTGCATTTTAAATATTAAATACTGAATAAATGAATTTATAATATATAAATATATTTACAAGTAAGATTCCAAAATGTAAAGTTAGGAACAGGCTTTAAAGTTAGACAAGCATAAATGGATAAATTGATTAAATGAGGTTAAAACGAAAATAAAGGCAAGGTTGGTGGGCGGCACGGTGGCACAGTGGTTAGCACTGCTGCCTCACAGCGCCTGAGACCCGGGTTCAATTCCCGACTCAGGCGACTGACTGTGTGGAGTTTGCACGTTCTCCCCGTGTCTGCGTGGGTTTCCTCCGGGTGCTCCGGTTTCCTCCCACAGTCCAAAGATGTGCGGGTCAGGTGAATTGGCCATGCTAAATTGCCCGTAGTGTTAGGTAAGGGGTAAATGTAGGGGTACGGGTGGGTTGCGCTTCGGCAGGTCGGTGTGGACTTGTTGGGCCGAAGGGCCTGTTTCCACACTGTAAGTAATCTAATCTAATCTAATAAAGAAGGTAATCAAGTACCGAAGGGAAGAGAATGATGCAATAGGAAGGATAAAGCAGAAGAGTACAGTTTTTAAATGTTTTAGTCACTTGTTTCGTTTTGACCCTGAATTACAGATAATGATTATTTTATTTGAATAAAATATATATAGTTAATAATTCATATTTATAATAAATCAATTGTAGTAGCGTGAATCAATATTAATTGACAGGATTCCTTCACACATTTTCAGTGACCTGTCATATTGATTAATAGCGAAGTTAAACATGGCAGCATTAATTCATTATTAATTAAAGAATCGAAAGCTACACTGCTGGAGTGTGTGCAGGCATAGGCAGCAACAGCTTTATTAGTAGAAGGAAGTCGGAACCGTACTTTTGGGGGAGCCTTAATAGTCAGCACCCCGCACCAGTACGGACCATATTAAATCAAAAGCATGACGTTGGCTCACAGACTCTAGAATCTTGAAAAAATGATGCAATTTTAATAGAGAAGGATGCCCTTGTGTTAGTCACAGACAGTTGCTTAAATTCAGCTGCATTCCTGTGGTGTGGAGAGCGGGAGGGCCCTGGTAATCCAGAACATGACGGCCTTGACATTATTGAAAATCAGATTAAAGTGCGGGTGGACTTAAAGGAAATCCCGCTGCATGCGGGAGCTCGGTTGTTTATCAACGGGTGCTCCCGGGTGATTGAGTTTAAAAGGCCCAATGAATATGCGGTAGTAGACGAGATAGAGGGAAGCGTTATCGAGGCTGAAAGACTGCCTAATGGCTGGTCAGCCCAAACTTATGAACTCTATACCCTAGAAAGAGCACTCAGAGCCTTAGAAGACAAGGAAGGAACAGCGTACACAGACTCCAAACATGCGTTTGGAACGGTGCACATCTCAGAAAATAAGTAGTCGAGGAAAAGATCTAGCACATGAAAAATTGATAGAATGAGTACTAGAATCCCTGTCACTCCCGAGGAAAATAGCGATAATTCATATAAATGGATGTCAAAAGGGGAATGATCCAGAAGTAAGAGGAAATAGACTGGCCAATGAGGGAGCTAAAGAAGTGGCCGTGAATCCACAAGGAGCTGCAAAATACTCCCCAATATCTGAAATTCCGGATCCTTAGAGTACCTCGTTGTTTACTGTAAAGAAAGAAAAGGAACTAAAAGACTTTGGGGCCACAAAGACAGTGGTTGGGCGCTGGATGTTAACCCAATGGTAGGTAGATGTTGAATAAAACTATGATGCGAGAGATTATGGCTGTCCAACATCAGGGGAGTCACTGATGTGATGTGTGATTTAGCAAAGGGATGTACATGATAGCCAAACAGATACGTGAAGGATGCATAGCATTCAGGAAGGTAAACAAGCAGGTTCTAAGGAAACAAGTCCCAGCAGTGAGAGAACCTGGGCTAAGATCATTCCAGAGAATCCAGGTAGATTATACCAAATTATCCATGGTGGAAAGACTGAGATATATGTAGGTAATAGTTGATCATGTATCTGGATTTGTGGCGGTATATCCTCTAGCCACTGCCACTGTAAGTGAGATGTCCAAAATAATACTTAAATGCTTAGTTACCAGATACAGGATGGTGAAATCTATAGATTCCATTAGGGAATTCACTTTACTTCCAAAGTACTCTAGGGAACGATAAAGGAGTTAGGAATCTCCTGGGAGTTTTTTTTAGATTAGATTACAGTGCGGAAACAGACCCTTCAGCCCAACAAGTCCACACCAACCCGCCGCAGCGTAACCCACCCTGACCCATTCCCCTACATCTAACACTACTGGCAATTTAGCATGGCCAATTGACCTGACCTGCACATTTTTGGGACTGTGGGAGGAAACCGGAGCACCCAGAGGAAACCCACGCAGACACGGGGAGAATGTGCAAACTCCACGCAGTTCCACACTCCTTGGCACCCACCCTCAATCAGAGAATGAAGAGGCAGTGAGCTAAATTAATAATTGAAACCAGACTCCCTTGGACTAAGTGTTTACCTATAGCTCTCTCTTGCGAGTGCAGACGGCCCCAAAGAAAGATTTGGGGCTGTCCCCTTATGAGATATTGTTTGGCCTGCCCTACTTGGGAAAAAACAGGGAACTGCCCATCCCAGAAACTAAAGATTTGTTCTTAAGGAAGTATATACTGCCTTGCCCTCCTCTTTGTCTTTCCTCAGGAAACAGGGTTTATTGGCACAAGGGCATCCTTCTGTATCCGCCCTTTGAATTCACCGTTCATCCCATCCAGCCGAGAGATTGGGTCCAAATTAAATCATGGACAGAAATTAAATTGCAACCGGATTGGGAGGGACCGTATTTGGCTCTTTTGACTACTGAAATGGTGATAAGAACGGTGGGAAAAGGCTGGACCCACTACACCAGGATGAAGGGATCAGTGGAATCCCTGGTTGAGAGAGAAGTCTGGACAGCAAGAACCACTGAAACTTAGGCTAAAAAGACTTTAAGTGACTGATTATACCATGGTGACGTAAGCGCTGGATTTTTTTTAATAGGTTGTATGTAAAGTGTCTTGGCGCTTCAATACATTAGCCCTCTTAGTATTGGGATTTTGTCAAATATCGCCTTCATACTTGTTGCTAATGGTCCCTGAGTCTGATAATCCGCAAATAATAGACACCAATGCATGCAGCATAGTAAATTGTAGGAAGATAGATAATCAGAGACAGTACGGCAGCTCAGAGATGCATCTTAAGTCCTATGGGGATGGCCTTGGGAATGGTACTTGGTATACTGGTCTCATCACAGAACACTGGGCCTCCTTCCGACCAGCTCTCGATTGTCCAGATAAAACATGTAACCCAATATACTTAATGATAAAGAAAACCATATGGCACGAAGCGATTTTGGGGGTGGGGGTGGGAGTGGGGGTTGGGGGGCACCTATCAGGTACAATTAAATGAAACATTTGTGATAGAAATGAAAACAAATGGGAAGGATTTCTTGGACTGTTCTTTTCGAATTAGCATAGGAATAGGAAAGAGAAAACGGGCAGAATAACTGGATGATAAGATACAACCTTTCACCCCTCCTGATGACCCTAAGGTGGTAAATATTATAGAGGTGAAGGACTTGAAACAGACCATCAAAATAGAAACTGGATACGGGAATGCAAATGCCTGGTTTGAACGGGTAAAGTACATTGTAAAAAGTCTGAATAAGAGCAATTGCTTTGCATGTGCCTCCGGTTGATCAATAACCTAAGTAGTCCCCTCCCAGCTCAGGTGGAAGAGAGACAGGAGGGGCATGACATGCAGGATAGCCCTGTATCAGGATAAGACTGCATGGAGTAATAAAGATCGTATGCCCCTTCTATTAATGTTGCCTCCTCGTGTGTAAATAGACGAAGAACAAAATGGTCCAGACATTTGGGGGAGCTGAAATCATGTACCAAAATTGAATATGTGATGGCAAAGGGCGGGAACTACTCAGCATTAAGGATCCCCTGAGCGGATCTGTGGTGGTGCTGTGGAGGCAAAATATTGAGACCCACTCTACCTCCAGATTGGAGAGGGATATGTGCAATTGTCCAATTGGCAATCCCATTCACCTTGGCATTTGAAAAGGAGAAGATAGCAACAAAAAGGGGGAGGAGTAAAAGATTATTATTAGACACCTCTTTTGATGATAGAATTTATCTAGACTCTATAGGAGTTCCTAGAGGGGTACCGGATGAGTACAAGGCTCGTAAACAGATTGCAGCAGGTTTTGAATCGGCTCCAGTGTGGACTGGATAAACTATATTTTCTATAATCAGCAAAGATTCATCAATTACACTCGGGATGCAGTCAAAGGCATAGCAGAACAACTTGATGCAACCAGTAGAATGGCCTGGGAAAATCGAATGGCCTTAGATATGATCTTAGCAGAAAAAGAGGGTGCATGCGTGATGTTAGTAGGGAGCTGTTGTACTTTTATTCCAAATAATACAGCACCTGACGGATCAATCACTCGTGCCTTGCAAGGATTGATCACCTTGGTAGAAGGACTGGTTGAGAATTCAGGGCTGGACACATCACTCACGGGATGGCTGAAATCATGGTTTGGGAAATGGAAAGGAGTGATAGTCTCCATCCTCACCTCCCTGATATTGGTGGCAGGAGTACTGGTAGCAATTGGCCGTTGTATCTTACCTTGTGTACGGGGACTAACCTAACGGCTGATTAAGACAGCCTTGGCAAAACATATGCCCCTAAAAGATAGTCAGGCAGTGGAACTCTTGAACAATGAGGGGATGAGTGACCTTGAGGCCAAGGTGGACGAAGTCTCGGGATGATGGTTGCAAATCTGCTGGCGACATATGAGAGAAACGCAGAAAACAACAAATATTAAAAAATAGAGGGGTGGGGTGGGGTGGGGGGAATTGTGAGAGGCGCTTGCAAATGTTGTTTCTGTAAAAATCGTGAGGCGGAATCATGAGGGTGTATACCAAGAAATAACTAACTAAAAAGGGAGGTGGGGGAACTGGTAGAAACAGATGTATTGACATGGCAGTTGCAATTGTCAAGCACAAAGGTAGTTAGTATGAACAAGATAACCAAATAAGACCCAATATTGCATCAGCAAAAGTAATAAGACCCAGTTATCAAGGGGGTCTGCACGCTAACAACCGGCCACAGACAGATGTGGTAAGCCGATTAAATTAGCAGATTCACAGAGCAATATAACTGTGACATATGACACAAATAGGGAAGTACAGATAGGCTCATGGAAAACTATAAACGTGCAATAAAATTATTCAGAAGTGTGCCTACTTTATGGTCATCCGGGCTTGCATGAATGTATGAATAAAGACTGCTTCAGAATTTGACTCGGACTAAAATTATTGAACAGTGAGCTTTGTTTCTCACATGTACCTACCCCGAGTAGTGAGAGAACAGATTCAGAAAAAGAATGTTTGAGATTGCTTTTACTTGTGAGATTGTCGCAGTGCACTCTTTCAGTATATTAGCCTCAGTACATAGTTTGTACCTGGCCTCATAATTTATTATGTTTATCCTCAAAAGATTAAGTTTGCTCACCATGTATTTCCTTCTTTTTTTAACTGCCAACTTAGTAGCAGTTGTGTTTCTCTCCCGGCGAAATTGTGAAGCTTCACTTGTCTCACCCATTACCTGATGGCCATAACTTTGACAGATCTCCTGATCATTATTATTGAAATCATACTCCATATATTTAATAATATTATTTCACATTAAATGCCCTGAAGGTCACTTCTGTGTGTTGACCTCTATATGTTGTGATCCGTGCAGCCATAGACTGCTCCGTCTGGTTCACTGTGACTTTCACTTTTGACTGATTTGTTGCCATTTCTTGCCAGAAACTGAAACTGAAATATTGCACCAAGAAAACTGTGTCTATGGTTCTCACAACAACTGGTATTCTCCTATGTTTTTAAAAAAAAATCCCATTTGCTTCACATATAAACCTAATCAGGTAATCAACAATGTGGAATGGTGCTGTTCTCATAAGCTTTAGATATCCAAGATGGAGTGAATTAGGAATGTTTGGAAAGGAATTAGCATCATTATTGTAATTCAGTTTAATTCTGTTGCTCAACGCTACAACAGTCAGACACATTTTACTGGCCAGTCGTGTACTTAAGGGACTGAAGTTTCAGAGAAATGGTGAAAAATGCAGCAACCAAGAGATGGAGAGCAGAAGGACGTCCATGATTTTATTCTTTACCATATCGGGCACCTATACCTTCCTATGGTTTGTTTACATTATATTGCTTTTGATTTTGATGATTCCATTGATGATCCTTATGAGGTGTTTGAAGTGGTTGCCTACATTCTAAGAAATTTAAGTTGCTGCACAAAAGCATTTATTTATGTGGGTGACAAAGCTGCACTTTTAACCTTGTTATGCAGTCCTTGTTATTTTTTGAAGATGTCCTAAATGATATGAAAAGGCTGGGGTGTATGATGTTAGGGCCAATTCAATAATAGCTAACAGACAGTGTTAAATGAAAGGGGTGCAGCTAGTTCTCCCAGCACAGCTCTTCTCTAGTTTCTATTGTTTTGTAGTAGTAACATAAAAAAAAGCTGCTGGACCCACAAAAGCAGATCCAGACTGGTATTCTGTCTCTCACTTCTATCCTGTAAGAACTTGTGTTTGATTTTAACTTTTGTGCCAATGGATGTTAATGGGGATTGTAGCAAGTATTTGAAATAGCATCAATAAGTTAGGATGATTTGTTGGGTTTTCGGAGAGCTTAAGGTATTTGGTATTCTGTTTGCTGTTGTTTGTGGTTCATTCAATATTATTGGAAATTAATTCTGTTTTGTTTAAAACTAAGTGGGGGTTTGACCGCTTTACACCTGCATAAAACAACCAGGAAAGTTAGGATCTGGCCTGGTCCATAACAGATTGGAGGCTCTTTGTGGGATTTGTTCTGTAGTTAAATTTGCTGGAAGTGTCATTGGAATCTCTAGAGATGGCGAAAATTCAATTGAAAATGAAGCAGCTTGAGTTAGAAGCAGAAGACAAGGAATTACAATTAAAAGCAGAGGAGAGAGAGCAGGCTAGAGAGAGAGAGAAGAGAAAGCAAAGGAGAGAGGGCAAAGGAAGAAAGAGACAGAGTTTGAACTTCAGAAAGTGGCATGAAGACAGGAGTTCAAAACTTTACTATCTGAAGTTTGGAGAACTCATGTGGAAGATCAGAGAGTTAAAACAGCAGGTTAGCAGCTGAAATGGTTGATGATTATTAGTTGGTTTTTAAAGCAAAGTTTGGCTACCAGAACGAAATTCCATCTGTGATGGATAGAAATTGGGGAAAAGAGAAATCCTCACATGGAAAGGGAAATGTAGATCTTGGTGAAGGTTATAAGGAAAACTTACCACGGGATGAAAGGTAAACCATTGAAGGGGACAGAGAAGTTAATGACCTCTGGTGTTTTCACTGAAATGCAGTAGGCCACAAGAAAACACAATGTTGGTGGGTTAGGAGAAGCACAGGGAAGGCAGATGTAGGAAATCAGTATAATCGAGTGAAAATTGTTGGCATGGTAATGGAAAGCACAGTGGAGGTTACAATGTTGCATCCGAATGTACAAGCAGGTCAGAGATTGGTTAAGCAGGAAATGCCAGATCTTCTTAAACCAGTCCTGTGAAGGTAGAGTTCATATCTGCCAGGAGCAGCAGGTAAACAGGTTACAATATTAAAAGACACAGGATCCTCTCAATCTTTGATGCTGAAAGATGAGGAGATATGTACTTCTGAGGGCCATCGCCAGAAGAAGTACTAGTAACAGGAATGCACAGTGAGACCGGAAATGCTCAATTTTGTAAATTGAAGTTAGAGCGTCCAGTGACACTCAACGTGCCACTGAAAATTCAAGGTAAGAGTACTGGACAAGCTCCGAGCTCCAGGAATGCAATTTGCCCTTGCGAATGATATAGCTGATTCACCTGTAGGGGGTGCTGCCTACTGTAGTTGAAAAGCCAGTGGAAACTCAGGAAACTGAGCTACTGCAGGACACATATCACAGAGAGTTTTCTGACTGTATGGTAACGAGGTCACAAAGTCACAGAGGGGAGCTCAAAAAGTAAAGATATGAAGATTGAACTGGAATTAGCAGAGACACTGTTTGATCAGACGGGTTGGCACAAACTAGAAGCAGGTAGATGACAATGCAGGCATCTTTAGATCAGATAAATGAACTGAGTTACAGCAGATATATGAAAAGTAAAAGCAGTTGTATTAAAAGGCACAAACAGAAAAGGAATTCAAATGTGTCCCTGAATGTAATTATCCTAAAATATGATACATTGATGAGGAAATGGAGACCATCTTTTATTCAGGCAGATGAGAAATGGTCAGATGTTCATCAAATCGCATTGCTGGTGGTGTATAGTAAGGAGGTGTTGTGATGGTGCGCAAACAACCTCTTGGGCATCATCGAGGAGAAATAAAAACTCAAGCTAAAGTACAGAAACAATTTTATTGGCTGGAACTGCACATGGATTCAATTGAATTGAGGGTAGCATGGTGGCTCAGTGGTTAGCATTGCTACCTCAGCGTGTCAGGGACACGTCAATTGCAGCCTTGGGTGACTTTCTGTGTGGAGCTTGTACCTTCTCCCCATGTTTGTGTGGATTTCCTGTGAGTGCTCCAGCTTCCTCCCACTGTCCGAAAAGGTGTAGGTTAGTTGAATTGGCCATACTAAAAATTGCTCATGGCATTCAGGGATTGTGTAATTTAGCTGCATTAGGCAGGGGAAATGTGGAGTAAGTGGATGGGTCTGGTTGGGATACACTTTGGAGGGTTGGTATGGGTTTGTTGGGTCAATAGCCTGTTTCTGCAATGTTGGGATTTATTGTATTCTATGGATTTTGTAATACATGTCAGGTAATTGGAAAACCCCACTCAGTTAATAAAAGTCGCACCTTTAATAGCTATTCCTGCTTTTGAGGAACCTTTTACGAGTCTTGTTCGATCGCGTAGGTCCCCTGCTTCAAACAAAAAATGGGAATCAATATTTTTTCATAATAATGGATGCAACAATGAGATATCCAGAAGTTATTCCATTACACAATATTATAGCTAAAAGGATTGCAAAAGAATTACTAAAAGTTTTCACAAATAAAGGACTACCAATAGAGATACAATAGATCAAGGGACAAACTTCACATCAAAACTATTCAATGAAGTTTTGGACAGCTGAGAAATAAAACAATTCAAATCTGCTGTGTACCATCCAGAATTGTAGGAAATGCTAGAAAGGTGGCATTAGAAATTAAATACCATGTTGAGGGCTTAATACTTCAACTCCCCCTTCCATTCCGTCAAGGACATACATGTCCTGGGTCTCCTCCCGTGCTAAATATTTACCACCCAACGCCTGGAGGAATCATCGGATGCTGCCTGACCTACTGTGCTCTTCCAGCAACACACTCTCGACTCTGATCTCTAGCATCTGCAGTCCTCACTTGCTCCTCCTTAAGGGCTTATAGTTAAGACTATCTAGATGATCAGGATAAGGGAATTCTGCTTGTGCTTTTTGCAATCAGAGATGCACCAAATGAATCAACAAAATTCAGTCCATTTAAATTGGTTTTGGGCATGAAATGAGAGGACCAATAAAATCGATTAAGAAGAAATTGGTAAATCAGAATTCAGAGACTACATATTTAGACTGTATGTCAAATTTTAAGAAGGAGTAAGTAGAACTGGGGAGTTGGCTAGACAGCATTTAAAAGTATCACAGTATACAATGAAACAGTAAGGTTTCTCAGCACCCCACCACCCTCCAAAGGGGCTGAGAGATAAATAGGAGTGGGGTGGGGCTGGGGATAAGGTTGCTGGTAACGTGATAGGTAGATGTCTCAGCCTCCTTGGACAACCCCCCTCATTTCTGATGAAGAGCTTCTGCTCGAAACATCGACAGTCCTTGTCCTCGGATGCTGCCTGACCAGCTGTGCTTTTCAGACTCTGTATCAGTTTAAAGTCATGCCATTTGGCATGAAAAATGTGCCATTTCAGAGACTAACTAAAAAGGTTATTTCCAGATTACCCAACTGTGTCGTAGATATCAATGACCTGGTGATTTTTAGTCACACATGGAAGGAACATTTGCAACATTTATCAGTCATGGTCAATCACCCTGGGAAAGCAGGATTGGTGATAAACCTTGCTAAAAGTGAATTTACCAAAGCCCAAGTCACCTTCCTGGACCATGTTATTGGACACGGACAAATGCAAAAACAAAGGTAATTGGGGAGTTTCTGGGTTTCTGGAATTGAGTCGATTTTATTCAAGATTTGTACCAAATGTCAGCAGTGTGGCTGCTTCACTCACTGAATTGTTAAAGAAAAGCTAGATGTTTCAGTATACAGTGGAGTGTCACAGGTATTTGACAGCCTGAAAGCTGTATTAAATACTGTCTCGGTATTAGATGTGACTTGCCTATCATTTCACTCTGAAATCACTCCTGCCTGTAAGAACCTTTGTTGGCATTTATCTTTTTCCAAGGGGTGTGTTTACAGGATACTATGTGAATTGGAACAGTTCCTTAGATAATTTTCTGAATCAAGTCAGTTGAGTTCTCAAATAATTAAGCTATTTTAAATTCTGTTTTCCTTTCTTTATGTTTTAGTTGCAGTATTTAAATAAAATTTGTTTTCTGAAAGCTGAGTGGTTTGATCAACTACATCACACCTGGAATACCCACTTCACATCTGCCTTTACAAAGCAATGAGTTAAAATTTAGGCCACCTTCTTAAAATATTTTAAGGGGAGTCTGGCCTGAAGCCTAACTGTGTGTGAGTGTGTTTGTGTGTGTGTGTGTGTGTGTCTACCTGTCTGTGTGGGTGTGTGGTGTGTGTGTATTTTCTACTGTGTCTTAGAAAGATAAATATTAATGTGCATTTTTGTAATATTACATTTGCAAAATCGAATCTATTTGTCATTCATCTTTCTATCACATTTTGAGTAAATTTGGTCGTAAACTGGCTATTTTAGCAGATTAAAGAAACCTACCGGACTTGTTTCTAACACTGAACCCGACCCACTCTCAGAACTATACTACTAACCATATCACCAAGCTGGTTACAGTGAAAATTTGTTGTGATCAATGGAAGAGTGAGATAAGAAATGTTAGCACTGACTGGAAAACCTAGAGAACTACAGACCGGTGAACCTGACATCAGCGTTGGGTAAACTGTTGGAATGGACTCTGAGGAATAGGATTTACATGTATTTGGAAAGGCAAGGACTGCTGAAAGATAGTCAATATAGATTTGTGCTTGGGTAATCATGTCTCTCTAACTAGATTGAGTTTCTTGAAGATGTTACAAAGAAGATTGATGAGTGCAGTGTGGTAGATGCTATTTATATGGACTTCAGCAAAAGGTTTTGATTGGTAGACAGATTATTAAGATTAGGTCACATAGGGTTCTGGAAATCTAGAAAATTGAATTGGGATGATGATAGATGAAAGAGAATGGTGGTAGAAGATTAGAGGTCTGTGACCAATGGTATGCTGCAAGAATCAGTGCTGAGTTTACTATTTTTCATCATTAATAAAAATGAAGTGGATGTGAATATTAGAGGCATGGTAAGCAAGTTTGCAGATGATATCAAATTCGGTGATGTAGTGGACAGTGAGTAATATCTCAGAGTAAAATGGAAGGTTGATCAGATGGAACAATGGGCCAAGGGCTGCCAGGTGGAGTCCAATTGAGAGTTTTGCATTTTAGAAAGACAAACAAGGGCATGACTTATAAAGTTAATGGTAGGTTTCTGGGGTGTGTTACTGAACAAAGAGACCTTAGAGTGCAGTTTCGTAGTTCCTTGAAAGTGGTGTCGCAGCTATACAGATTAGTGAAGAACACATTGGCACGCTTGCCTTCATTGGTCAGTGCATTGAGTATAAGAGTTATGATATCATTTTGCAGCTATACGGGACCCTGGTGAGGCCATTTGGTTAGCTCTGTTTTAAAGAGAGGATGTCGTTAAACTTAAGAGAATGCAGGAAAGATTGACAAGGATATTGCAGGAAAGATTGACAAGGATATTGTGGGTACTGGAGCACTTGAGCTAAATGGGAGAGGATGAATAGGTTGTGGCTTTTTTCCATGAGTGTCGGAGGCTGAGCTGTGACTCTACAGAAGTTTATAAAATCATGAGCAGTATTGGTAGAGTAAATTGACAATGTCAATTTCCCTGTGGTTGGAGGCATTCAAAACTAGAAAGCATAGCATGAAAGTGAGAGGGGAAAGATTTTAAAAGGATCTTCGGGGCAACTTTTGACTTGGATCGAATGAGGTATCAGAGGAAGGGGTGGAGGCGGATGCAATTACATTTAAAAGATACCTGGACGGGTACACGAACAGGAAGGATTTAGAGAAATATGGAAAAATTACTGGAAAATGGGAGTAGATTAGTTTAGGATACCTGGTTGGTATGGACATTGTAGACTGAAGGGTCTGTTTCCATTCTACATCTCTCCATAAGAGGAATTAGGAGAATTTCCAAAAGGGACTTTTGAGCGAGATGTTTCTGCTCCAGATGGTTGTTGTTCCTCTTTGTTTACATTTATTCAATGCTGAGCTCATAAAGAGAGAAGTGAATAATGGATAATGGGATACAGACAGGCATGTGGGGCTTAGACCACAACCTGATCAACGACAATCTTAGTGTCTTGTGGGCAAGGCCGATAGTATGTAATGATTCATTCCTGCTCCACGGTCCCATGTTCCTGTGTTGCATTCAACCCCTCAAACCAGTCAGAAAGGAACCGTTGTGGGCCATTTACTCCTATAACCTGGTACACAGAAACAGAGGAGACCATTCAACCCCTCAAGACTGTCAGACACGGTTTGGAAAAGATAACTGGAAAACCCAAGCTGAATATAAAAGAGGTCCCTCATCTCTCTTTACTGAACTTCCCCTCTCTGCAACATGCTTCAGTTATTAGTCACGTTATAGACCCAGATTCACTGTGTATATAGGCCCCTTAGCTCAGCCAGAAATGGCTCACAAAATCCTCTGGTCTCCCTGACTGCAACATTCAATAATAGAACATGCAGGTAAATAGCACCCACTAAATTTCCAATACACAAAGAGGTACTACAAACATCGAGGGCAGAGACTTCTCGCTCAAAAGTCCCTTTTAGAAATTCTCTTAATTCCTCTTATGGAGAGATGTAGAATGGAACAGACCCTTCAGTCCAACTTGTCCATGTCGACCAGGAATCTTAATCTAATCTAGTCCCATTTTCCAGCAATTGTTCCATATGTCTCTAAATCCTTCCTGTTCATGTATCCATCCAGATGCCTTTTAAGTGGAATTGTATCAGCCTCCCCCACTTCCTCTGGCAGCTCATTCCATCCATGTGAAAAAAATCACCCCAAAGATCCTTTCAAAATCTTTCCCCTCTCCCCTTAAAGCTATGGTTTCTAGTTTTGAATGCCTCCACCTCCAGGAAATTTGACATTGTCTATTTACTCTACCCAAGACTTTCACCCCCACACCATCCCCAAGCTTGGCTTGCCTTCACTTAGATCATGGCTGATCTGTTCTAGGTCTCAAATGCTCTTTAATGGCCAATTCGACATCACCCTCAACTCTCTAACAGATCAAAATCCCTCTGCCTCCTCTTTAAGTACCTTCAGTAATCGCATTCCCTAACGTTTTGAAATAGAGAATTTCTTGCATTCATTAATCTCTGTTCGAAGAATCAACTCCCTGCTCCTACACTGTGACCAATTGTTAAGGATGAAAGAGATGAGCACAGGGCTCAGGTAACATTGACTGGCCTAATATCAAGACAGCATTTGACTGAGGATGACATCAAGGAACCTGAACAAAATTGAACGTAATTGGAATCAGTTTTTAAAATCTCCACAGCTGGAGTGATGCAAAGCAGTGATTCTCAAACTTTATTTGGTCACAGACCTCCAGGAGCTCTTCCCAGATTCCAGGGAACCCCTGTTTCAGACAAGGATTCAACACAATCAGATAGACAGAAAATCATTAATTATTGAACATTTTGTGGCCCCTTTCAAATGTACTAGTGCTCCTAAGGGTCCATGTGGCCCACTTTGAGAATGACTGATTTAAAGCAAGAAGGACGATATTTGTGGCAGATGGACGTTAATACTCTTAGTTTGGGGACATTTCTGTAGGAGATCCTCAGGGTAGCTTCTTCAGCACAAACACAAGCTGTTTCATCAATGCCTTTCCCCCATCTTAAGATAAGAAGTCAGGATGGTCACTGAAGATTGCATAATAATTAGAAGAAGTGTCGCATCTTAGCTCCTGAAGCAGTCTGTGTCCATGTGCAGCAAGGCCCAGACAACATTCAAGCTTGTGCTGTTCGTGTGAGTAACTTTCAGGTAACTGTACTTTTAGATCCTGTACATTTCCACAGTAACAAAAACTCATTCACTTCACAGGAACATAACGAAGCCATTCAGCCCATTGAAACTATTGGACAAGAAGAGAGGTTGCTGATTCAGTCCCTCCAGCCCATTGCACAGGAAACGAGGGAGTCTCGTGTTATGAACCAGACAAGACCCCTGAAACGTATTTAAGAAGGGAATCTAAATCTTAACATTTTCTTATTTTCAAGGCAAATATAAAGTGCCTGTGCCAGATGCCATGTGACTAGTCAAATTACTCAACAATAATTAAAACACAACTTCTTTAAATAAAATCAAATTACTGCGGATTCTGGAATATGAAACCAGAAGAGAAAATGCTGAAAAATCTCAGCAGGTCTGGCGGCATCTGTAAGGAGTGAAAAGAACTGACGTTTCGAGTCTAACTGACCCTTTGTCAAAGCTTCCAGAACAACTTATTTAAACACTGCAGCTGAAATACAACCGAAGAAAGGAATTTAGAATAACTTAACTGTATTTGAAAACTTAGCACAACAATTGGTACAGTATTACTTATTAATTGTTCCAAAACAGTAATATCCCATAAGCACATCCCATCCCCTTGGCAAAAGGGAAACTTCAGACACAGATTCTCAGATGCATTTCTCCAATTCAGTAGGGAAAAAAAACATCCAGAGAAAATTGAGAGAGAGTAGCTCAGGGTGCATGCATGCATGTCTGTTGACACTCCAACAACTTCTGATGCCACTGAAAAAACAAACCCAGACTTCCTAATCTGTAATAGCTGGCCCCACCCATTCAGGCTGCATTAGAGATAACTCAAGGCCATCCAAAGTATTTTCTCAAGTGCTCTTAACTATCCGGTATTGTATCTCTTGTTCAATCTGCAGAAACCAGGACAAAATAATCATTGAAAGCTCCAGCATTGTCACCCTAGTTAGCACACACAGCTGTTAAACAGTAAGCATGAGGAGCTGTTGGCCATATCCAGTCGGACGAAGAAGAAGCTATTCAGGAACACGAAGAAGGAACACGAGGAGGCCATTCAGTCCCTCGGGTCACTTGTACAGGAAGAGAATGAGGTAATTGATGTTTAACATGACAAACAAATGGAGCAGAGGCTGTGCAAACAGACTGCTACATATTGTTCCTCGTGCCTCCATTGCTTGTGTACACACGTGGAACTTTAACGTTGTTTTTGTCAGGAGGGAAGCCGCATGCTTTGTGTAAGGTCTCTCCTCATGGTACCATTATCCAAGGGATTAATTTGGTGATACCCGTTTGAACAGTGTCTGTGGCATGGTGATCATTCCTTACAAAAGAGATCGAATCAGTACGCATTGCCCCAAATGCTCTCTCATCAAAGCTCTACAATTGCAGGAAGATTGCTTTACCTATATACTTGAATTATCTTAAAATAAAGACAACATAACATTAATTGTTATCGTTATTGACACCCCTGGATGTACTATTTTTGGTGACTCATGATCAAGAACATGCAGGTCCTTTTGGACAACAACTATTCCCAACCTTATACCATTTAATCAATGCAAAATGAGACACATGCTATTTGTTGCCCGCATCCATATCATTTGTCTGCCTTGCAAATCACTGTGGTTCATGTGATACCCCATGAGTATCAGGCTTCAGTGCAAAGATGCGCTGCTCTCTGTTTTGTCTCACCTAAACAATTCTCAGTCCGTGTAGTATATTCCTCTCTTCTCCATGGGCTCCAAATTTCTTCCCTCAACCTGTCAGCTTCCATGTCAATGGTCCTCTGCAAATCCAAATACACCACTCCCACTGGTTCTCATTTGTGGATACCTTTATTAGAGGTCCACAGGTTTCTCAAAGTTGATTCCCCTTTCCTGAATCTAAGCTGATTCTGTCAAGTCATATCACAATTCCCCTAGTGTCTAGTTGTCACCTTCCTTATTAAAGATTCTAATATCATCCTAACAACTGATATCAAGTTGCCAATTTCTTTCTATTCTTCGTCCCAATACCGTTTTCAACATTTAGGGTTACAATAACTACTTTCCAGTCTTCAAGATTCAGAATTTCCAGACACCAAAGAAATTTGAATGATAATCAATAATTCCTTCTTGTAGTTACAACATTTAAGAAACATTTAGTTGAGGGCATTATTAAGAAAGGTTTGGATGGATATGGGCCAAGCGCAGGTAGGTAGGACTGAGTTAGATTGGGGTAATATTCAGCATGGGCTATTTGGGTCTATGCATCTGTCTCTATGCTGTATGAGTCTAATCCCTCACTCTATTCTCACCTCCTAAGTACTGCAACTCATTTGTTGCAGCAACCTTCAATTCAATTCAACCTTCAATTTAAAAAACTTCCTCGCTGAAGACCGAACTAATGTATTTCCCTTAGCGAGTATTCACTCCCATCACTGAGCAAATACATTCGAGTACTGCACCTGAGGGACGATGAACATGGCACCCACTCGTGCTCAGAAAGTTTTAGAATTAAAACAGTTCAACGAAGCTGTCACTTCATGGTCACTGACAGCACAGTCTTCTCCCTAATATGAGGTTATCGGTTTTGCTGAAAGAAGTGACATAAAGCTGTGACCACCTCATTTTAGAATCAGACTACCTTCACACTTTGCAGCTGGCATAGGTCCAGGTAGAGACAAGATTAAGTTCGTGATCAAAATATTTGCAACTGGAAATTGGCCAGAGGGAATTTTAACCAGAAAGATTTGGATGATAGTTTATTCAGAAACAGCACTGAGGCAGACGTGAAGACTGGGGACATTACGGAGGTGGTGATGGACATGTTTGATGATAGATAGAATATTGAAATGTAAATCAGCTCGGGACAAAATGGGCAATTAGGAATATGAAGACATTGTTCTTCCTCAGATTTGTAAGTGAAGGGTATGAAATTCATGGAATGGGAATGGGATTTGTGATTTAAAGCAAATGCAATATTTTATACCTTTGCTAAATGTAGATGACAGAAATAGTTATGGTGATCAGAATGATTTACAGAATTAATAGATGGAAAAATACATACTTTCCAGGTAGACAAACAATAGTGAGGAAGGGAAAGTAACCCGCCTGAATTACTATCATTCTTCAATCTGCTTTTTAAATATCCACAATCCTAAGAAAGATAGTGAAGACCCCAAGATAAATCCCTGTCTATTGTTGTAACATTCCAATCTGTTGGTCTCGGATTCTGATCTCTCCCTCTCTCTGAAGCTGCCGTTGAGCATGACGCTGCCGCTGACACTATGGGAGAACACATTGAGAGAAGTTTAATGCTTATAGCAGAAGGAAACCCTCCAGGAAGACAGTTAGAATCCATGGAGACTGCCATCAATCACATTCACTTCACATTCAGCTCCAATTAAACTCTTGTAAATGCAGAACATTTAAACTAACAACAATAGTTGGTCTGGGTGGGATGTTGACATCACCTGCTATTGGTCTTACTGCCCATCTCTTATTACGTTAGAGGTAAAGGAGAAGGATGGTACTTTTCCTTCACAGGCTCAATGCCACTGCTATATTATCCACATACAATGTTCTATGTAACCGTGTTCCGAAGAGACAACCGAGAGGCTGTTACTACACTCAACTCTCCTCCACCAGAATCACTGGAATTTAAAAACTGTCTCTGGGGACAACTGCCCTGAACAGGAAGTGTGGAATTTTCCAGATTTTCCCCTCACTGCTCTTACAAGGCGATGTTTTAACTTTAACACAATCCACTTCAATAATTTGTTTCTAAAGTTGCAAGCATTTTATCGCACAGTTTACATACATTTTCTTTTTCAGATTTTTAGGCCTCAGCCAACAATTAAATATTACATTTCCAGTTACCTTGATTCTTGGAATTAAAGGGTCAGACACAGAATTGAAATGTCTTTGGTTAAGAAACATAAATGAATAGTAAACGGTGGCCGTGGAGATACCAATATCATCCAGATAGCAGGAATAGCAAACAGAAAAGTGCAGAGAAAATAAACAGAATCCATTTGGAAGAAGGAATGTGTGGGATGCTATTCATTACTTTTTACTCATTCACAGGATGATGGTGTCACTGGCTAGGCCAGCAATTATTGCCATCCTTAGTTGCCCAGAGTCAACCACATTGCTTTGGGTCTGGAGTCACATGTAGTACAGACCAGGTAAGGATAGTAGTTCACTTCCATAAAGGACATTAATGAATCAGATTGGCTTTCCAACAATCAGTGATGGATTCATAGCGATCAATAGACTCCTAATTCCAGATGTTTTGTTGAATCTAAATTACACCACCTACAGTGTCAGGATTCAAACTTGGATCGTACGTTATTTTAGCTTAGATTCTTTACAGTGTGGAAACAGGTCCTTTCTCCCAACAACCACACTGACCCTCCATAGAGTATCTGGCACAGACCTATTTCCTTCTGACAAATGCATCAAACACTATGGGAAATTTAGCAAAGCCAATTCATCCAGCCTGTACATCTTTGGAGCACCAGACAGACACAGGGTGAATGTGCAAATTCCATACAGCCGCCCAAGGCTGGAATCGAACCCGGGTGCCTGGCATGGCGAGGCAGCAGTGCTAACCCTGATCCACTGTGCCGCCCTTTTAGCTTCCCCAGAACATTACCTGGGTCTCTGGATTTGCAGTCCAATGATAACACCACTAATCCATCGCCTCCCCTTATGACAATTTGAGGTGGAATGGAGGAAAATTGAGTTTATGTAGCTTTTTAATTATTGTGTGCAGTAAGATTGAGAGAAAAAGAAAAACAGCTGAGCTCTGTTCTGGCAAAATGCAGAGAAACAGAGATAGCTACTTGGAACCCGTTTTGCAGCCCAAAACCCAAATG
Organism: Hemiscyllium ocellatum; assembly: GCF_020745735.1. Taxonomy (NCBI): domain Eukaryota; kingdom Metazoa; phylum Chordata; class Chondrichthyes; order Orectolobiformes; family Hemiscylliidae; genus Hemiscyllium; species Hemiscyllium ocellatum. The sequence continues at coordinate 16,126,003 of NC_083421.1, forward strand.
CACACCTCGACTCTAAATGACCAATTAACCAGACTGGACAGATTAGACTGAAAATTAACTTTACAGTTTGGGCTACCCAAAATCAGACATATGCGGGGCTACATAAATATTTGGATATTCAACTTTGATCAGTATTCATGTACAGAGTTTACTGAATATTCCACTTATTCCATCTATCAGGAAGCCATCAAAAGGGAATATAAGTAACAACGAGGCAAGCGCAGATTTGGCGTGATGTTAACATTTCCACAATGAGTATAATTGCAGAGACTATACTCACAGCTACCATCAGGTGAAGTATCCCAGATTTCAGGCTACCGGCCTGAAAGCAATCCCAACGGCTATCTCCGGAAGACTGATCCAAGACTGCAATTCCGATACAAAGTGACTTGGGCCTGTTCCTTACCAAGGGAACCAACATTGAATGACCACAACCAGCAGACCTGATCACCGAGAAGGTCCAAAAACTACCAACCCAATCAACACAAGGCCTCAGTTACATGCTGATATGTAACCTGGGCTTGCAAAAATCACTAGAGATTTAATTGATTGTGCATGATGCCAACCTAAAACAATAAGAGGAAATCATTATTTCTTAATAATAAAGGATTTATCAACTGGAATGCCAGAGGCTGCCCCATTATGCAATGTCACAGCTGAAAGGTTTGGAGAGGATTTCTCCAAATAAGTGATCTCTGAATTCTGATTTACCAATTTCTCCTTAATCATTTTTAATTGTCATCTCACTTCATGTCCAAAAACTAATTCAAATTGACTGAATTTGATTAATTCATTTGGTACATCTCTGATCACAAAAAAAAACCACAAAAGGAATTCTTTTATCCCAATCATCTGGATTGTCTTAACTATAAGCCCTCAACATGGTCTTTTAAGTCAGATGCAACCTTTCTACCGCTCCCTGCGATTTTGGATGGTATATAGTAGATTTGAATTGTCTTATTCCTTAGCTGTTCATATCCTCCTTGAATAATTTTGATGTGAAGTTTGACTCTTGATCTGATTGTATCTCTGTCAGTATTCTGTATCTAGTGAAAGATCTGAGAAATCCTCTCCAATCCTTTTAGCTGTGATATTGTGGAATGGAGCAGTTCAAGCCAGTAAAAATGTTTTTGCATTTTAACCTGTGCTTTCCTCACTCCTAAATGACCTCCAGTTGTAGCTTATGCAACACTCACAATTTCAGTACCCCACTGGCAATGCGATTGTTGAACTTCTGCCGATTTGTCATCTGCCTGAATGTAAGATGGTCTCCATTTCCTCATTAAGTAATAACATTCAGGAATACATTCGGATTGTTTTCATAAAATTGATTTAAATTTTTCATCCTTCTGTTGTAACTCAGTTAATTTATCTGAGCTAAAGATATTGTCATCGATCTGGTCCTTGTTTGTTTCAACAAACTGATCAAACAGGGTCTCTGCTAATTCCACTTCAATTTTACAATCTCATTGATCTCTCCTGTTTCAGCTGGTGACTTTGCCACCTCGTTACCACACAGTCAGGAAACATTCAAGGATATGTGTCCTGCAATGGATCAGTTGTCCGAGTTTCCACTGACTTTTCAACCACAGTAGACAGCTGTCCTACCAGTGACTAAAACTGTATTCCTGGAGCTGAGAGTTAGTCCAGTACACCTACCTCGACTTCCCACTCCTCCCTGGACATTCTAACCTCACCTTACATAATTGAGCGCTTCTTGTCTCATTGTGAATTCCAATTACAGGTACCTTTTCTGGCAATAGTCCTTCAGAAGTACATATCCTCTCATCCTTCAGCAGCACGGATTGAGAGGATCCTATGTCTCGAAATATTGTGACCTCTTTACTTGCTGCTCCTGGACTATGCTACGAAACTTTATGTTTGCAAGGTATTGGGTTTAAGAAGATCTGGCACTTCCTCCTTAACCAACCTCTGTCCAGCTTGTGCATTCTGATGCAGCTTTCTGGCATCCACTGTGCTTCCTGTTACCATTCCAACAAAATTCACTGGCTTGTCCTGTTTTCCAATGTCTGTCTTCTCAGTACTTCTCCTAAACCACCAACACTGTGATTTCTCACGGAGTTTCTAAACTTTTCTGTTCCCTCCAAGAGTGTTTTTTTTACCCTGTGGTAAGTTACCCTTATGTTCTTCACTAAGATCTACCTTTCCCTTTCCACATGAAGCTTTCCCTTTCATGAATTTCTATCCCTCATGGAATGAAATTGATTCTGGAAGCTGAACCGTGCTTTATTGACTAACTCATAATCATCAGCCATTTCAGATGCTAATCTTGCCATTTTAACTCTATGCTCTTCCACATACATTCATAGAGTCGTAGAGATGTACAGCATGGAAACAGACCCTTCAGTCCAAACCTTCCATACCGACCAGATAACCCAACCCAACCTAGTCCCACCCGCCAGTACCCACCCCATATCCCTCCAAACCCTTCCTATTCATATACCCATCCAAATTCCTCTTAAATGTTGCAAATTGTACCAGTCTCCACCACTTCCTCTGACAGCTGATTCCATTCACACATCACCTTCTGTGTAAAAAGTTGCCCCGTAGGTCACCTTTATACCTTACCCCTCTCACCCTAAACCTATGCCCTCTAGTTCTGCACTCACCCACCTCAGGGAAAAGACTTTGCCTATTTACCCCATCCATGCCCCTCATAACTTTGTCAACCCTCAGCCTCCGACGTTCTAGGGAAAACAGCCCCAGCCTGTTCAGCCTTTCCCTATAGCTCAAAACCTCTAACCCTGGCAACGTCCTTGTAAATCTTTCCTGAACCTATCATGTTTCACAACATCTTTCCAATAGGAAGGAGACCAGAATTGCACGCAATATTCCAACATTGGCCTAATCAATGTCCTCTACAGTCGCATCATGGCCTCCCAACTCTTGTCCTCAATACTCTGCCCAATAGAGCAAAGCATAGCAAACGCCTTCTTCACTATCCTATCAACCTGCGACTCCATTTTAAAGAGTTATAAACCTGGACTCCAAGGTCTCTTTGTTCAGCAACACTCCCTAGGACCTTACCATTAAGTGTATAAGCCCTGCGAAGATTTGCTTTCCCAAAATGCAGCACCTCTGATTTATCTGAATTAAACTGCATCTGCCACTTCTCAGCCTATTGGCCCATCTGGTCAAGATCCTGTTGTAATCTGCGGTAACCTACTTTGCTACTATACCTCCAGTTTTGGTGGCATCTGCAAACTTACGAACTGTACCTCTTCTGTTCACATCCAAATAATTTATGTAAATGACAAAAAGTAGATGTGTTCTCACTACTTGAGGAAGTGATTTTTGACTTTTCTGAGCCCTTTCAAGTTTCACTACATCTTTCTGTGTCCATGACTTCTTTGAATAATTTTGATGTGGAGTTTGACCCTTGATCTGCTTGTATCTCTGTGGGTAGTCCGTATCATGTCCAAAACCTTACTCATCCAAAGTAAGTTTCTTTCTTAGTGCATCATTGGTTTGCTCTATGCTTACAGCTCTGATCTACATATCAAAATTACTTTGCTTGAACTTTACAAACTCAATTTAAATTTGACTAGGGTTCCTCCTTCGATTTCTGAGAGATTGTCGGCTTCTGGCACAAGCTCATAAGTACTTATGATGGCTTTCTTCACCTCCTCATAAACCCCAGATACATCCCGTTATAGTGATGAGAATAGCTCACTAGATCTGCCTGCAAGTTTTGTTTGGCTCAACAAAACCCACATTATCACTGGCCACTGCGTTTATTTAGCCAGTGTTTGCCAGTATCCTCTAGGCAAGTCCAATTAGAACTCACAGTTGCTTGTCTCACCTTCTCAATGCAGTCTTCCAAACGTGGAATCAGATATGCATCAGTCTTTGTAACTGCATTGACTTTGGGATAGTCCACACATAACTGTTGGTTACCATCTGGTTTGAGCGCCATTACAAGGGATGAGCTCCAGCCATGTAACTCACTTTGATTATGATATCTTAGAGCATGCATTCAATTTTCTTTTGAACCGTGCCAACTTTAGAGGGTTATTCTGATAAGATGTTGCTTAATTGCAACGGCATCTCCTGTATGTACATCATACATAACTAGGTTCATACTTCCCAGCGTATTTCCACAAATCTCCCATGTGACATTAATAACCCTTTCAGATCATTTTGATTTTCCTCAATAATTTATCTCAACATTTTGACAACATCTTAATTGTACAATTTAATCTGAGGAATGTCCAATTCAGAATCATCTGCACTTGGTTTTTCTCTCTGTTTTCTAACCAATAACACAGTCTCCTTTGGCTTTCCCTCCCTGTCAAAGTACCTTTTGAGCATGTTCACACATCACACTCTTTGAGATTTCTTCCTCTCTGGACTCCATATCAAACAGTACACCTCACTCAATTTTCTTCCAACATAATAAGGTCCACTAAACTATGCTACCACTGGAAGTAACTGTAACACTTTATCACCAATTGCAAAATTGCGAGTTTCATTATACGCTATGACAAATTGAAATTATGTCTGGTCAACTCCCCAATGCTGTTTAATTGCTTCTGAAATTTTGACATGTAATCTAAATACATGGTCTCTGAATTATGACTTACCAATTTCTCCTTCATTAATTTTCACGGTCATCTCGTTTCATGCTCAAAGACTAATTCATTATGGACTGAACTTGTTCGATTTATTTAGTGCATCTCCGATTGCAAAAATGCACAAACATTATTCCCTTACCCCAATCATCTGGGTAGTTTTAACTATCAGTCCTCAAGACCGTCTTTCATGTCTGATGCCTCCTTTCAAGCACTCCCTGCGACTCTGGATGGTAAGCAGTAGATTTGAATTATTTTATTCTGGAGCTGTCATAGCGTCATAGAATGTACTGCACAGAAACAGACTCTTCAGTCCAGCCAGTCCATGCCAACCAGATATCCCATCCCAATCTATTCCCACCTGCTAGCAGCTGGCCCATATCTCTTCAAACTTTTCCTATTCATCAACGCATCCAATTTATTTTAAATGTTGCAATTGCACCAGCTTCCACCACTTCCCCTGGCAGCTCATTCCATATGTGTACCACCCACAGCATGAAAAATTGGCCACTTCAGTCTCTTTTATATTTTTCCTCTCTCACCCTAAACCTTTGCCCTCTAGTTCTGGACTCACGCATCCCAGGGAAAATAAACTTCGTCTATTTATCATATCCACGCCCCTCATGATTTTGTGAACCTCTATAAGGTCACCCCTCAGTCTCAGATACTCCAGGGAAAACAGCTCTAACCTGTCTAGTCTCTCCCTATAGCTCAAATCCTCCAATCCTGGCAACAGCCTTGTAAATCTTTTCTGAGCCCTTTTAAGTTTCACTACATCTTTCTGTGTCCATGACTTCTTTGAATAATTTTGATGTGGAGTTTGACCCTTGATCTGCTTGTATCTCTGTGGGTAGTCCGTATCGTGTCCAAAATTTGAGTAACTCCTCTACAATCCTTTTAGCTGTGATACTGCAAAATAGAAGGACCTCCGAAATTTCGTCGACACATCTATTATCGTTAACAAATATCAATTCCCACATCTTGTTTTAGGTAGGCGTCATACACATTCAATTAAGGTTCTTGTAGAAGTCTCCTCAAATGCAGGAATAGATATGAAAGGTGCAGGTTTTATTACTGATTAAGGTTTTTCAATCATCTGTCATCTGCGACATCCCTGAATAGTCCAGGCAGCTAGAAATGTTTTGTATTTTAATTTTGAAGTTTTCTCACTACTAAATGATCCCCTAGTGGTAGCTCATGCACCACTCGCAACACGGTCTTTTGAGAATACACTGGCAATATGACTTGATGAACGTCTGCCCATTTCTAATTGGCTCAACTGTAGACTTTGTCACCTTGTAACCGCACAATCTGCAAAAATCCCAGGATACATGTTCTGCAGTAGTTCAGTTGCCTGAATTTCCACTGACTTTTCAGCCACAGTGGACGGCACTCCTACCTGTGAATCAGCTATATCACGAGCAAGGATAAATTGTATTCCTGGAGCGGAGAGTTTGTCCAGTACTCCTACCAGGACTTCTCAACTCTTCGCTGGACACTCGGACAGAAGGGACAGGAGCAGAACAAAACCACAAGTCAGAGAGCTGGCAGTCAAGGGTTAGATAGTCATATTGGATGAATAGGGGTTAGAAACAGTAGAAGTCAGAGCAACACATGATGATAGGACGGGTGGCAGACAGTGTCATGAGGAGACCAGTAAATAGATAATTGCTGTTGAAGAAAACAACAGAATAGATAAGGAAATCATAAGGTGTGACTCTTGAAAGAGGACGTGAACAGGAGTGCTGAGGAGAATAACTGGACTGTTGGAAGGAATAATAAAAATCACTCACAGGTTTCACTCTTACATTCTCAAACCTGTGCATTTGCAAAAAACAAATGGAGTTTGTGAACAGCATCTCCTTTAAGTGTTTTACTATTGTTTTTGCAAACAAATTATTGTTGGTAATTCTATGTTTAAGATGGCGATGAAGAGGACATTTATCTCTCAGAGGGTAGTTAATCTGTGCAACTCTTTAACACAGAGGGTTGTCAAAGTTATAACAATAAGTATATTAACGCTAAGACAGAAAAACTTTGTAATTATTCAGGGACTAAATGGCTCTGGGTCAAAGTCACCAAAGTAGACTTGAGCATTATCAGATCAACTCAATGAATGGAGAGCAAATTCAATTGACTGACTGGTATAATTCTGCTCCTATGTCTGATGGTTGTACCATCATTGATTTCATTAATTCCATTCTCCAGTATTCCTATTCTTCTGTCTCTATTTGTACCAGCAATTAACTCAAAAGTTTGTCGTTACCTCATTCATTTAACACAAGTCTGACAAACAATAAATCTCAACATCATAGGATGTCTGGAATGTCTCTGCAAACCATGGACGCAATGATAAAAACATTTTTTTAACAGTTCCATAATTACACGAAACGTTTCATTATCTGCTATCTCACTTGTTCTTTACAATCCTCTCCTCTCCCTATTGGTAACATCTTCAAGATGTGAGGACAACGCCTATCACAGTGAACTTCATGAGGCCACACAACCCTACTCTCATGCAAGCATCATCAACCATGAAAATGCTCCCTATTTCGGTAGCATCCTGCTTCACCTAGAATGTTTATTGTCTCCAGATAATTCTCCATAATAAACTGTCAGCACTTCTACAATATTCCATAGTGCTGTAAAGGTGTCCTGGCCCTGTGGCCCTCCATATTTTTGTAACGAACTCCATACACAGACATACCATATCAATTGAGGACATTGCCCATCGATTCTACTTGTGACCCTGGAGTAATTCTCTTTTCTGTTAAAACGGGCTCATTTCAAAGTGACATTCCATAGAGTCAATGGCAGCATCACATCCAACACTCAACAGCTCCAGACACGGGGAAAGGAGAGATTAGAATCTGAGAATAAAGTCGGCTGGAATATTTCATCAATGGACAAGAATCTAATAATGATGGACATGAATGTTACAAGAATGGACAGGACTGTATACTGGGATCTGTTGGCCCTTTCTGCTTTTTATGATAAGATTCCATTATCGCTGTGAATGCGATACATAGTGTACATGACTGAATTCTTTTGTTATCCTATCCTGGCTATTGTTGGCATCCCTGGTAAGTCTCACTGCCTGGTTGTTATTTCTATAAACCATGTTTAACTGTATCGTTATTTGTTGTATTTATTCTACTGCCCGTGCTGCTCTTATTACTGCTGATGAGACTCTGAATTTATCTTCCACTCTGCAAACCATTGCTAACTTTCTGTTTTCTTTTTGATTCTGGTTGGCACACAAGAGCGACATTGTTCAGCTTCATCTGTAAACTACAATCATTGCGTTCCTGTCATCATTCTTTACATATTAGGAACATAAAAATCACTGTCTTCTATTCTGGCAAAAAAAACCCGACATTTCCTTCATGTGAGTCCATTCCATCCCTGGCCAATATCTGAAAGTGCAACAGCGTTTCCACATATGCAGTGATCCCTCTCTCCCTGGGCTGATTTTCTGGGCACAACTCCTGACCATTATTAATTATATTCACTGAACCCACAAGAACATTTTTCACCGGATCAACCCAAATGCTGCTTAAGGTATGAATTGTGAAATCCAGTTTGGGTATTCCCAGGACTCTGCTGACCCCATTCTCGTTCACAAAACTGCATCACCAAAGCTCACCCAAAGATTCCGCAGCTTTTCACAGAGGTTAGACTGAAATCCATTCCCCTTGTCATTCCTGTAAGCTTAAATCTTGCATTGTCTGCAGTTTAAAATTCTCACACACGTGAAGGCACCTGTTCATCATATTGCTCTCTGTCTCGTTCTGACTTTTTCCCAAATCTCTGAGAGTTGTTTATGTTGAAATTGATTTCTCTCTGCTCTGTCTCTAATAGTGATCTTCACATCTGCACTCCCTCAGTACTTGTATTTTGCTGCTGTTTCACAGATACAGAGACATGAACGCATGGAAGCAGTACTTCAGTCATTTACACTGGGCCTGGAAATTTCCCCATGCTAGGCCACTATCACATTCCTGAATAAGGGCTCTGGCTTGAAACATCAGTTTTCCTGCTCCTCGGATGGTGCCTGTCCTGTTGTGTTTTTCCAGCAACACACTCTCAACTCTGATCACCAGCATCTGCAGACCTCACTGTCTCCACTAACTAGTGCAGATATATGGAGCAAGAGAGTGATCTATGCCCACGTACAATCTGCAAATAGTCCACCTCACTAACCAGTGCATCAACGTGATCTACAAAGTGTCTTCTGCCTGGTTTGGTTATTCTTGACTCGTTCTGCTAGTGGATTCAAATTACTATATAACTGATCATTTCACATGATGTCACAGTCTCATTATTTAACTGGTTCATTTTGCAATTGGACACCTGAAGGCTGCACTCCTCCAGTTAGTCCACATACACGGATTGTTGCCCATATTTCTGCAACCATTCTGCAGAAAATAATGGCCCTATTCTATTATAAGGTGAATGATTTTCCTTGCTGTATCTTTCCCTATCCTCGTTCTTTTGCTGCTGTGATGCAGTACTGTGTTATGAAGCTCAGAAAAAATGAAATTGAATGTAATTGGGGTATCACCCTATTCATCATGAGCTGGCTGTAAAGCTCCACATTGGAAAAGGGTTTCAACCACATTCAATTTGTGTAACAAGGTGTAGCTTGGCTGTGGGATTTTCATAAGTACGCTATCAGTTCTAACGCAAACCTTTAAACTTACTATACTTTAAAAAAAATTTGGATTTGGGAAAGAAAAAGAGAGCCAAGAACATTCCACAGACCAAATTGTGTGTGTGAATACTGACCCAGAAATATTGTGGCCAACCCACAGCCATCCATACAGCCAAACTAATGCCTGCCACTTTAGAGATTTCAGTAATAAACTAAGTTATTGGAACTATACTCCATCTCTTTCTCTCAATTTAGATTACCTCATACAAATTCTCCATCTACATAGTACTGACTTGTAGCACAGTTTTCCATTATTTAGATCTTACTCTATGCAATTCAAATTCAACCAAAGAATTTGGAGAGCTAAAAGGGGTCACACAAAGTCTTTGGCAAACAGGATTAAGGAAAATTCCAAAAGGGTTTTTTTTAGATTATATGTATAAAGGAGCAAGACGGTAGCTAGGGAAAAGAGTAAGTACACTCAAGAACACAGGAGGGAATTTATGCATAGAGCTAGAGAAAATCGGTGAGGTATTTTGCATTGGTATTCACAGAAAAGGAGGATATAGTGGATGGTGAGTCTTGGGAGGGGTATGATGATATTCCAGAACATATCAATATAAAAATTTAGGTTTTGGGAGTTTAGAAAAAAACATTAAAAGTTAGCCAAGTCTCCAGGACATGATTGGATAAAGCCCTGAATGCTGAAGGAGGCAGGTGAGACAACTACTGGGTCCTCTTCAGTCACGGTAGAAGTCCCAGAGGAGTAGAAACTAGCCAATCCTGTTCCTTTGTTTGAGGAGGGCAACAGGGATAATCTGGGAAATTACAGGCTGGTGAGCCTTAAATGGTAGGGAGATTAATGGAGAAAATTCTTAGGGCTAGGATTTATTCGCATTTGGCAGAATATGGATTTATTAGCGATAGCATGACTTTGTGAGGGAAGGTCACATCTCAAAAACTTGATTGTATCTTTGAATAAGTGACAAAGATAATTGGATTAGGGCTGAGTGGTAGATGTTGATGAAGTGAATTTTAGCAAAACCTTTGACAAAGCCCCTCATAACAGGTTGATACAAAAGGTGTAGTTACATGGTATCTGTGGAGAGCTTGTAAGATGAATACAGAATGGACTTATTCACACATGACAGAGTAACAGTGGAAGGGCATTTTTCAAATTGGAGACCTGAAGCCAGTGGTGTTCCACAGGTATCAATATTGGGACCCCTGTTGCTTGTAATATACATAAAATGATTCGTAGGAGAACGTAGATAGCCTGATTAATAGTTTTGCAGATAACACAAAGATTGGAGGAGCTATGGATAGTGAGGAACGTCAGAGAATACAGTAGGATATGGAATGGCTAGACACTTGAGCAGAGAAATGGCAGATGGAGTTTAAATGAAACAAGTAAGACGTGATATATTTTGGAAGTTATAATCCAGGAGGGAATTATGCAGTATATAGCAGAACCCTTAGTTGCATCAATATATAGGGGGATCCAGGGAGACAGTTCCTTGACAGTAGCAAACAAGTGGATAAGATGGTCAAAGCAGCATATATTGTCTTGCCTTCACCAATTGGGGCATAGAGTATTAAAAGTTGGCAAATCATATTGCAGCTGTATAGAACTTTAGTTAGGGTACATTAGGAATATTGTATTTCGTTGTGGTTGCCACACTACCAGAAGGATATGGAGGTTTTGGAGAGAGTAAAGATTGTTTACCAGGATGTTGGCTGGTTTGGAGGGTATTACCTAGGAGAAGAAATTGAACAAACTTTGTTTCTTTTCACTTGAACAACAAAGGATGGGGGAGCGATCAGATAGAAGTTTTTGAGAAGCACAGAGAGGATTGATATTCAGACTCTTCTGCCCATGGTAGAAATGTCAATTAATAGGGAACATAGGTTTAAGGTAAAAAGGGCACATATTCGAAACGAGATAAGAGACATGTTTTTTTTAAAAACACAGACGGTGCAAAGCGTCTGGAATACTCTGCCAGAGACACTGATGGATACATACACAATAGTGATGTTTAAGAGGCTCTTGACAGATAAATGACCAAGCAAGGAATAGAGGGATATGGACAGTGTTGAGGAAAAAGATTTTTAAGTTTAGAAAGGCATCATGTGTCATGTGGACTGAAGGGCCGGTTACTGTGCTGTACAGTTGTTTGTTCACAATGTCTTGCATAACCTTGCTCTCCTTATTTTTCTCTACTGAGAGTATGAAAAAAAGAACCTTAAAATCTTTAATCCCTCTTAATTCTCAGTTCACTTTTGTGTTTCATTCCACCAAACCAAATATAAAAAATGTAGTTTTCCCATTGTTGACTACAGTTCTGTCAAAATCATGCAATAACTGAGTTGCACATTTATTTCACAATAGATTTGGCTAGTTCAACTAATGCAATGTTAAGCAAATACTTAAAGTTTCTATATTCAAAATTAGATTTACATTGTACTTCTGCAATGTGTGGTTACTTAATTTTATACCTTTCACCTCTATTTCAAGTAACACTACTGTAATTAAAATTAAAGGTTGTGGGTTCAAACCACACCCAAGACTCAGTCACCTCATTCACACTACACCTCAGCATAGTAACAAGGAATGTTTGCAGTGTTGGAACTGTTCTCTTTTGCGATGAGAATTTTAATCATTAGCTCATCTGCTCACTTAAGTGGTAGTGGAATGTTCCTCCTGCAGGATGTTTGAGGTAGGGGTGACCACCGATACTCCTGCCGACTTCGTCTGCAGGAAATGCAGACTGATCCTGCTCCTCACCGAACGAGTTAGGGAACTGGAACTGGAGTTGGATGAACTGAGGATTATTCGAGAGGCTGAGAGGGTGATTGATAGAAGCTACGGGGACATAGTTACGCCGGAGAACAGAGGTAGCTGGGTAACAGCTAGAGGTGGGAAGGGGAAGAAGCAGGCAGTGCAGGGTTCCCCTGTGGTCGTTCCTTTAAACAATAAGTATACAGCTTTGGAAACTGTTGGGGGGGAACAGCCTTGCAGGTGTAAGCTGCAGTGACGGGGTCTGTGGCGTGAGGTCTGGCTCTGAGACTCAGAAGGGAAAGGGGGAGAGGAGGAGAGCGCTAGTTATAGGAGACTCTCTAGTTAGAGGGACGGACAGGTGGTTCTGTGGACATGGGCGAGACTCTCGGATGGTTTGTTGCCTCCCGGGTGCCAGGGTCCGAGACGTGTCGGACCGTGTCTTCAGAATCCTTAAGGGGGAGGGTGTGCAGCCAGAAGTCGTGGTACACATTGGCATCAACGACATAGGTAGGAAGAGGGGTGGGGAGGTCATTCAAGAGCTCAAGGAGTTAGGCTGGAAGCTAAAAGCTAGGACAGACAGAGTCGTCATCTCTGGGTTGTTGCCGGTGCCACGTGAAAGTGAGGCAAGGAATAGGGAGAGAGTGCAGTTGAACACGTGGCTGCAAGGATGGTGTAGGAGGGAGGGCTTTCAGCTATTTAGACAATTGGACTGCATTCTGGGGAAGGTGGGACCTGTACAAACAGGACGGGTTGCACCTGAACCAGAAGGGCACCAATATCCTGGGGGGTAGGTTTGCTAGCACTCTTCGGGGGGGTTTAAACTAATTTGGCAGGGGGATGGGATCTGGACTTGTAGTCCAGCAACTAAGCTAGCTGTTTGTCAGGATGTCCAAGAATGTAGGGAGGCTGTGGAGAAGGTCGCACTGACAGGGAATACTTGCAGACACAGAGATGGGCTCAAGTGCGTATACTTCAATGCAAGGAGTATCAGAAATAAGTTGGGTGAACTTAAGGCGTGGATCGGTACCTGGGACTACGATGTTGTGGCCATCACGGAAACGTGGCTAGATGAGGGACAGGAATGGTTGTTGGAGGTTCCTGGTTACAGATGTTTCAGTAAGATTAGGGAGGGTAGTAAAAAAGGAGGGGGTGTGGCATTGCTAATTAGAAATGGTATAATGGCTGCAGAAAGAAAGTTTGAGGGGGATCTGCCTTTCGAGGTAGTATGGGCTGAAGTCAGAAATAGGAAAGGTGCAGTCACCTTGTTGGGTGTTTACTATAGGCCCCCCAATAGCAGCAGAGATGTGGAGAAACAGATTGGGAAACAGATTTTGGAAAGGTGCAGAAGCCACAGGGTCGTAGTCATGGGCGACTTCAACTTCCCAAATATTGATTGGAAGCTCTTTAGATCAAGTAGATTGGATTGGGGCGGTGTTTGTGCAGTGTGTCCAGGAAGCTTTTCTAACTCAGTATGTAGATTGTCCAACCAGAGGGGAGGCCATATTGGATTTGGTACTCGGTAATGAACCGGGACAAGTGATGGGCTTGTTAGTGGGTGAACATTTTGGTGATGGTGACCACAATTCTGTGACTTTCACCTTGGTTATGGAGAGAGATAGGTGCGCACAACAGGGTAGATTTTACAATTGGGGGAAAGGGAAATTATGATGCTGTAAGACAGGATTTGAGGAGCATAAGTTGGGAGCATAGGCTGTCAGGGAAGGATGTGGTGGAAATGTGGAACTTTTCCAAGGAGCAGATACGACGTGTCCTTGATATGTATGTAACTATCAGGCAGGAAAGAAATGGTCGTGTGAGGGAGCCTTGGTTGATGAGGGAGGTTGAATGTCTAGTAAAGAGGAAGAAGGAGGCTTACATAAGGTTGAGGAAACAGGGTTCAGACAGAGCAGTGGAGGGATACAGGATAGCCAGAAGGGACCTGAAGAAAGGGATTAGGAGAGCTAAGAGAGGGCATGAAAAATCCTTGGCGGATAGGATCAAGGGTAACCCCAAGGCATTTTATGCGTATGTGAGAAACATGAGAATGACGAGAACGAGGGTAGGTCCGATCAAGGACAGTAGTGGGAGATTGTGTATTGAGTCGGAAGAGATAGGAGAGGTCTTGGATGAGTACTTTTCTTCAGTATTTACGAACGAGAGGGTCCGTATTGTTGAAGAGGAGAGTGTGAAACGGACTGGTAAGCTAGAAGAGATACTTGTTAGGAAGGAAGATGTGTTGGACATTTTGAACAACTTGAGGATAGACAAGTCCCCCGGGCCTGACGGGATATATCCTAGGATTATGTGGGAAGCAAGAGAGGAAATTGCAGTACCGTTGGCAATGATCTTTTCGTCTTCACTGTCAACGGGGGTGGTACCAGGGGACTGGAGAGTAGCGAATGTTGTGCCCCTGTTCAAAAAAGGGAATAGGGATAACCCCGGGAATTACAGGCCAGTTAGTCTTACTTCTGTGTTAGGAAAAGTAATGGAAAGGGTACTGAGGGATAGGATTTATGAGTATCTGGAAAGACACTGCTTGATTAGGGACAGCCAGCGCGGATTTGTGAAGGGTAGGTCTTGCCTTACAAGTCTTATTGAATTCTTTGAGGAGGTGACCAAGCATGTGGATGAAGGTAGAGCAGTGGATGTAGTGTACATGGATTTTAGTAAGGCATTTGATAAGGTCCCCCATGGTAGGCTTATGCGGAAAGTCAGGAGGCATGGGATAGAGGGAAATTTGGCCAATTGGATAGAAAACTGGCTAACCGGTCGAAGTCAGAGAGTGGTGGTAGATGGTAAATATTCAGCCTGGAGCCCAGTTACAAGTGGAGTTCCGCAGGGATCAGTTCTGGGTCCTCTGCTGTTTGTAATTTTTATTAATGACTTGGATGAGGGAGTCGAAGGGTGGGTCAGTAAATTTGCAGATGATACGAAGATTGGTGGAGTTGTGGACAGTGAGGAGGGCTGTTGTTGACTGCAAAGGGACTTAGATATGATGCAGAGCTGGGCTGAGGAGTGGCAGATGGAGTTCAACCCTGCCAAGTGTGAGGTTGTCCATTTTGGAAGGACAAATAAGAATGCGGAATACAGGGTTAACGGTAGGTTTCTTAGTCAGGTGGAGGAACAGAGGGATCTTGGGGTCCATGTACATAGATCTTTGAAAGTTGCCACTCAGGTGGATAGAGCTTGTAAGAAGGCCTATGGTGTATTAGCTTTCATTAGCAGAGGGATGGAATTCAAGAGTCGTGAAGTGATGTTGCAGCTGTACAGGACTTTGGTTAGGCCACATTTGGAGTACTATGTGTAGTTCTGGTCGCCTCACTTTAGGAAAGATGTGGAAGCTTTGGAGAGGGTGCAGAGAAGATTTACCAGGATGTTGCCTGGAATGGAGAATAGGTCATACGAGGATAGGTTGAGAGTTCTCGGCCTTTTCTCGTTGGAACGGCGAAGGATGAGGGGTGACTTGATAGAGGTTTATAAGATGATCAGAGGAATAGATAGAGTAGACAGTCAGAAACTTTTTCCCCGGGTACAACAGAGTGTTACAAGGGGACATAAATTTAAGGTGAAGGGTGGAAGGTATAGGGGAGATGTCAGGGGTGTGTTCTTTACCCAGAGAGTGGTGGGGGCATGGAATGCGCTGCCCGTGGGAGTGGTAGAGTCAGAATCATTGGCGACCTTTAAGCGGCAATTGGATAGGTACATGGATGGGTGCTTAATCTAGGATAGATGTTCGGCACAACATCGTGGGCTGAAGGGCCTGTTCTGTGCTGTATTGTTCTATGTTCTATGTTCTATGTTCACACATTGATTCACAGGTTTAAAACTAGCTCTGTGCCTGTCCACTGAGCGCCTGTGTTCGTTACTCTGAGCTGATCATGTGTTCAGCAACATGCTGAAACCCTTCAAGTATTATTACTATGGACCCATCAAATAACTTGCTGGAAATAGGCATTTCAATTAATTCTGTTCCTGGAACGATCCTGGAAGGACTTGAATGTTGTTGCTGGACTTTGTGGTGTGAACTGCTGGAGATATTTCAGGGAGACCGTAGAGTTTGAAAACACAATTCAGAATGAAACTTTGCAAGTGTAGTTACAACGTATCTTGGCTTTGAACATGCACAAGAGAATGGGGCAGAGGCTGCAGAGTGTGGAAGCTCTGAGACCACAGCCTGAGTGGGTGTGGGGGAAGAGATCTGCCAGATCCATCTCGGGTTTGCGAGAACGCTTACCACGCTACAGCAAACTCAGGAACAAAGTTGAAAAAGACCATGGAATGATGGGACCTAACTCTGTGATCACTTCTGTGCTGAATCAAACGACATCTGAGTTTAGTTTCCATGATTTCACAATAGATTATTGTTGGAAACTGTGGGAAGATCATTTCCTTGGACCATGGAACACGTCTCGTCAAACCCAGCCAATGTGGCAGATCATAACACATACCAGTTGGGAGCAGGAGTCGGACATTCTAAGTGTGCCTGAACAATTAGTATAATTCTGGATGATCGGCCATCTCGGTAGACTGCTCTTACTTTCTTCTCAGATCCTTTGATTCCCATAGAGTCATAGAATCATAGAGATGTACAGCATGAAAACAGAACCTTCGGTCCAACACGTCCATGCCGACCAGATATCCCAAGCCAATCTAGTCCCACCTGCCAGCACTCATCCAATATCCCTCCAAACCCTTCCTATTCATATCCCCATCCAAATGCCTCTTAAATGTTGCAATTGTACCAGCCTGATGTGACCTATAAACTATTTCAGATGCCTTCATGAATGTTTTCGCCTGAACAGCCTTTTTGCCAAAGAATTACACAGACTCAACACTCTCTGGGCGAAGAAATTTCCACTTATTTCAGTGTTGAATAGCCTATGCCCTAACCATAGACTGTGACAATGATTCTGGACTCACAGGTCATTCGAAACATCCTCCATCTGTTAACCTGCCCAGGCCTATTTCCAATGTTAGAAATTTGATGAGATCCCCTCTCATCCTTCTGAAGGCCAGTGAGCATAATCTTAATTGCTAGCCTCTCTTCATACCACTGTTCTGCTATGCCAGGGATTAATGCAATGGTGGTAGATAATTGCACGTTGTACTGGAATCCTCTCCCCATGAAAGCCAACATTTCACTTCTCTTCTTCTCCTTCTGCATGTTAATCTTCATTAGGTTTCAGGTCTCATTGCACCTCCCATTTTATAAATCTGTAAATATCTGACTAATAATCCGTCTTTCTGATTGGCGAAATTGGTAACCTCACAATTATCCACATTATACATTATCTGTTATAAATTTGTCCATTCATCCAACTTATACAAAACACACTGAAACATCTCTGCTTACTCCTCAAAGCTCACTATCCCAACCAACGTTGTGTTGACTACAGTGCCAGTGATAAGACGTTAAGTTCCCTCATTTAAAACATTAATATGTATTGTGAACAGATTAGGTCAATTATGGATCCCTGTGCTCCCCGACCAGTCATTTCCTGCCTCTCAGATGAAATCCAATGGACTTCAAGATTTTACCCACTGATAGTGTTAGTCTAACCAGTCAATAATTCCCTTCGACTGCATGTAGAAAACGAAAGTGGTGTCCCATTTCTCAACTTGCAATTCGTAGGAACTATTCCAGAATGTCAGAATTTTGAAAGACAACCATCAATGCACTGACTATTTCCAAGGTCAATTCCTTAGTGTTCTATGACGCACCTTATTCGCCCTGAGGATTATGGGGGTTTATTCTCATCAAGTTCCCCACCACCTTTTGCCTAGCAATCAGTCAGTCCCTCTCCCTTCAAGGAATCTATGTTTGCCAACAGCTGTATTGTCTTGTTACTGTCTTTCTTAGTGAAGACGAAACCGAGATATCATGTGAAGATGAAAAAAAGTGTGTTAATTGAATTCTCTGATAAAATAAACACCTTCACAACAAGCCTGTGAGATGATGATTTTTTTTTTAAAAACGAAACACAAAGGGAATAATTGAGCTGTAAGTGCTGCTGCTGGAACAACTGTGGATGATTTAACTTCACAAAACTTTCACAAATCGAAATTTAAAAGGCAGAATTAAGAACCGATTTAGGCAACCATTCTTTCTGTTATTTATTTTGCGGGATATAGCTGTCATTGGCTGGCCAGCATTTATAGCACACCCCTGGTTGCTCTTGAGAAGATGGTGGTGAGTTGCCCTCTTGAATTGTTGCAGTCAATATGCAGTGAGTGAAGCCAAATGCCATTGGCTTCAATATTTTGATTCAGTGACAATGGAAGAACGGCAATAAATTTTCAAGGCAGAATGGTAAGAAGCTTGGCATCAGGATTTTATGGTGTGAGGTGAAATTGAAGGTGTTGATGGTCCTGTGTATTTGCTGCTCTTGTCCTTGACAGAAGTGGCTATGAGTTTAGATGATGCTATCTGAGGAGCTTTGTGAATTTCTGCAGCCCATCTTGTGGATGTTACACTTCGTGATCACTGAGCCCTGGTGGTGGAGGGAGTGAATGCTTTTTGATGTAATGTTAATCAAGCCGGCTTCTTTGTCCTGAATGATATCAGGTTCCTTGAGTGTTGTTGGAGCTACAACATGCAGGCAACTGGGATGTATTCCACCATACTTTGACACATTCCTTGCAGATGATGGACGGGTTGTGGGGATACAGGTGGTGAGTTTCTCGCATCAGTATTCGAGCCTTGGTCTGTTCGTGTAGCCAATGTGGCTATGTGCTGAGCCCAGTTGACGTTCTGTTCAGTAGTAACAGTCAGGCTGTAGATCGCAGAAGAATCATTGACAGTAACATCCTTTAATGTCACAGTGCAGTGGTTATATTGTCTGAGATGACTGACCTCCAGTAACAACAACCTTCTTTCTATATGTCAGGAGTGACACTAATGAGAAGAAAGTGTGTCCCCTGATATCCGTTGATTTCAGTTTTGCAAGGGTTCCTTGATGCCACATTCAGATAGTTTTAACTGAGGACAGTTTCAATCAAAACGCTTGTGTGAAAATACCAGCAAACAAGTTATTTTAGTGCTGGGAAAATTATTGTGGCAAGAATAATAATAAAATCGTATTAGATGCAGAAGTGAACATAAAATGCTGTAGCATTCCATACAGACTCAATTTGGAAAGACTTGAATCAGATAAACCTGAAATAAAACATTGCAACAGTGTGATGACGTGGTAGCAATAGTTGAATGTGGAAACGGAAAGGCAGAGAAGAAATGGAAACATTTAAGGAGACGGTCCATAACGCTTCAGCAAGATATAAGAGACTTATATTAAATGATGACATGAAACTAAAAGTAGATCAGAAAAAGGAGTTCCAACATTTGAAAAAGATTTTAAAGTACAGAATGGCTAGAGTCAACTGTTATGCTTCAGATGAGCTGTAAATATATTGCTACCATTTGTCTCAGCGAAAGCTAATTTAACCAAAAATGTTGAGGTCACCTGGTTTTAGAGTTCATATGTATTCACATATAAAGGATTGTTTAATATGTACTAAACACATAGACAAACTAATGATGGAACATTCACATAGAAAAATAGAAACGTGCTACTTGTTCTGAATCTTGTGGAATTCTGAATGAACCTGAAAGACAAAACCTGGGTTAATGCATCCTGATTGGGAATGGTCCATTTTTATTTCCTGAAGGCGAGAGGCATACAAGTGAAATGTCAACAATTGTGTGTCATGTGTTTGCAGAGGAATGATCTTGAAGGCAGGACGGCAGTGTAGGTCTGACCCTGCTGGTGCTGCTATTGCAGAAGATTATTAGAATTATTTCTTAATCTAAAATCGCATTGAATTTCAGTAACAGCCACTTGTTGTCTGTTTGATGCTAATGACCATGTACTGCTGAAAATGACATGAATTGGACATATATATCCATCCCAAGAGCAGTGAGAGAACAGGTTCAGAAAGTGAAACTAATGCTGGAGATTGTTTTTAATTGTGACATGGTTGCAGTGCACGTTTTTCTTTACAGACGTAATCTGTTCCTCAGCTCAGAAAAAATATTATTTGTCTACGAAAAATTAAGTTTTCTCACCGGGTCTTTCTTTTTTTTTTGCAGTTAACTTAATAGCAATTGTCATCCTGTCCCAGGGAAGGTGTGGACTTTCTACTTGCACCATTCGTTACCTGGCAGCCATGGCATTGATGGATCTCGTGATCATTATCACTGAGGTCATACTCCGTCGAATCAACAATTATTATTTCCCATTGAATGTCGTGAAGCTCACTTCTGTGTGTCGACCCCTCTATGTTGTGATCCGTGTAGCCATAGACTGTTCTGTCTGGTTCACCGTGACTTTCACCTTTGATCAATTTGGTACCATTTCTTGCCGGAAACTGAAATTGAAATATTGCACCAAGAAAAGTGCAACTGTGGTTCTAGCCACAACTGGCATTCTTCAATGTTTAAAAAACATTCCCATTTACTTCAGACATAAACCTAAGTGGGTAATTAACAATGCAGAATGGCGCTGTTCTAATAAGAAAATCTACTTTAGAGATCCAAGGTGGATTGGATTTAGGATATTTGAAAAGGTTTTAACACCATTATTTAATTCATTTAGTTCTGTTATTCAATATTATGACAGTCAGACATATTTTAATGGTCAGTCGAGCCCATATGGGATTGAAACATCACAAAAAAGACAAAAACCACAGTGACCAAGAGATGGACAGCAGAAGGAAGTCGGTGTTTTTACTCTTTACCATATCGGGCACCTTCATCTTCTTGTGGTTTATTTACACTATTTTTTTTTATTTGAATATCCAAACAGCAATAGGCAAGTATTAACCCCCGGGATACAAAAACAACTTCACATAGCTTTAAACAATGGAAAGTAAGAGGATGTTTGGAGGTGAACACAGTTAATAAGCCTGGGCTATGGACCAGCAGCATGGAAGAAAACTGAGGAAAAAATGTTGTAGTTCTGTTTGCCGAGGTGGGAATTTGTGTTGCAGACGTTTTGTCCCCTGTCTAGGTGACATCCTCAGTGCTTGGGAGCCTCCTGTGAAGCGCTTCTGTGATCTTTCCTCTGGCATTTGTAGTGGTTTGAATCTGCCACTTACGGTTGTCAGTTCCAGCTGTCCGCTGCAGCTTCAGACAGCTCCACGGAAGCGGCAGATTCAAACCACTACAAATGCTGGAGGAATGATTACAGAAGCGCTTCACAAGAGGCTCCCAAGCACTGAGGATGTGACCTAGCCAGGGGACAAAACGTCTGCAACGCAAATTCCCAGCTCGGCGAACAGAACCACAACAACAAGCACCCGAGTTACAAATCTTCTCACAAACTTTGGGTAAAGAATAAACATTGTCAACCAGAGAACATGAAGTACGGGAGCAGAATGAAACCCCATGTCAGACAGCTGGTAGTCAAGGGTTAGATATTCCCTTCAGAGGAACAGGGGAAACATAGGAGTCAGAACAACTCACAACGATGGGACAGGTGGCAAGGGGAGGGTCACAAGGAGACCAGTAAATAGAGAAATGCTGTCAAGAAAACAAAACAACAGAAGTAATAATGAAAACACACAATGTGACTCATTGAAGAGGACGTGAACTGGAGTGCTGAGGAGAATAACTGGACTGTTTGTGAGGAATAATAAGAATTTCTCACATGTTTCACTCTTACATTCTCAAAATGGTGCATTTATAAAAAAAACAAATGGGGTTTGTGAACAGCATATTCTTTAAGTGTATGACTATTGTTTTTGCAAGCACGTTATTGCTGGTAATCATATGCTTAAGATGGCGATGAACAGGACATTCATCTCTCAGAGGGTAATTAATATCTGCAACAGTTTAACACAGCAGGTTTTCAAGGTTAGAGCAATAAGTATATGAAAGCGAAGGCAGAAAAAATTGCAATTATTCGTTGATTAATTAATTCTGGTCAATGACACGTCTACTGACTGTCCGCTGTCTGACCTGCTCATTTCCTCCTCAAAGAATTCTGACAGATATGTCATGCAGAAGCTTGAGAAATCTTGTAATTTCTGCTCCATTTTATTATGAGCTCACCAATTGCAACGATGAAAACAAACTCTAAAGTTCTTAAAATGAACAAGGCCATGCTTACCATCCGATATTTATATGTCTTCTTCCTCTCTCCCTCCTTAAACCGGGATGTCAACATTAGAAATTTTCAGTCCTCACGATTCTACCTGACTCCAGTGATTCCTGTATCATCACCAATTCCTTTACAATTTGCTCAGCTATCTCGTTTGGAATCCTGTGATGTAACCCATCCAGTCCAGGTTATTTATCCCTCTTCAAACCTTTCAGCATTCCCAGCACCTTTTCCTAAATAGTGGCCAATGCATGCAACCCTCCCCCAGACTCCTTATGGTTCTGATAAGTTACTGGTGTTTCCCACTGGGAAAACTGATGCAAGATTTCCCCAGTATTTCTTTGTTCTCTATTGCTACTTCTCCATGTACATTTCCAGCGGTTCAATATTTACTCTCGCTTCTCTGCAACCAGATATCTAAAAAAATCTTGCAATCTTGCACCTAACATAGGACAATACAGAACAGGTACGTGCCCTTTGACGTATGATGCTGTGGTGAACATGACGCCAAAATAAATTAATTCCTTTGCCTGCCTTTGATCGACATACATCCATTACTTGTGTTTTCATCTGATAATCCAAAAGTCCTTTCATTGTCCTTACTGTATATGCCACCACCAACAAAGATTTCTCTTACTCTGTGTAAAAACCTGCCGCTCATGGCTCCTTTGAA
Source organism: Hemiscyllium ocellatum (assembly GCF_020745735.1). NCBI lineage: Eukaryota > Metazoa > Chordata > Chondrichthyes > Orectolobiformes > Hemiscylliidae > Hemiscyllium > Hemiscyllium ocellatum. Next base: position 16,148,798 of record NC_083421.1, read on the forward strand.
CTTTTAATTCTTACCTTCAATGCATATCCCATAGTATTAGACATTTCAACTCTGGGAAACACCTTCTGACTATCAAACTTATTCCGACAGCCCATAATTTTAGAGACCTCTACCAAGTCTCTCCATATCCATCGCCGCACGACAGAAAGCAACCCGGGTTTTTCTAATCCCTCTTTGTTCCTCATACATTCTAACCCAAACAACACCCCGGTAAGCCTCTTCTGCACCCTCTCCAAAGCCTCCAAATCCTACTTATTTGTGAAAACCAGAACTGAATGCAATACTCGAAGTGTGGCCTAAGTCATGCCCCATAAAACTGCACCATGACAACCTGACAGTTGCATTCAATTCCTTGAACAATAAAGGCAAGCATGCATTGGGCCTTCCTTCCCACCATATCCAGCTGTGTGGCCACAACCTGGAAATTTTGAACTTATACCTCAAGAAACTGGATACTTTTCCTTAGTATTTGATTTTCCTAATTGCATTACCCATATAAACCCGGATTAAATTCCACCTGCTCTTTTTCCTCCCATGTGTCCAAATGATCAATCCTTTGACAAACTTCTACATTATCCACAAATCCATTAATTATTGTATTGGCTGCAAAACTACTAACCCCACCATCTAGATTTTCATCCAGGTCATTCATTTACATCACAAACAGTAGAGGCCCAATATGAATCACTGCAGAGTACCACCAGTCCGCCAGTCTGAATCACCCCCTTCCAATATTACCCTGCATCTTCTATGAGCAAAGCTATTCTGATTCCAAACAGCCAAGTCAGCGTGAATCACATGCATCTTAACCTTCTAGATGAGCCGACTGTTACGAAGGGGAGGTTGTCATCCCTCTGATAATTAAAACCAAAACACCCAGAGAGCAACACCTCACCTTGTAATTTAATAAAGAAGACTGAGAAAGGTTATAACCTACCTCTCACTCCCCAATCTGTTGTAAAGAATTGAATAAAGAAATGAAATTATTTTGCTCACTCCGAAATTAACAAATAACAATTTATTTTCCTGACTCCAACAGTGAACGAAACCGTAACAGAATTCTTAATAAATTTAACAATTACTTCCTAACTACTATCCATTCACTCACTGATGCAAACTCTATTTATGTACTGCTTCAAAACTGCAGGTCCCACTAATATAAATGCAGCGAATAAAAAAAAAGATAATTTAAAGCTTACGCTCTCAAAATTCACACGGAATATGTCTTCCAGAATACTCCTCTACCTCTCCACTGATTCTGTTGTTCAGGTTCTTTTCTCTGTGAATTCGTCTGCCCTGAACACCTCTCTTGGGTGAATTGTGATGTCGGGAATGTTCGCTAAACGTGCCGTCTGCCTTCATGAATAAATAGTGTTTCTTTTTTCTGAGAGTATGGAGGTTTCTTATCACTTCAGATGGTAATTTGTTCTCCTCTCTCTGTCCAAGTGCCCTGTCATTACCCCAGGGTATAATGGGATAACATATTGATTTCTTTCCAATTGGATTGGTTCAAGCTTGTCATCATCATAAGATTTACAATTAATTACAATTTTTTTTTTGTTTTGAATCTGGCCAAAGACAGCAAAGTGGACTTGAGGATTACCAGATCAACTCAATTGAATGGAAATTCAATTGACTGAATGGTATGATTCTGCTCCTCTGTCTTATGGTTTTATCGTCAGTATTCCCATGAATACCACCCACCCGTAATCCTACTCTTCTGTCTCTATTTTTATCAGCATTAACTCAAGGTTTGTCTTTATTTCACTCATTTAACACAATTCCGACAAACACTAGATCCCAATGCCATAGGATGTCTGGAAGGTCTCTGCAAAAAAGCTTTTTTTTTACCACTTCTGTAATTGCACGAAATATTTCATTATTTGCTATCTCATCTATGCTTTACAATCCTCTACTCTCCCTGTAAAGCTGTCCAGGCCCTGTGGTCCTTCATATTTTTGTAACAAACTCCAAACGTGGACACACCCTATCACTAGTGGACATTGCACATAAAAAATGCTCTTCCTATCCTTGTAACCTTGTCCACACATCCAACAGTCCTTTGTAACATTATAACTTGTTTGAGACTCAGTAAACTTCCTACACTTTGCATCGTTCTCCAGAACACCACAATTCTCCTCTTTATAACCTACTTCACATTTTCAACATTCCCTGTCACTGTAAGCTCTCTCAATCCTTCAGCACTCACCATCTTCAGGAATTTCTCCAGTCTGTGTAAAATTACCACACTGAAGGGTGAAATGTTAGGAAATAAAATAAAAGGTAATAAAAGCTCAGCATTATAAGTGTCAGAAAGGATGTACTGATTAAAGCAACAGAGCCCATAGTGCTGAAAGACTGCAAATACAGAGAGGGCAGATGACCAAGTGCAGGAATGGAAGACGCAATGAGAGACCTTTTCCCTTCACTATACCAACAGTTATGACAGCAAAGCACACGCTAAGTTTATTGAAATCAGGTGTAATTAAACACGTAATACTCTGAAAGTTAACATTGGATCTGCATAAATTGTTGTGATTTAATTCTGAATCCTGGTGATAACACCCAATGCGCTGACTGGACTAAACACCGTGTAAACTCTTGAAGTCAGCATGTATGCTTGCACCTTCCAACCATTTAGTGCATCACATGCTACGTAGTGACAGCTATTGAGAAAGTTTGTTATTTGGAATACAATGCAACACAATTTGCAAAAATGCATTGTGACATCAAACTTTTCTTTCACAGCCTCTGCCTCCGAGCTTAATTTATCCAACAAGGCTCCTGCCCACCCTCCAAGATTCACAGTCCTGACTACCCCAGCCAACCAATCGTCTCAGCCTGCTCCTGCCCCATTGAACCCATCTCCACATACCGCAATACTATGACAATCTCCCTAATTCGGAATGCAACTACTCCATCTCTTTTATCTTCTTGTCTTCCTCATCTAAAACACGAAACCCTGACAATGTGAGTAGCCAGTCGTGTTCCTGTCTCAATCAAATCTTTGTAATGGCCTCAATACCATAGCCCTTCGTCCTCACCCGGGCTCTAAGTTCATCTGACTTACCAATAGTATTCTTTGTGTTGAAATAAACACACTTCAGGCCATTAGTACAAGTGTGTTCATTAACCTGTCTCTGTCTGTCCTTCCTTTTGGATTTATTGATTCTAACACCTACCTTCACTTCAATCTCTCCACTTCCTGACCTGCTGCTCTGGTCCCTGCTGAAATGAACCTGTTTGTTTAGTGACTGCAATTAATGTTAGTCCTCATGGATTCAACCTGTGACACTGGAGTGATTCGCTTTTCTGTTAAAAGCTGGCTCATTTCAATGTGACATCCCATAGAGTCAGTGGCTGGCTACATCACGTCCAACACTCAACAGCTCCAGAGATGAGGAAGGGAGAGGTTAGAATCTGAGAACAAAGTCGGCTGGAATATTTCATCAATGGACCAGAATCTAATAATGATGGACATGAATGTTACAGAAATGGACAGGACTGTATACTGGGATCTGTTGGCCCTTTCTGCTTTTTATGATAAGATTCCATTATCCCTGCGAATCCATTACATAATGTACATGACTGAATTCTTTTATTATCCTATCCTGGCTATTGTTGGCGTTCCTGGTAAGTCTTACTGCCCAGTTGTTATTTCTATAAACCATGTTTAACTATATCGTTTTTTTTCTATTTATTCTACTGCCCGTGCTGCTCTTATTACTGCTGATGAGACTCTGAATTTATCTTCCACTCTGCAAACCATTGCTAACTGTCTGTTTTCTTTTTGATTCTGGTCGGCACACAAGAACGACATTACTCAGCTTCATCTGTAAACTACGATTCATTGTGTTCCTGTCATCATTCTTTGCATATTAGAAACATAAAAATCACTGTCTTCTATTCTGGAAAAAAAACTACCTTTCCATCATATGCCTCCATTCCATCGTTGGTCAATATATGAAGATGCAACAGCGTTTCCACATATGCAGTGATCCGCCTCTCCCTGGGCTGATTTCCTCGCCACAAATTCTGACCATTATTACTTCTATTTACTGAACCCACAAGAACATTTTTCACCGGATCAACCCAGCCTCTGCTTAAAGTTAAAATGTGAAATCCGGTTTGGTTACTCCCAGAACTCAGCTGACCCCATTCCTGTTCACAAAACTGCATCACCAAAGCTCACCCAAAGATTCCACAGCTTTTCCAGAGATTAGACCGAAATCCGTTCCCCTTGTCATTCCTGTGAGCTTCAATGTATATTATCTCTTGCAGTGTCGCCAGTTTAAAATTCTCACCCACGTGAAGACATTGTTCGTGATATCGCTCTCTGTTTTGTTCTGTTTTGTTCTCAAATCTCTGAGAGTTGTTTATGTTTAAACAAATTTCCCTCTGCTCTGTCTCTAATAGTCTCTAATTTTCACATCTTCACTCCCTCAGTACTTGTATTTTGCTGCTGTTTCACAGATACAGAGACATGAACGCATGGAAGCACCACTTCAGTCATTTACAGCTGGACCTGCTAGGCCACTATCACATTCCTGAATAAGGGTTCCGGCTTGAAACATCAGTTTTCCTGCTCCTCGGATGCTGCCTGTCCTGCTGTGTTTTTCCAGCAACACACTCTCAACTCTGATCACCAGCATCTGCAGACCTCACTGTCTCCACTACCTAGTGCAGGTATATGGAGCAAGAAAGTGATCTATGCCATGTACAATCCTCAAATAGTCCACTTCACTGACCAGTGCATCAGCGCGATCTACAGTGTCCTCTGCCTGTTTTGGTTATGTCTCGACTCGTTCTGCTATAGGTGGATTCAAATTACGGGATATAACTGATCATTTCACATGATGTCGCAGTCTCATTATTTAATTGTTCCATTTTGCAATTGGACATCTGCAGGCTGCACTTCTCCAGTTAGTCCAAATACATGGATTGCTCCCCATATTTCTGCAACCATTCTGCAGTAATTAATGGCCCTATTCTATTATAAGGTGAATGATTTTTCTTGCTGTATCTTTCCCTATCCTCGTTCTTTTGCTCCTGTGATGCAGTGCTGTGTTATGAAGCTCAGAAACAATGAAATTGAATGTGTGGGATATCACCCATTCATCATGAGCTGGCTGTGAAGGTCCACATTAGAAAGGGCTTTCAACCCCACATTGATTCGCAGGTTTAAAACTTGCTCTGTGCCTGTCCACTGAACGCATGTGTTAGTTACTCTGAGCTGATCATGTGTTCAGCAATATACTGAAACCCTTCAATTATTATTGTAACGGACCCATCAAGTAACTTGCTGGAAATAGGCATTTCAATATATTCTCTTCCTGGAAAGATCCTGGAAGGACTTGAATGTTTTTGCTGGCGGTTGTGGTGTGAACTGCTGGAGATATTTCAGGGAGACCTCAGAGTTTGAAAACACAATTCAGAATGAGATTTGGGAGTGTAGTTACAACGTATCTTGGTTTTGAACATGCACAACCAAATGGAGCAGAGGGTACAGAGTGTGGAAGCTCTGAGAGCACAGCCTGATTAGGTGTGGGGAAAGAGATCTGCCAGATCCATCGTGAATTTGTGAGTAACAGCTTATCAAGCTGCAGCAAACCCAGGAACAATGTAGAAAGGGACCCTGGAAAGATGGGAGCTAGCTCTGTGGTCAGCTCTGTGATGAATGAAGCAACATCTGAATTTAGTTTCCATGATTTCACAAGATATCATTGTTGGGAACTGTGATAAAATCATTTCCCACGGCTGCGCAACACCTCTTGTAAAACCCATCTCATTTGGCAGACCCTAATACAGAGCGAATGGAAGCAGGAGTAAGACATTCTCAGTGTGCCTGAACAATTAGTTTCATTCTGGCTGATAGTCTATCTCAGCAGACTTCTCTTACATCCTTCTCAGATCTTTTGATGCCTTGCAACCTATAAACTATTTCGGAAGCCTTCATGAATATTTTCGCCTGAACAGACTTTTTGCCGAAGAACTACACTGGCTCACCACTCTCTGTGTGAAGAAATTTCCACTTATGTCAGTGCTGAATAGCCTTACCATACCGTAGACTCTGACAAATGATTCTGGACTCACAGGTCATTAGAAACATCCTCCGTCTGTTAACTTGCCCAGGCCTATTTCCAATGTTAGAAATTTGATGAGATCCCCCCTCATTCTTTTGAAGGCCAGTGAACATAATCTTAATTGATAGACTCTCTTCATACCACTGTTCTGCTATGCCAAGGGTTATTGCAGTAGTGGTAGATAATTGCGCTTTGTACTGGAATCCTCTCCCCATGAAAGCCAACATGTCACTTCTCTTCTTCTCCTTCCGCTCACCTGCATGTTCATCTTCATTAGGTTTCAGGTCTCATTGCACCTCCCACTTTATCAATCTGTCAATATCTGACTAATAATCTGCCTTTCTGATTTGCGAAATTGGTAACCTTACAATTATCCACATTATACATTATCTGTTATAAATTTGTCCATTCATTCAACTTATACAAAACACACTGAAACGTCTCTGCTTACTCCTCAAAGCTCACCATACCAACCAACTTTGTATTGTCTACAGTGCCAGAGATAAGACGTTAAGTTCCCTCATTTAAAATATTAATATGTATTGTGAACAGATGAGGTCAATTATGGATACCTGTGCTACCTGTCCAGTCACTGCCAGCCTCTCAGATGAAATCCCATTTCTTCCAATTCTTTTATGTCATCCTCCAATTGGCACATTCTTTGTGTCAGTACACTTCCCTCAATTCCATGCCCTTTTAGTTTACAAGTTAATCCCTATGTGGAACTTCTGAAAAGCACTCTGAAAGTCCAATTAAGCCTTTCAATGCTTCCTTGGATCCACTTTATGTCCACAAAAATTCAAATTATTTTCAAGGATGAATTAGTTTTCGTAAATTCGTGCTGAGTTTATCTGATCTTGTCACTGCTATTAAATGTTTTCCAATGGACTTCAAGATTTTCCCCACTAATGGTGTCAGTCTAACCAGTCAACAATTCCCTTTGACTGCATGTAGAAAACAAAAGTGGTGTCCCATTTCTCGACTTGCAATTCGTGGGAACTATTCCAGAATGTCAGAATTTTAAAAGACAACCATCAATGCACTGACTATTTATAATTTCAATTCCTTAGTGTTCTATGATGCACTTTATTGGCCCTGATGATTATCAGAATTCATTCTCATCAAGTTCCCCACCACCTTTTGCCGAGCAATCAGTCAGTTCCTCTCCCTTCAAGGAATCTGTGTTTGCCAACAGTTGTAATGTCTTGTTTGTGTCTTTCTTACTGAACACGAAATCAAGATATCGTGTGAAGGTGAAAAAAAGTGAGTTAATTGAAGTCTCTGATAAAATACACACTTTCACAATAAGCCTGAGAGATGATGAGTTCTAAAAAAACTAAACATAAAGGGAATAATTGAGCTGTAGGTGCTGTTTTTGGAACAATTATGGATGATTTAACTTCACAAAACTTTCACAAATTGAAACGTAAAAGGCAGAGTTGAGAACTGATTTAGACAACCATTCTTTCTGTTATTCATTTTGTGGGATATAGCTGTCACTGGCTGGCCAGCATTTATAGCACACCCCTGGTTGATCTTCAGAAGGTGTTAGTGAGTTGCCTTCTTGAACTGCTGCAGTCTATGTGAAGTGAGTGAAGCCAAATGCCATTAGGAAGGTAAGTCCAATGTTTTGATCCAGTGACAATGGAAGAACGGCAATATATTTCCAAGGCAGAATGGTAAGAAGCTTGCCATCCGGATTTTACGGTGTGGGGGTGAAATTGAAAGTGATGAGGTTCCTGTATATTTGCTGTTTTTGTCCATGACAAAAGTGGCTGTGAGTTTAGATGATGCTATCTGAGGAGCTTTGGTGAATTTCTGCAGCCCATCTTGTGGATGTTACACTTTGTCGTCACTGAGCGTTGGTGGTGAAGGGAATGAATGCTTGTTGATATAATGCTAATCAAGCCGGCTGCTTTGTCCTGAATGGTATCAGGTTCCTTCAGTGTTGTTGGAGCTACAGCATGCAGGCAAAAGGGAAGTATTCCACCACACTTTGACTTGTTCCTTGCAGGTGATGGATAGGCTTTCAGGATACAGGTGGTGAGTTATTCGCATCAGTATTCCGATCCATGACCTGTTCATGTAGCCAATGTGTCTATATGCCGAGTCCAGTTGATGTTCTCTTCAGTAGTAACAGCCAGGGTTTTGATCACAGGAGAATCATTGACAGTAACATTATTGAATGTCACAGGGCAGCGGTTATATTGTCTGAGGTGACTGACCACCAGTAACCACAACCATCTTTCTATATGTCAGGTCTGACTCTAACCAGCAGAAAGTGTGTCCCCTGATATGCAGTGATTTCAGATTTACAAGGGTTCCTTTATCCCACACTCAGACAGTTTTGATTGAGGACAGTTTCAATGAAATATCTTCTTTCAAACTAACAGCAAACAAGTTATTTTAGAGCTGGGAAATTATTGTGGCAGGAATAATATTAAAATCGTATTAGAGACAGAAGAGAACATAAAATGCTGTAGCATTCAATACAGACTCAATTTGGAAAGATTTGAATCAGATAAACTTAAAATGAAACATCACAGCAGTGTGATGATGTGGTGGCAAAGTTTGAAGATATAAGAGACGCATATTAGATGATGACATGAAACTAGCAGTAGATCAGAAAAAGGAGTTCCAAAATTCGTAAAACATTTTTGAAGTACGGAATTGCTAAAGTCAAATGCTATTCTTCAGATGAGCTGTAAATATATAGCTGTAATTAGCTGTCTCAGCGAAAACTAATTTAACCAATAATGTTGACGTCACCTGGTGTTAGATTTCATATGTATTCACATTTAAAGTATTGTTTAACATGCACTAAACACATAGAAAAAGTAATGATGGAACCTTCACAATGTAAAATAGAAACTTACACCTTGGTATGAATCTTGTGGAATTCTGAAGAAACTGAAAGACAAAAACCTGAGTTAATGCATCCTGATTGGGAATGGTCCATTTTTATATCCTGAAATGTCAACAGTTGTGTGTCATGTGTTTGCAGAGGAATGGTCTTGAAGGCAGGACGGCAGTGTGGGTCTGACCCTGCTGCTGGTGCTGCTATTGCAGAGGATTACTAGGTTTGCTTCTCAATCTAAAATCGCATTGAATTTCAGTAACAGCCACTTGTTGTCTGTTTGATGCTAATGACCATGTACTGCTGAAAATGACATGAATTGGACATATATATCCATCCCAAGAGCAGTGAGATAACAGGTTCAGAAAGTGAAACTAATGCTGGAGATTGTTTTTAGTTGTGACATGGTCGCAGTGCACGTTTTTCTTTACAGACATAATCCGTTCCTCAGCTCAGAAAAAATATTATTTGTCTACGAAAAATTAAGTTTTCTCACCGGGTCTTTCTTTTTTTTTTGCAGTTAACTTAATAGCAATTATCATCCTGTCCCAGGGAAGGTGTGGACTTTCTACTTGCACCACTCGTTACCTGGCAGCCATGGCATTGATGGATCTCATGGTCATTATCACTGAGGTCATACTCCGTCGAATCAACAATTATTATTTCCCATTGAATGTCGTGAAGCTCACTTCTGTGTGTCGACCCCTCTATGTTGTGATCCGTGTAGCCATAGACTGTTCTGTCTGGTTCACCGTGACTTTCACTTTTGATCGATTTGTTGCCATTTCTTGCCGGAAACTGAAATTGAAATATTGCACCAAGAAAACTGCAACTGTGGTTCTAGCCACAACTGGCATTCTTCTATGTTTAAAAAACATTCCAATTTACTTCAGATATAAACCTAAGTGGGTAATTAACAATGTAGAATGGCGTTGTTCTAATAAGAAAATCTACTTTAGAGATCCAAGGTGGATTGGATTTAGGATATTTGAAAAGGTCTTAACACCATTATTACCATTCAGTTTAATTCTGTTATTCAATATTATGACAGTCAGACACATTTTAATGGTCAGTCGAGCCCGTATGGGATTGAAACATCACAAAAAAGATGAAAAACACACTGACCAAGAAATGGAGAGCAGAAGGAAGTCGATGATTTTACTCTTTACCATATCGGGCACCTTCATCCTCTTGTGGTTTGTTTACATTATATATTTTTTTGATTTTGATGATTCTATAGTCAGTTCTGATGGGATGTTTGAAGTGCTTGCCTATATGCTGAGAAATTTAAGTTGTTGCACAAACACATTTATTTACGTGGCTACTCAGTCCAAGTTCAGAGAGCAGTTGAAGAGCATGTTGAAATACCCCCTAATGTCTATTCATAAATTTGTGAATAGACAAAACAACTGAGAGCAGAACAACTTTCCAAACAACAATAGGCAAGTATTAACCCCCGGGATACAAAAACAACTTCACATAGCTCTAAACAATGGATAGTAAAGCGATGTACGGGGTTGAGCATAGTTAATAAGCCTGGGCTATGGATCAGCAGCATGGAAGAAAACTGGGTAAAGAATAAACATTGTCAACCAGAGGACAGGAAGTACAGTAGCAGAATGAAACCCCATGTTAGACAGCTGGCAGTCAAGGGTTAGGTATTCACTTCAGAGGAACATGGGTTAAAAACATGAGTCAGAAAAACTCACAATGATAGGACAGGTGGCAAGGGGAGTGTCACGAGGAGACCAGTAAATAGAGAATTGCTGTCAAGAAAAAAACAACAGAATTAATAATGAAACCATAAAATGTGACTAGTTCAAGAGGTCGTGAACTGGAGTGCTGAGGAGAATGACTGGACTACTAAGGAATATGATGGAATATAATGGAAGGAATACTAAGAATCACTCACAAGCTTCACTCTTACATTCTCAAAATGGTGCATTTATAAAAACAAATGGGGTTTGTGAATAGCATATTCTTTAAGTGTATGACTATTGTTTTTGCAAACAAGTTATTGCTGGTAATCATATGCTTAAAGTGGCGATGAACAGGACATTAATCTCTCAGAGGGTAATTAATATCTGCAACTATTTAAAACAGCGGGTTGTCAAAGTTAGAGCAATAAGTATATTAAAGCGAAGGCAGAAAACTTTCCAATTATTCGTAGACTGTCCTCTGTCTGACCTGATCATTTCCTCCTCAAAGAAGTCTGACAGTTTTGTCAGGCAGAACCTTGAGAAGTCTTGATATTTCTGCACTATTTTATCATGAGCTCACTTAATGCAACCATGAAAACAAACACTAAAGTCCTAAAAATGACCAAGGCCATGCTTAGCAGCCAATAGGTATCTGTCTTCTTCCTCTCTCCCTCCTTAAACCGGGATGTCAACATTAGTGATTTTCAGTCCTCACGACGCTACCTGACTCCAGTGATTCCTGAATCATCACCAATGCCTTTACAATCTCCATAGCTGTCTCCGTTGGAACTCTGTGATATAACCTATCCAGACCGGGTTATTTATCCACATTCAAACCTTTCAGCATTCCCAGCACCTTCTCCTAAATAGTGGACAATGCACGCAACTCTTGCCCAGACTCCGTATGGTTCTGGTAAATTACTGGTGTCATCCACTTGGAAAACTGATGCAGGGTTTCCCCAGCACACCTTTGTTCTCTATTGCTACTTCTCCAGGTACATTTCCAGTGGTGCAATATTTACTCCTGCTTCACTGTAACCTTTATGATGTCTAAAAATATCTTGCAATCTTGCATAGAACATAGGACAATACAAACCAGGAACGGGTCCTTTGAGACATGATGCTGTGGCGAACATCACGCTAAAGTAAATTAATTCCTTTTGCCTGCCTTTGATCGACATACATCCATTACTGGTGTATTCATCTGGTAATCCACAAGTCCTTTCATTTTCCCTACTGTATTTGCTACCACCAAAAAAGACTTCTCTTACTCTGTGCAAAAAGCCTGCTCATCATGGCTCCTTTGAACTTTCCCAAATCACCTTTAATGCATATCCCATAGTATTGGACATTTCAACTCTGGGAGAACATCTTCTGACCATCAAACATATCCTGGCATCCCATAATTTTAGTGACCTCTTCCAAGTATCTCCATATCCATCGCAGCACCAGAGAAAGCAACCCAAGTTTTTTTTTTAATCTCTCCTTGTTCCTCATACATTCTAATCCAGACAACACCCTGGTAAACCTCTTCTTCACCCTCTCTGAAGCCTCCAAATCCTTCTTATAATGTGAAAACCAGAAGTGAATGCAATACTCAAAGTGTGGCCTAAGTAAAGCCCTATAAAACTGCACCATGATAACCTGACAGTTGTACTCAATTCCTTGAACAATAAAGGCAAGCATACATTGGGCCTTCTTTACCACCTGCCTGCCTGTGTGGCCACTTCCTGGGAGTTTTGAACTTGTACCTCAAGTTCCCTTTCCACATCAATGCTGTTCAGACTCCTGCCATTAACTGGATACATTTCCTTAGTATTTGATTTTCCAAAGTGCAGTACCCATACTTACCCGCATTAAATTCCATCTGCTCTTTTTCCTCCCATATGGCCAACTGAACAATCCTTTGCCAACCTTCTACATTATCCACAAATCGATCTATTATTGTATTGTCTGCAAACCTACTAACCCAACCATCTAGATTTTCAAACAGGTAATTCATTTACATCACAAACAGTAGAGGCCCAATGCAGATCACTTCAGAATACCACTGTTCACAGTCCACCAGTATGAATCACCCTCTTCCAACATTACCCTCTATCTTCTATGAGCAAGGCAATTCCAATTCCAAACAGCCAAGTCAGCGTGAATCACAAGCATCTGAATCTTTGAGAGAAGCCAACTGTAACGAAGGGGAGGTTGTCATCCCTCTGATAATTGAAAGCAAAACACCCAGAGAGCAATACCTCACCTTGTAATCTAATAAAGAAGACCGAGAAGGGTTATAACCTACCTCTCACTCCCCAGTCTGTTGTAAAGAATTGAATAATGAAATGAAATTATTTTGCTCACTCTGAAATGAAAAAAAAGATATTTTCCTGACTCCAACAGTGAACAAAGCTGTAACAGATTTCCGAACAAATTTAACAGTTGCATCCTCAATACTACCCATTCACTCACTGAATTAAACTCTATTTGTATGCTGCTTCAAAACTGCAGATCCCACTGATATACATTCAGCGAATAAATAAACAATAATTTAAAGCTTACTCTCTCAAAACTCACTTGGAATGTGTCTTCCAGAATATTCCTCTACCTCTCCACTGATTATGTTGTTTGGGATCTTTTCGTCTGCTCTGAACACCTCTCTCAGTTGAATTGTGATGTCAGGAATGTTCGCGAAATGTGCCGTCTACCTTCATGAATAAATTGTGTTTCTTTTTTCTGGGAGTATCGAGGTTTCTTATCTCTTCAGATGGCAATTGGCTGTCCAAGTGCCCTGTCATTATCCCGACGATAATATATTGATTTCTTTCGAATTGGATTGGTTCAAGCTGGTCAACATCATCAGATTTACAATTAATTGTTTTCAATCTGGCCAAAGACAGCAAAGTGGACTTGAGGATTATCAGATCAACTCAATTGAAGGGAAATTCAATTGATTGAATGGTACAATTCTGCTCCTCTGTCTTATGATTTTATCGTCATTAATTCCATGAATACCACCTGCCAGTACTCCTACTCTGTTTGTATGGTGAATAACTCGAAAGTTTGTCTTTATCTCACTCATTTAACACAAGTCTAACAAACACTAGATCCCATTGTCATAGGATGTCTGGAAGGTCTTTGCAAACCATTGACTTGATGTTAAAAAATTGTTTTTACCAGTTCCATAATTACATGAAACATTTCATTATTTTCTATCTCACCTATGCTTTACAATCCTCTACTCTCCCTGTCAATAATATCTTCCAGATGTAAGAACAACCTCTATCACATTGAACTGCATGAGACCACGCAACCCTGTTCTCATGCAATCGTCTTCAAGCATGAAAACGCTCCCTATTTCGGTGATGTCCTGCTTCAACTATAACTTGTACAATCTCCAGATAATTCTCCATATTCATTTTGTTAATTATCAAGTTGTCATCACGTCTACAGTCCTCCATAGTACTGTAAAGCTGTTCAGGCCTGTGGCCCTCCATATTTCTGTAATGGACTCCAAACCTGGACACACCCTATCAGTTGTGGACATTGCACATAAACATATATTCTCCTTATCTTTGTAGCCTTGTCTACACCCTACAGTCCTTTGTAACATTATAACCTGTTTGAAACCCAGTAAACTTCCTTCACTTTGCATCGTTCTCCAGAACACCACAATTCTCCTTCTCTTTATAACCTACTTCAGATGTTCAATATTCCCTGTCACTGCAAGCTCTCAGTCCTTCAGCACTCACCATCTTCAGGAATTGCTCCAGTCCATGTAAAATTTCCACACTAAAGGGTGAAATGTTAGGATGTAAATAAAAAGATAATAAAATCTCAGCGTTATAAGAGACAGAAAGGATGTAATGTTTAAAGCAACAGAGCCCATAGTGCTGAAAGACTGCAAATACAGAGAGGGCAGATGACCAAGAGCAGGAAGGTAAGAGCAATGAGTGACCTTTTCCTTTCACTGTACCGCCAGTTATGACAGCAAAGCTGAGATCAGGTATAATTAACCATGTAGGACTCTGAAAGTTAACAGTGGATCCGCATATACTGAATTCTGGATCCTAGTGGTAACATCCAGTGCACTGACTGGGCAAAATCCAGTGTAAATTCTTGAAGTCAGTGTTTACGCTTGCACCTTCCAACCAATTAGTGCATCACATGCTATTTAGTGACAGCTAATTTGAAAGTTTGTTATTTGGAATACAATTTAACACTACTTGCAAAAATGCGTTGTGACATCGAACTTTTCTTTCACAGCCTCTGCCTCCGAGCTTACGTTTTCCACCAAGACTCCTGCCCACCCTCCAAAATTCACACGCTTGATTGCTCCAGCCAACCCATCATCTCAGCCTGCTCCTGCCCCAGTGAACCCATCTCCACACACCACGATACCATACTATCCCCCCTTCCAGGAACTTCCCACATATGTTTGGGACACCACCCACGGCCTCCACCTCCTCCAAGACTTACGTTTCCCTGATTCCAATACCTAATCTTCATCCTGGACATCCAGACCTTATATACATCTATTTGCAATGACCCGGGTCTCCAACCCCTCCATTTCTTCCTCTCGGAATGTCCCCACCAGTAACCCTCTGCTGACGCTCTCACCCATTTAGCTGCATGGGTCCTCATCCTCAATAAGTTTTCGTCTGAATGAAAAGATTAGCCATGGGCACCCGTACGAGCCTCAGTTAGGCCTGTCTCTTTGTCGGTTATGTAAAGCAATCTATCTTCTGCAGTTACACCTGCACCATTCCCCGCCTTTTCCTCCACTAAATTGATGTCTGTTCGTGCCACCTCATGCTCCCACGAGGAGGGTGAACAGTTCACCCACTTAACCAACACATTCTACTCGGAACTTAAGTTAACTTCGACCATTTAGGACACCTCCCTTCTCTCCTTGGACCACTCTATTTCCATCAAAAGTGACCAACTCAACACAGACATAGAGTCATAGTGATGTACAGCATAGAAACAGACCCTTCAGTCCAACGTGTCCATGCCGACCAGATATCCTAACCCAATCTAGTCCCACCTGACAGCACCTAGCCCATATCACTTAAAACCACCGATGCTCATCGCTACCTGGTCTACATCTGCTCCCATCCAGCCTCCTGCAAAATGCTATCACTTATTTTCAATTCCTCCACCTCAACCGCATCTGCTGCCAGGAGGATCACTTTCACCACAGAACGCACCAGATCACCTCTGTCGTGAAAGACTGCAATTTCCCCTTCCACGTGGTCGATGGTGCCCAGCAGCACATGGTATCCACTTTCCAAACCTTTGCCCTTGAACCCCAGCCGTCCAACTGCAACAAGGACAGAACCTCCCCCATTCTTACCTTTCACTCCACCAGACACTGTATGCATTGCATTATCCTCCACCATTTCCGCCAACTACAAATGGACCCCACCACCAGAAATATATTTTCCTCCCCACCCTATTCGCTTCCCAGAAAGACCATTCCATCTGCGATTCTCTGATCAAGTCCACAGCCCCCACCAACCCACCCTCTTATGCTGGCACCTTCTTCTGCCACTTCTTGATTTGTAAAACCTACGCCAACACCTTCCCCCTCAGTCCGTTCAAGGCCCCAAAGAAGCATTCCTCATCCATCAAAGTCTCACCTGCCCTTCCACACATGTCACTTACTGTATCCATTGCTTCCGATGCAGTGTCCTCGACACTGGGGAGACAGGACGCCTACTTGCAGAGCGCTTCAGAGAACATCTCTGGGACACCTGCACCAATCAACCCCAACACCGTGCGGCTGAGCACTTCCACTCCCCTCCCACTCTGCCGAGGACATGCACTTTCTGGGTCCCCTCCAACTCCACTCCTTCACCACTCAACACTTGGAGGAAGAATGCCTCATCTTCCGCCTTGGGACCTCTAACCACATGGGATCAATGTTGATTTCACCCGTTGCCACATTTACCTTCCCCCCGACTTTATCCCAGTTCCAACCTTCCATCTCAACACCGCCCTGATGACCCACCGTCCTACCTGTCCATCTTCCATCCCACCCATTCACTCCACCCTCCTCTCTGACCTGTCACCATTACCCCCACTCCATCTACTTATCACACTCTCAGCTACCTTTCCTCCTTCTCCATCCTCCTCCCATTTACCTCTCCACCCCTTTGACCCTCAAGCTTCATTCCTGATGAAGGGATCTTGCCAGAAAATCCATTCTCCTGCTCCTCATATGCTGCCTGACCTGCTGTGTTTTTCCAGCACAACATTCTCCACAATCTGCGGGGCTCACATTCTCCTATTTGTAAAAACAGTCAATTTGCTATTGCTTTGAAGGTGTGTACGTTTATCTGAAGCACTTTTTATCCTGTACAGGCTGATTTAAAACATTTTGCTAGCGGTTATAACATGTGACATGTCCCAAGTTCAATAATCAACAATCGAGTGCGCTGTCATGTGGTTTATGTAAAAATCACCACTGTTGGTGGACCAGTGGACAACCATTTCGTCCTGCTCCTGAGAAAGGCCACAGGAGTCCCAATGGGAAGTTGCCACGTGTCTATTTTTTTACTCGTACAGCATTAGAATCGGTACTATCCCAGGAACTGTCAGGCACCCCAACAATACTCCATCCTAACAATATTCTTTGTATCCGTCGTGAGTGAATGTTTCACTATTAAGAGAGACCAAGGTGAGAATCAGTTTAATAACCCCCGCAGGCCTCTCTATTTGACGAAATGAAAGAGAACTTGAATGGGCCCCGGAAATGGCACTAACTAGCTTGCTAGCTGATACAAATAAAAAATCTATTGAGTAAACCAGATGTTTTAAGAATAGCTGGATTCCAATTCCAATTCCCATGCAACAAGGTGTGTTAGTACAAAGAAAAGAAGGATCATAATGAACCATCCTTGGATCTTTCTGTTTAGACAGAGCAAAGACATGATTAAGTGAATGAATAATACATCAGGAAACACGCATCAGGAATTCGAGATACACTCACGGAGAAGGAGATCATTCTCTGTTTGAATTTAGGATGTTGGAATTCTGTACACATTACATATTAGTCAAAGTTGGGAGGAGGAGTGGATGTAATCTCCTGCATTGTGACCATGTCCAATAAATTGTACTTCTGAATACAATCGCAGAAATCTCTGTATCTCTCACTCCCAAAGTAAGAAAGATTGAAACCAAGTTAAAGTCTGAAATTACAAGAATTTATCTAAAAGGAGAGCACTTCATTCTGTGAAAAGAAAGAATCCCAAACTGAAGTGGACGAGTAACTTGTGCTCTTATTCTGTTGTGAGAAAAGAGGGTTTCTGTCTGATTGGGAATGTCTCAAATTCTAATATTCACTGAAATAAATGTTAATTCTTTGTGGCCTGACATTACATATATTTGTACAGTGGTTCAAATTTGAAAACAGTTTAGATTTCCATGCTTTTCTTCCCCTCTGCAGTTCCTATATATGAGGACAATATGATACATTGAATTTATAATTTACAGGAATTCATATTTCTCAGATGCATAGAAATATGAAAGTTGGATGTGAATCTACAGTTTCTGCATCTGTTGAAAACAAAGAGATGTCAGGTTAATTTACAGAATTGGGTGTTGCATTTAGTGTTGGGCTTCATGGCATTATTCTGACCCCCAATCTGAAAGAAGAATTGGGAAGGAAATCGATTAAAGGGATGGAGAGGCTATAGTGTTTTCTCATGGTGAGGACATTTTAATGATCACAAAAAGACTGATTCCAAACTTTAATTTGAAGTCAGAATTTAAACATATTTTGTCAGCTATAATTAGTTGCATAAGGCCAATTGGAGAAAAGATAATGAGGAAACAACATGCGATTTGTACCCACTTTTCCTGTGTTACAGTTAGTTTAAGGAAATAGTTTTAGATAATTGGTTACATTATTAAGATATCAAGATTAGAATCTTATTTTCTGGCTATAGTGAACTTTCGAATATTATTTTGACATGTGGATGAATCTTCATTTCTGTATAATATGATTGCCTCATGTTAAATGTCCATTGGTTTGAATTGTTATTTTAGAGAAATTAACGAAAGACTGAAACAGTAGAATGGCAATTGTCTTTGAACAAATGCTATCTGAGTCTATGATCTGAAACTGAGAATGCACTGGATCTCAATTAGCTAATGTACCAAGGAAATCCTTCAATACATTGGAAATTAGACGGGGTGATGAGTGAACGAAGTTTTCTGCAGAAACAGTGTTTTATAAGAATTTATCCATTTTGGCCAGAAGGATAAATCAGCAGTAAATTTTTAAACAGATTGAGAATTGAGCAGTGCAGATGAATTGTGAGTCATGATACATGAATGACATAAACTTAGTATGCAGGTGCAGCAACTGATTTGCAGGTAAACAGTTTTCTGCTGTTTCTTGTGAAGATTATTGAATATAAATGTTCAGTATTATTTGCTTCATGTGTACAGGGCATTAGTGAGACCACATTACAAACAGTTCAGAGATATTTCACATCACTACTTCCTTGATGACGGAGTTATGGTATGAAGGTATTAGCAAGTTTCTTGTTGCTTTTAACAACTTCGAAGAGGTGATCATATTGAGTCATACTGAAGACAGTCCAACATGTGGATTCCCAAAATATACTTGCACAGTTTAAACATTATTTTTTGTCATTAGGATGTGGACAGTTTTATCTTGGTAATAAACAAGTTATTTGTTGTTTACTAATGAAACCCACCTCCATTTTTCTTAACAGTGAACTTGGCCCGGTCAGAGACCTGCATCATTGACCATGTCAAATTTGAAATGTGTTGTGATTGGTTGAAGAGCGGGAATACAAAAGATCACAGTCGTCCTCGAACATCAACCTGAAGAGGGCGAAGGGGACATTCTCAAAGGTTCATTCAAGAGAGATTTCTCATCAACAGTAGTTCGTGGAAGCTGGAGAATTAAATCATATCAAGGTTGACCTAGTTAGATTTTCGATAGACAGTGAATCAGGGATAACACGGTCAGAAAGGAAAAGTGCAGCTGGAACTACAATCTCATTTCCCACTTGTGCGGTTCAGTCCTATGTTCTGATGTTCTCCAGATCGTGGCATGATAGGACGCTCCAATCAGAGCTCCTCTATTCCACCCCTTCTTCAACTTTTTAATCGAAATGTTTCTCTTCTCTCTAGTTTATTTTACAAAATTTTAACAACTTAACCTCACTGGGAGGGCAATGAAGGGGACGACTCTCAGACTGGAGGCCATCGCTGGCGACTCCCAGAAATGAATCACAGATCAGAGCAGGGAATGATGCATGTTCCGGAGACGAGACGCAGTCCATGTCAGCATGGGAGTGGAGTCCCAAACCAGGTCAGCATGGGAGTGGAGCCCTGACCAAACTAGCATGGGAGCGTATCCAGACCTCGCCAGCGCGGGAAAGAATACCAGACCAAGCCAATGCGGGAGTAAATCCCCGACAAGACCATTGTGAAAGTAGCTCTCAGACCAGGCCAGCGTGGGAGCCAGTCTCATTCCAGGCCAGCGTGGGAGTGAGACTAAGACCAGGCCAGTGCAGGAACCATATTACACAAAAAGCCAGCATGGGAGGAGTCCCTGGCCAGGTCAGTGTGGGAGTGAGACCCAGACCAGGCCAGTGCAGGACTGAGTTCTAGACTAGGGTGGTGCAGGAGTGATTCTAAGACCAGGCCAGTGCAGGAACCATATTAAACAAAACGCCAGCATGGGAGGAGTCCCTGACCAGGCCAGCGTGGGAGGGAGTCCCAGACCAGACAAGTGTGGGAGTGAGTTCCAGACCAGGCCAGTGTGGGAGCCAGTCCCAAACCAATACAGTGCAGGAGTGACTCCCCAAATTGGCCAGTGCGGGAGCCAGTCCCAGACCAGGGCAGTACAGGAGTGATTACCAGACCAGGCCAGTGCGGGCGTCAGTCCCAGACTAGGCCAGCGTGGGAGGCGAGTCCCAGACCAGGAGCAAATCTCAGACCAAGCAGTGTGGAAGTGAATCCTAGACCAGGCCAGCATGGGAATGAGTCCCAGGCCAGACCAATGCAGGATTGAGTCCCAGACCAAGCTAGCGCATGAGGAGTGTTCCAGACCAGGCCAGCATGGTAGGGGGTGACCTGACTGGAGGCTGGTGGATGGGGCGGTGTGGTCCATGGGGAATGGAAATGGTGCCTCAAGTTTTGAAGTCTAGCGTGGTCTGGAGACTTTGCCGGGTGCAATCCAGAGGCTCAGTACTAGCACAGATTCACTGAAAAGGAATCAAATTATTACACTTTAAACAAAGTCTTTCATTTTAGTCTGGACTATTATTCATTTTTCTTTCAACTCTATAACAAATACTGAAGTATGTGGACCAAGATACCCTGTGTCTACAATTGCACCAACGTGGCAATATTGCAAAATTTGCATGGCTCTTTTTCCAGCACAAGTGGCAATAAAATTATTTCAGTTCCTTTCAATTCATTCAGCTCATCGAATCTGCTAAGCAGGAACAGTTCCAAGCCAGTTTAATGGGTTGGCCTTGTTTGGGAAACTGTAGTTGACAAAACCCAGGCTGGATCAGAGAGAGCCCACTCATTCCACTTTATGGCCTTCCCATCTCTGTAACTTCTGGTCATTCTGAAGATCCAAATTCAATGTGAATACAGCCACCACCAACCCCCCTTCCCCCACCCCCACCCCCACCCCACTCCATATGCCACCTTGGGTTAACTCATCCAAATCTGTTGGTCTCCCTGAATGCAACATTTCACAGAAAGACATCAAGGAGAATAAAATTACTTTCCAATAACAAAAGAAAAGAAGGTAAGGAACAGGAACAGAAGTGACCATTCAGCTGCTCAAGACTTCTCCGGCAATCAGTTAAGTTTTGGGTGTTCCACACAAGGGCACAACGCCACATTCATGCTAACTCCATGTATCCTTCAACTCTCTGATGGATCAAATTTCCATCCATCTTCACATTCCCTCGAGCATGGAATTTCCCAAGTTCGCTGCCTAATATTCACCACCAGCAGCACTCACTCCCTGAAACACCAACTTCCAAGGTGAACCAGTGGAATTCCCTCCCTGTGGGTGCATCAGCTCCAACTGGTTTGCAGCTTCTCAATGGTAACTCATGGAGGGCAGTTACTGCCTAGACAAACACGTCATAATTTCAATAAAACATTGATGTACAATACGAAATTCCAATAATTCATGAACAATGCAAATTTTTGTTCTTAATTTTATCAGACCCTCTGTGTTTTTGAAGTTATGTGAGGCATTCGCAGAACTCAATTCAAGCAGAGAAAATTAGTTAAAGGAAATGCCAACCGACAGCTCAGCTCACTGAGAATACAAGATATTTTTTGAAGAGAGAAAATATGGTCTCACTATTTGAAGGCGACTGAGCATCTCTGAGTGATGACCATCAGCTCCCAGGTCACACAGCCTCGTGGATCCATATCGCTGCACCTTAATGATCACGTGTTCAGAATTCGATATCTCTATCAGAAACTGAACTATTGATGTCCCAAGTACAACAGGAGGTCACCACAATATCCAAAAAGGATCGCAGACAAAGAAGGTAAATGCTGACCTTTCCAACGACACTCACCTCACAGGAAAGATAAAGAAATATTCTTAACTGCTAAGGATGTTCATTTGGCTGGATGTGCTTTCAGTGAGGTTTACAATTCAACATCGCCCACCCTTTTCCCAAAACACTCAACTTTCCTGAGCACTGCTTTAAAATTCCAATTTATAAGAATGTTATTATTTGCTGATATCTACAAACAGCAACTATGTTGAAATTCGGATCAGGAATTAGCAATTTTCCCACCTAAATGACCTCGGCCATGTGACATGATTGCGGCTGATCTGATGATGGCCTCATCCACACATTCTTGTCTTTGTATTATACTCTTAATGCATCTCTTGAATCGATATTTTATCTACATCTACCTTAACAACATGCAATGACATATGTTCCAGAGCTCTGTGGGAAGAGTGTTCCACAAAAACATGTCCCTATGAGAGAGTAAAAATGCTCTCTCGACACTACCTTAACAATGATATTCTCCTGTTTTACTGTTCATCCACCAGCTGTGATCTCGGTCACAGTGGAGGCTGTGAGCAATATCTTAGCGTCTATTTCACACATAAGCTGCTCAATGTCTGATGTCTTTAATCACGATCACCTCTCAATGTGTTTTATTTCGTTAATTTCATATTGGACCTGTCAGTATTTACAGCCTGTTCTGGGGACTTGGCTCAGTATTCACAAGCTTTCCCTGTTCTTCCGCCTCATTGGAGTACCTCGCTGGAAATCATTCTTGGAGTTTTCATAAATTTTTTTTAAAAAATCGAGTTAATGGGAAAAAGCAAAAAATACCAAAGAAATTCAGCCTGTCTGGCAGCATCCTGGGAGAGGAAGCAGCATTAACGTTTCAGTCCAGTGGCCCTTCATCAGAAGGACACAAATCTCTGAAATATCAAAGCAATAGACTCAGATTAATGGAGAACACGGGCTACGCTTGAGTACTTAACAATGCTACCTGAGTTCTGCAAATGGGTGGATTCTAATCACAGATAAACAAATGCAAAAAGCCAGCATTTCACTTGACTCTTTAAATTATAACATTCACTTAAACACTTAAACGCCCATTTAGACAAACAAGCGCACAAACACACACACACACACCATTCACGTCAAAGTATGATATTGGATATGTCAGATATCTAATGCAGACTCCGGAAGTCCTGGAGAAACAGAACCATTCTGTGGGAATCTGAGGAAGTGAAACCAGAATTCATATTTCGAAGCCAGTATAATTCTTCTTCAGAACAGTCATTACAGTCTACAATCATGAACTCTGTTTCCCCCTCAGCAGATGATGGCAGGTCCGCTGAATTTCTTGAGCACACATTTGTACAGGTTGTTTCACTGACATTCTGTTTGTAAGGTCAAAAACAAATACACGGGAAACTGTTCAATAACATTGGTCCCCAGGATACGACAGCGAGGTTCCTTTGGTGCTCAAAGTTCGTCACTTCTCTCGTCTTTGAGTTGAGGTTCTTTCGCATCTTTGCAAGACACACAGCAGATGGTTCACAAATGATTATGTCTCTGATTTATTTGTTAAATCCAAAAGCTTATCGCAACTGATGGAGGGAAACACCTGAATTTCTTTAGCTACATATGTATTCTTATGTTTGTATATATAAAACAGTGAATGTCTCCTGGCTGCCACATTCTGCACCTTCTCTAGATTTCTTTTTCCTCCTAGATTGGAGAACACCATGTGAGAATCTCCGTATGAATTTTCCTTTTTGCCAAGGGGTGTGTTTATGGGATGTTCATCTATTGGAACTGTTAATTAGTAATAATTACTGCATGCATTATTCTGTTTAATTTTCCAGTAGAGTAGTTATTCTAAATTCCTCTTTCTTTGGGAACATTTTATCCACAGAGTTTAAATAAATGGTGTTTTGCTTCACAGCAAGTAGCTTGAATGGTCCATTGCACTTGGAACAGATATTGAAAATAAGAAAATGTGAGGGTCTGGGTGACTTCCTTAAATTATTTTGGAGGGGCTCTGATCTGGTCCATAACACTAGACACCTTCACTTCTTGTGTAATAGTGTGAAGGGACTGAAAGGTCTCTCCCTCTTTTTTCACAATAATTAAGATGAGCTGAATGGCTTCCTCATATTCCTGTGAACCAAGCTTGAGTTTCTGAATGAGCTCCTCTTTTACTGAGGAAACGTCACTCTCGCCCTAGTGCCACTGTTCAATGTAATCTGTGTGCCTCTGTCTAAGTCTTTCTGAGCTGAACATCCTTGCTTACTATGCTCATAAATAGAACTTTTCACTGTAATTTTTGAGAATAAATAAATCAAATATATCAAATCAAACGTGCAGTTTCTAGCAGTATTGTTACGTGAACATTACCTACGCATTCACAGAAGAAGCTTGAATGTTGTCCAGGTCTTACTGCACATGGATACAGACTGGTTCAGGAGCTGAGGGATGACAAATTGAGGTGAACATTGTGGGATCTTCAGTGAGCATTCCCGCTTCTATCTTATGATGGGAAAAAAGACATTGATGAAGCAACTGAAGATGTTTATGCTGAGGAAGAGATCTCCCACAGAAATATCTCAGACTCAGAGAGTTGATAACCATTAACCAGAAACATCTTCCTTTGTGTTTTAAATCACTTCAACCAAGTGTAGAGTTTACAACTGATTGCCATTAAGTGCAAGTTAGTTCCATTCCGTGATACTATCCTGAGTCAACGTCTCCCTTGATATCTGGACCAGTCACTCCTACTGAGCTTATCTGTTCACCTCCTTTGTTCAGATCAATAAGTCATGGTACAGGAGCAGCGAGTTTTTTTTTCAAACAGAGGGTATTGAATGTCAGGAATGTACTTTGTCTGAGAGTTCGGGATCTAAATCACTGAATGTACTTAAAGAGTAGGTAGATGGATTTTTATCTGCCAGCATGTTGAGGGCTATGATGAATGAGGCATTAAAGAGGATCTAAGACAGAGAGCAGTTCAGCCATGATCTGAGTGTAGGGCAAGGCAGGCTCAAGATTGTGGGACTTAACCACCTGGTCCTGTTCTTATTTATATTCCGTTATCAGAAAGTTAGTGGGTGCTATTTTCCTGGAAGTTCTGTTATTGAATATTGCAGTCAGGGAGATCAGAAGATTTTGTGATGCATCTCTGGGTGAGGTATGGAAGCTGTATCCACAGTGAATCTGGGTCTACAACATGACCAACAAATGAAGCACATGTTGCAGACAGGGAAGCTCTGCAGACAGGGAAGCTCTGTCAAGAGATATGTGGGATCATTATCCTACCCAACTTGTGTTTTCCAATTACATTATCCAAACTACTCGAAACCGTGAATGACTGTCTTAATGGGATGAATGGTTTTCTTGGTTTATGGACTTCACGTTCTTGGAGTAAGTGGCCTTCAACTGCTCCTGTCAGCAGATTTGAGGTGTTGAATGAACATAGGAACACAGGACTGAGGAGCAGGAGTGGGTCATTAAATGTTTTTAGCCTGCTCCATTAGGCACTAAATTTTAGTTTCAGCCCCACTTTTGTATCTGTATCCGGTTATCCGTCACTCATTTGTCTGTCGACTATTAAACTAAATCAGCTTTGAATATATCTAAACAGAGAGGCACAAAAACAGTATTGGGAAGAAAATTCCCACTTGAAAGGAATTTTTAAGAAATTAGAATTCTTCTTAATGCTGTCATAGATTCATGAAAACAGACACTTTAGTCCAACTTTTCCATGCGGATGAGATATGCTAATCCCATCTAGTTCATGACTTGAGAAGATTTGTACCTCAGGTTGAGTTTCTGGTTGTAAGTTTGCTCGCTGAGCTGGAAGGTTTTTTTTTCTCAGACGTCTCGTCACCATGCTAGGTAACATCAACAGTGAGCCTCCGGTGAAGCACTGGTGTTATGTCCCACTTTCTATTCATGTGTCTTGGTCTGTTAAGGTGGGTGATATCATTTCCACTTCTTTTTCCCAGAGATTGGTAAATAGCCGATCTAGTCTCATTTGCCAATATTTGTTTCATATTCCTGTGAACTCTTCTTATTCATATCTCCATCCAGATGCCTTTTAAATTGTATCAGCCTCCACCACTTCCTCTGACAGCTCATTCCATGCACATATGACCCAATGTGCCAAAAAACTGTCTTTTTGGTCCCTTTAAAATCTTTCCCCTCTCACCTTAAACCTATGCCCTCTAGTCTTGGGCTCCTTTATCCTGAGGAAAAAATCTTGATTATTCATACCATTCATGCCCCTCCTAAATTCACAACCTAATATGATCTCTCAGCCTCCAATGTTCCAGGGAAAAAAACACACCAGCCTAGCCAGCCCTAACCTCTCACTCAAACTATCCAGTCTGGCACCTTCTTTTGAAATTTTGCTGCCTCCTTTCATGTTTAAAAACCTCATACGTATTTAGCAGAGGGAGCCAAATTGTATGCAATATTCTCAAACTGGCCTCACCAATGTAGTATACAGGCACAAAATGACCTCCCAATAATTATATTCAATGCATGTCAAACATGTTCTTCACCATCCTGTCTATCTGTGACTCAATTTTCATGAAACTAAGCATCTGCACCCATGGTCTCGTTTTCCCGACAACACTCCTAAGGGCATTCCTATTAATTGTATAAGTCTTAGCCTGCTTTAACAAAACAAAATGCAAAACTTAACATTTGTTTCAATTGAACTCCTTCTGTCAGCCTTGGTTCATTGGCCCAGCTAGTTAAAGTCCCAGTGTATGCTAAAATAACCTTCTTCATTGTCCAATAAACTAACCAATTTGATGCAATTTGCAAACTTATTAATCATGCCCCTAATATTATCATGCAAATCATTTCTATAAATGATGAAAAGCAGTGGACCCAGCAATGATTCTTGTGACACACGGCTAGTCACTGGGTTCAACCTAAAAAGCAACCCTCCACCACCACCTTTCGTCTCTGACCTTCAAGCCCATTTTTTATACAATTGGCTCACTGTCTCTGGATTCCATGTGACCTCAACTTGCTAATCCATCTGACATGCAGAAACTTGCTGAATGCCTTGCCTCCATACAGAGAACCACGACCAATCTGCCTTCATCAGTTTTCTCTGTGACGTCTTTGAAAAGTTCAATCTAGTGAGACACGATTTCCCATGCCCAAAGCCATGCTGACTGTCCCAAAAACAACTCTTGTCTTTCCAAATGCATGCAAATCTTTTCTCTCAAAATCCCCTCCAACAACTTCCCCACTACTAGCATCAGGCTCACCAGTCTATAGCTCTGTGGGTTTTCCAGTCACCATTTCCTTTTCTACTCCCAGTTCTCCACTGGTCGCAGCAAATTTTAAATGTAATCAGATGACAACTAATATAGTTCTCAGACTGTGTTTGGGTCAGTGTTCGGAACAAGCCAGGCCAATTTGTTTAATGTGCTAAATTAGCAAGTTTATGACCAAAATAAAGTTTCTCAAATAGTGATGGAACAATGAATGATAAGCAGTTTGGAAAACCTTTCTAAAAAATAACTGAGGAACACACACACAATCACACAGACAAATACACACACACATCCACACACACAAACATACACACACGTGCATTTGATTAAAAACAGAAATACAAAATCTCTGTAGATTGTTAACTTGAAAGGCCAACAGCCAAATATTAGCTGAACTCAAGACAAAAGGAAAATGGAGAGATTGTCCCAGATGTTATTTTAGTTCTGACGTTATTCTGTTCACACAAGTTGCTGGCAATGGAATTTCGTCCTGGAACAGTTGGATTTTGCTGAATTCCCTTTTCTTCACGCAGTGGGGGAACTGCAATGAATTTCTGTCAGGAATACTCCACAAGTGGTACAGATGACTAAGGGGTTTTTAGCTCGCATATGTTGCTGTGAGGAGGAACAAGGAAAAAGAAAGCGGGCAATAGGCCATTGCTTCTTTGGCAGGTTACATTTGCTCCCTCTCTGAGCTGAATTTACAATTATGTTATCTGTCCCGAAACTAGCCCATACAAGGTCTTCATGAACATAATCTTAACCGTATGACCCAATCAGATTCCATGATCCATGTAGATGCATCATTATTGCTGTTATACACAGGGCCATTTCCTGAGCAAATAGTGGCCCCAATTGATTTGAAGATATGTTTATATGTGCCTGCAAAATTAAAAAAAAATGCATCATATCCTAAATTTCTTGCCCACATTTGTTTTAATCCTATACAAGAGGAAATATCCGTTAGGTGTTTACCAGCTATGCTCTCCTCAAGATCTGTTATGTTCGATAAGGACTTCTCTCTTTCTTAGGCCTAATCTGTTAGTCCTTCATAATTAATGTCTTCATCCTAAGAATGGATAAAAATAAACAATTTTGAAATATTTTGAAATCAGAAATGTTTTCGATTTCAGTTTATGGGAATAAAACTGTTCATTGTACATCTGCCATGATCTTATCAATGCCCTGTACAGATTCAGAAGATCACACGCAATACCCTTTGTAAGAAACAACATCATTCTATTTACCTTCCAAAATCACTTGCTGCATCTTCAGACTAACTTTATGTAAGTCACACACCAGCGCATTCCTCTGTATCACGGAGTTCTGCATTCTCTCCCCATTTAAATACTTTGCTGTTGCTTCAGTCTTTTCCCAAAATACAAACTTTCTATCACTCACGTTGTTCTGTGTTTCTTTTTAATGCTGATTTTCTCTTTAACCTCCCCTGTCTACATCCCATTGCAGACGTTCTATGTCCAGTTGACATCTTATTGAATGACCATCCTCGTGTATTAGCAAATTGACCTCTAATCTAGTTAGCTCCTTCATCCAAATCGTTCATTTAGAATGTAAATAGTTGATTACCTCACAGTAATCCCTGAGGGATCCCCTTCATCACAGCTTTCCAACCTGAATGTCAGTATTTATCTCTACTCTGTATTCCCTGTTAGCTAATCAGGGATTCCCTGGTCCTGTGCAGAGAACTAGAAAGGTTGCATGGCCTCATCCTGTGCTGTCTAATGTCCTGAAAGGACTGAATACTTCATTCTATTCCAGTGTAACTCCTCAGAGGGGCAGAAATGTGTTGTTCTGTCTCAATGTAACAACCCTGACTGGTTGACTGTGGCCTTTCTTTACCTCCGTAACAGCTTTGAGGTGTGAAGTGAGAAAGAAAATAATGGAATAGGACCTGTAGTTGGCCATTCAGACCCACGGGACTGCTGCTCAATTTAGAAAGATCATGGTTGGTCTGATTGTGGTTGAATGCTACTTTCCTGCTAATTCCCAATATACACAGATTCCCTCATCCTTCAAGATCAGTCAAGCTCTGCCTTGAATATCTTTAATGACGCAGTCTTCACTGTTCCCTGGGGAAGAGAACATAACAGACAGCACAATATTAAAGAGAAAGAAATATCCTTATCTCAATCTGAAATGGTGGATGACACATTTTTCACATGTATTAATCTCACAATAAATTACCTCGTCTGTTGAGAAATGAGGGTGCAAAAAGTAGGAACAGACATAGACCATTCAACCCCCAAAACACAATAATTCACTTCAGTAATATACTTATTCATCTCAGCATCCACTGCACTGTTGGGAAGCCATGAGACCATTGAGCAGAAGAAATTAGAGCAGAATTCGGCCATTGTCCAATTGTGCCTGCTCTGTTGTTCGATCTGGATGGACATGTTTCAGAACAAAATTCTCTTGCATTCTCATCATAACCCTAATCCCCTTAATAATGAAAACATATCTATCTCTGTTTTGAAGAAATTATTTTGTCTGTGTCTCTGTATTTCTGTATGTATGTGTACACTTCTGTGTGTTTCTGGGGAATGGCAGGGTGCTCATGGAGGGTTTTTTTAATCAGCCAGGAGGCCTGTGACTATACTTGTTGTACAGGGATTGGTGCTGGATCTACTTTTGTTTGCCAGTTACATCAAGAACTGAGATGATAATATGGAAGTACGTTTGCAGATGTCGTAACAATTGATGGTATAGTGGAGAGTGAAGAAAACTACCTAAGATTACAAAGAGATCTTGATCAATTGGATCAATTAATCATCAACTGGTCCAACATGGACACAGAACCTTTGATCCAACTCGTCCATGCCAAACAGCTATCCTAAATTAATCTTGTTTAATTTGTCAGTATTTGGCCCATATCCCTCTCAATCCTTCCTATTCATAGATCTAAACAGATGTCTTTTATTTGTTGCAATTTTACCAGCCTCATCCACTGCATCTGGCAATTCATTCCATACATACACTACCCTCTGCAGAAAAACATGTGTTCCTTCAGCCCCATTTATGTCTTTCACCTCTCTCATGAAGCGCATGCCATCTATTTTTGAACTCCTGTACCCTTTAAAAACAGATTTCAACCTGTCAATGCCACTCATGATTTTAAAGACCTCTATAATGTCTCCACTCAATCTCCAACGCTCCAGACAAAATAGTTCCAGTCTTTTTCCCCTTAACTCAAACCCTCTAATCCAAGTGACATCCATGTAAATCTTTTATACACCCTTTAAAGTTTAACAGTATCTTTAAGTATAACGGCAGGGAGATCACAATTGAATGCAGTATTCCAAAATTGTCGTCACTCTGTCCTGTTCAGATGCATCACATCATCCAAACGTCTATTATCAAAACACTGAACAATAAAGGCAAATGTTCCAAATGCCTTCACCACTACCTATTGACCTATTACTGCACTTCCAAGAATCTGTGAAACTATCACGATAATTATCACCGCTCCCTCGCATCACCGTGGACCATTTACCTTGTGTGGAGTATGCACATTCTCCTCGTGTCTGCCTGGGATTTGTCCAGGTGATCCAGTTTTCTTCCCCAGTCCAAAGGTGTGCAGGTTAGGTGGATTGTACGTGCTAAATGACCCATTATGTGCAGGCTTGATGGGTGAGCTATGGAAATTGCATGGTTGCAGGGAAATGGTCGGAGTGTGTCTGCTAGGATGTTCTTCAGCGGGTCAGTGTGGACTCCATGTACTGAATGGCATGTTTCTACTCTGTAGGTTTTCTGTGAATGGCTCTTTATTTCGCAACACTCCCCAGGACTCTATCATTAAGTCTATAAATCCTGCCATGATTTGCATTACCAAAATTGACGTCTCATTTATCTAAAATAAACTCCATCTGTCACTCCTCAGCCCATCAATCCATTTGATCGAGGTCCCGTTGTACTATGAGATTGAAGATATGGACCCCTCCAGAGGTGTCTCTTGGTCTCAAGATCTGTCAAAAGAATCAAAGATATGCAGTCTGTACGAAGCAAAGCCATTTGCAATTTTGTCCAAAGACACAGACCTTAAACCTTCTGTGCTCCGTGGTGAAATTGTGCAATTACATTTGAGCAATAAGCAATTTTTATGTTTTTCATGAATCAGTACAGTCTTAATTACGATCAACTGTAATATGGTGGCATGATTGACAGCAGGCAAATCCAATGATATATCCTGGGAATCGATTCTTGTCTCACATAAATCGTCCTTCCATGCTAGCTTATCAAGGTTACTTCGAATGGTCAATTAATGTGTCAGTATTCATTTTATGAAAACGTCATTGTTTGCCTTATCTTCTTTTTCAGCTAATTCAGCAAAGCAGCAGTACAGGTTCATACTGTCAAATTATAACTTGAAGCCATTTTTTGTGCTATTTTAAACTGAAAAGTCATTTTATGGTTAATTAAAACCTACATATATTTGTTGCTTTTGACAACAGCCTAAGTTCAAATTTTAAATCCTCAAGATAATTTTCTTCGCTGTCAGCTGCACCACCAATTTTGGTAACATTTGTAAACTTACTAGCCATACCTCCAATCATTTATATAAATGATGAAAACTAATCAATCTGGTAAGGATCATTGTTGAACATTAATGGTCACGGGCTTCCAAATTGAAAAGCAATCCTTTACCTCAAGCCAAATTTGTACCCAAATGGTCACCTCTCCCTGGATTTCATGTGATCTGACCTGGCTAACCATTATCCCACGTGGAACCTTTCTGAAGCCAATTGACTTTCAGTTTCAGAATTTGCCCTGCACACGGACTTCAGCGGTCCCTGCAGAAGAAAAAAAATAATTGCAGGGAAAATAACATATCGTGTAGAGGGAGATCATTCAGCCAGCTGGTCAATACTTGCTCTCTGCTGATTTTGATTGTAACGTAAAGAGATTAACCAGAGATTGTGGTCAAGTTGGGACCAATAATGTTTATAAACAGGATAGGGTCCTGCAAACATTCAGCTGGTCTATTCTCTATTCCTTGTCTTATTAATACAAGGCATTAAGAGTAACCCTGAGATTATCACCTTTGCAGCTTTGCTTGTTAAATTTATGATCCAGCTTTCTTCACAAGGTCTTTGCAGGAACCTCAACTCCTTCAGCTTTCTCTTTAGTTTTTGGTTTTCGCTGTGACTTGTAATAGTGGGATTTGGTTATACACAGTCTGGGAAGATACCAGGATATTTCTGTTTTAACTCCTCAGTTTCTTGGTCTACCTTGGGTTTCTCTACAACACGGTGTCACTCCCACCTTGGACCTTACCAAATCATTCCCAAGAACAAACTGAATTCCTGGAAATGACACTCTGTCAAACACTCCCACTGTTACTTTCCCATTCTTGAGTTAGCACTCCAACCTG
Source organism: Hemiscyllium ocellatum (assembly GCF_020745735.1). NCBI lineage: Eukaryota > Metazoa > Chordata > Chondrichthyes > Orectolobiformes > Hemiscylliidae > Hemiscyllium > Hemiscyllium ocellatum. The sequence continues at coordinate 16,181,652 of NC_083421.1, forward strand.
ATCTATCCCACAAATTACCACAGTGTCAGGTAACAGATCGGAAAGGGCGCATTTTTGCTCATGCCTTATTATCAGCGACTGGTTAGATCCTGCATCTCTCGAAATTATAACTTCTTGCCCTACTCACCCTGTTCTTTCTCAGTAAACTTTACTCACGGAGGGAAATTCTTTATAGAGGTCAGGTATTATCTCAATACCCAGCCCCTGCTTAAGCTGTGCACTCTCCTGCAACTCTTTGGCTCTTCTTGATGTCTCTTTTACGGCTTTCACTAATGCCACTGGCTTACCTTCTTTTCCCACATCTTTTCCCACAGTGTCTTTCATTAACTGTGTCCCACTTTACCACAGTGGAAACATGTGAGGCCTTCCACCTCCTTTCCACTCTTTTGGGCTTCTTTATTAATCTGTGGTCAGCTCTTAACAGTGTTGTCTACTCTTTGTTTCATTGTGTAGGATCTCCCCTTCTCCCAACCTCTGTCCCTCACATGATGAAATTCTGGCCGGAAGCTTGTCTTATGTACCAACATGTACTCATCTACTAATTCTGCTGCCCTTCTCACTTCCTGAGCTTTATGTTCCTCCATTTGAATAATTCTTACCATCTCTGGAATTGAGTTTTTAAACTCCTCTTGCAGAATAATCTCTCTTAGAGCCTCAAAGGTCCTAACTATCTCTAACGTACACACCAATCTGTCAAAAAAATTATGCTTAATTCTTTCAAACTCAACATAAGTCTGATCTGATTCCTTCTTTATGTTTCTGAACCGCTGCATATGCTTCTGGTACCAACTCATAAGCACTTAAAATAGCCTGTTTGACATCTTCATTATCTCTTGAACACTTATCTGACAGCATGGCAAATACCTCACGAGCTCTGCCTGCCAATTTAGTCTGAACTCGCATTACCCATAAATCCTCAGACCACTCCATCTGCCTAGCCAATTTTTTCAAATGAAATAAGGAAGGCTTCAACATCTTTCTCATCAAAATGGGGCAGTGTTTTGACATAATTGTACAAACCACCACTCTTTTACTCTGCATACTGTTAACTTGACTTTGCTGGCTAAGTTGCAACTTCTCAAGTTCAAATTCTCTCTCTCTTCCTTTTTTCCTCTCTCTCTTTCCTCTCTCTCTTTTTCTCTCCCTTTCTTCTCTCTCTCTTTGTCTTTCTTTCTTTTCTCTCTCTTTGCTCAAGTTAAGAACCTTCTATCCCTCTCTTTCATCTCTCTCTTTTCTCTCTCTTTAGTTTTCTCTCGCCTTTTGTTTATGTTATAACTCCATTTTCCTCAATTGTAATATACATTTTTTCACCTCTACTGCACTTGTCTGTTTCTATAACACACCTTAAGTGTTTAACTAATTTCCTTACAATTTCAGCATTACTTCTATCCTTGGTTAAACCCAAATCTAACTTCTTTGCTAATTCTAAATGGATGATCTTTTTCTATCCTTTGAAATGCTCTTGGCAAATTTGAGAATCTAATTCAATCCGAGAACCTCTTTAGCAAGTTTAAGAGCCATTTCTCTCAGTTTTAATTTAACCAAACACAAGTACTGAAAGACAGCAATTTATCTCACTTTCGTTTTATTTGAATATCTAGGATACTAAACTGCAAGTTTTTTTATTCCGTTGGGCTTTACTGTACCTCAAATCTATTCAAATCTGTTTAAACCTGTTCAAATTACGAATCCAAGACCCAAACTGTACAAATCTTGATGACGAGCTCCCAAACGGTTATGGTACAGGTTTAACCCCTCTGCTCATTTCTACCAGCAACACAGAAAAAATTCACCCAGTGCTATAACCTGTTAAAATTCGAGAGGCAAATAGCTATCCCAAAAGTTACTGTATAAAGCAAAAATTAACAATTTTTGCCTAACAGAGAATATTTACTAACAACTATTTACAACTTCTTTCTCTTAAGCCTATCTTTTTCCACCCCCTCTACTATACCAGGTCAATAAAAAATCCTAATTAAGATTTTAAAAAGAGTTTCTTATTTCAAAACAATGCAGCTTTCGGTTCTTCTCTGTATGCCTGTCGCCGTTTCTTCTTCCTGGGGATTCAGCTTCCCAAGTCTTTGACAGATAAAGGTACATTTTAGAGAGCAGATCCTTCTGCAAACAGTCTTGTTGGTGCTCGCTATTCGCTGATGTCTTGGCTAAAGGTCCAAAATATTTGATATTTGTAACCCAAAACATCGGATCATTTCATTGGTTTGACGTCATCTAAAATAGTAAAAGTCAAATTCAACTGGACTTTTGTATCTGGGACATCTTTAAAAGATTGATTAAATTTTGAATTTGGTTCTCTATCCTGACAACACCACACCAGATATGTGTTTCAACCCTAATTTTTAAATGAAGGTTGTGGAAAAAGTGTACATTTTTATGCATTTAGCACACTTTGTGATCGCCAGAAATTTCAACTCCCTGAAATGTACACTATTCCCACAACGTCATAACCATACAATGAGAGTACGGGAGACAGGAGTCAGGGAATCCCAGGTGGAAATAAAAGATAGGAAATGGCAAATGAAAGCGGAGGAAAAAAGGAGGCTATCAAAGGTTTTCAATCTTTTCAGGTGTGGGGGTGTGGTGTTGTGAGGATGGAGTCAATGCAACACTGAGAACAGATACTGTGGCGAGGAAATCTCGAAGGAATAAGTCTGAGTGCAGCCAAGAAGAGACAAGGGGCAGAAAACACTTGTGGAAGTTCTTCCTGGGCCTCCAAACAGTACTGATGAGGTAGAATATTGTAGAAAATTAGAGATTCATACAACAAGGATGCTACAGTTACCATCATTTTAATGTACATAAAGACTGGCAAACTATATTCATAATAATACTGTGACAATGAATTGTTGGAGTCTGTACATGATGAGTTTTTATACCAGGATGCTGAGAAACAAACTTGGAAACAGACTATCTTAGATTTGGGTTGTTACCACGATGTGGAGTTAATTATGAATCTTGTTGGGACAGGTGCTCATGGGAAAGGTCCATAATATGTCAGAATTGTTCATTGGGATAGTACATGATGTAATTCAGAATAAACCCATGGTCCTAAATTAAACAAAGAAAATTACAAACAAATGAGGGGTGAGTCGGCTGTGTTGTACTTGGTGACTTCACTGAAAGGCATGACAGAAAGGGTACACACATGGCTAAGAAAAGAAATTGAGGATGATACTGACCTCAAACAGGAACCATATAAAGTTATCAGAAAAACTATGAAGCCTGAGCTTTGGGAGCAGGGGAAAATTCAGCAAAGGGTGTTTAAAAAGTTCATTAAGAGGGTGAACATAAAATGTGAGAAGTAAATTTGTAAGGAATATTTTTTTTAAAAATGATGTTTTTTCTTCATTTATTCATAGGAATGAGGCCGTTGCTGGCTGGACAGCATTTATTACCAATCCCTAATTGTCCAAAATGCATTTAAAATTCAACTACATTGTTGTGTGTCTGGAGTCGCATGTAGACCAGAGCAAGTGAGAACAGGAGTTTCCTTCCCTGAAGGACATTATTGAACCAGGTGGGTTTTTCCTATAATCGATAATGAATTCAGGGTCATCATTAGGCACTTTATTTCAGGCTGTAGGATCTTCCAGAAGCATGAAAAAGATTTTTTCGAGACTCTTCATATTTATAGTCTGAAATCAGGTGAACAGATAATGAGAAACAAGGAAATTATAGAGCAATTAACAACTACTTTAGTTCGCCTTCACAACCCTTTAAGAAAAGTGAATTCTCCTTACACTTGTTTGAAATCTTCTCTGCCTTATTCTAAACGATGATCTCTTGTTCTAGACTTGCCCACATAAGGAAATATTCACTCCACGTTTGCATTGTCACTCACCTTTAGTATCGTATCGACCTCAATGAGATCTCCTCTCATTCTTCTAAACTCCAGATAGTCTACACCTGAACTGCTCAATTTCTCTTCATAAGAAAAATGCCTCATCTCTGGAGTCATTCTCGTGAACAACTCCTGAACATGTCCAATGCAACTAAGTCAATTCTTACGTCGGGGCACCAAAACTGCAGAGAGTACTCCAGTTGTGATCCTATTAATTTCTTGCATACTTGCAACAATACCTCCCTACTTGCATCCAATTCCTTGAGACAGAAACACTGAAATTGCACTTCCCTCTCTCATTACCTGGTCTACCTGCATGCTGGTTTTCTGTGATACGCGCAAGAGCACCCAGATCCCTCTGCACCTAACCACTCTGAGGTTTCTCTCTATTTACACAATAAGATGACTTTCTATTCCTCTGAATAAAATGGATAACCTCATACTTGTCCATGTTAAATTTCATCTGCAAAATATTCATCCATTCCCCTATTCACACAAAATACATTTCTATATCTCTCACATTTTCATTGCAATCTATCTTTCCACCTTCTTTAGTGCCATTTGAAAATGCATGCATTTTCCAGCCCCACAGCAAGTAACAACACAGATGCAAATACTGTGGCCAGGTGGCTGAAACTTATGGCATCCCAAATTTTGCCACCAGGAAATGTCGCAGCTTTTTCACCTTGCTGTGTTTTGTTGGTCAGTCAATCATCTATCCAAGCTAATAAATTACCCCATACCCTGTATACTCTTACTTTATGAATTAATATTTTGTGCAGCATCTCGTTCAATGTCTTGTGCAAATTCAGATATAGAGCATCACCAAGATCCCCATTATCCAGCTTGCTTGTCACATCTTTAAAGAACTCGAGCAAATAATTCAAACACGTATTATCCTTCATAAAAATATGCTGACTCTGATGGATTATGGTTTGACTTTGCAAATTTCCTGTTATCATTTGATCAATATTTACAAGATCGGCATTATTTAAAGGTTGATATTTCATTCATTGGTCTAATAATGATCAGAACGAAGCTGTTCCTGAACCTGCTGGTGCATGTTTTCAAGCTTCTGTACTTTCTGCCTGATGGAAGAGGTTATAGGAGATCATTGCCGGGGTGTGATGGATCTTTGGTGATGGTGTCAGCCTTTCTGCAGTAGTGAGCCGTGTAAATAGAGTGCATGAATGGAAGGTTGGTTTCTCTGATAGCCTGGGCTGTGCAATCTCCTTTTTGAGTTTTTTACGGTCCTGGGCGGCGCTATGCAGCCAGACAATAAGTTTTCAGTAGTCCGTATGTAGAAATTGGTGAGAGTCCTTATGGTCATGCCAAATTTGCTGACCCTCCTGATGAAGAAGGCACATTGTTGTCCCTTCTTCACCATTGTATCCTCATCAGAAGGCTCGGACATGTTGTCGTTTATCGTCACTCCTCGGATCTTGACAGTCTCCATCCTCTCAACTCAGCTCTATGCATCAAGACAAATGGCATATTGTTATTCTTTCTTTCTGAAGTCAATCAGTTCTTTAGTTTAGTTGATATTGAGAGAGAGTATGTTCATTGAACCAGATTACCAAGCCCTCTATTTTCTTTCTGTATTTTGACTTGTCATTGTTTGATATTTGTTCAATCACAGTTATGTCATTAGCAAAAGTGTAGATGGCGTTCATTTGGAATTTGGTAACAATGTCATGGGTATACCGGGAATAAGGTAAAAAGCTGAGAAAGCATGTTGGCGAGTTCTCCAGTGTTGCATGTAATCGTGGAGGAAGTGCAACGTCTTGTACACCAGTCACTGAAAGCAATATTGCAGGAACAGAAAGCAGTTAGGAAGCAAATGGCGTGAGGGTCTTCATTTCAGAAGGATTTGTACAGGATGTCTTACTCCAGCTGTACCTCATGAGGAACGTTGTGCAGTATTGTGTGCAGCTTTGGACTCCCTATCTAATAAAGGACAAGCCTGACATTTAGGTAGTGCAGTGAAGGATGACCAGACCGATCTCTGGAATGACAGGCTTGTTGTGGGAGCACAGTTTGGATCGACTGGGTCTATATTCCATGGGTTTTAGGAAAATAAGTGGAGATCTAAGAGAAATATATAAAATTCTGACAGCGTGTGACAGATTCGAAGCGGGAATGGTAATTCCCTGACTGGGACGTGAAAAGCAAAGAACCACAGCATTAAGTACAGGCAGATCAGCCTGAACTGAGATGAGAATAAATGTCTGCACTCAGACACTTGAACATGGGGAATTTTCGATCACATAAGTCTGCTGAATCCAAGCACTGAATATAAATATGGATTTGTAGACACTATAGGAATGGGGAACGATGTATCGAGGAGATGTTCAGTTATGATCTAGAAAGGGGGAGACTCAATGAGTTGAATGGCCTATGCCTTTCCTGATGTTTCTGTGTAGTCAGTGGGAAAGTTCTGTAAATGTTGTCACAAGCTCTCAGATATCAGGAAGGAGGCCTCTGCAGGGTCGACAGGAATGTGTTCACCGTCCACGTTTCTGGTACTGAGGCTGGTGCGAGCTGTCCCATCCAGCTTTGTCCTTTAAGACCTCGGAGCTGCTTGGTACAATTGAATATCTTGCTTGGCTGTGTTAGGAACCATTGAAAAGTTTATCACATATCTATGTGTCTGAAGTCACTTTTAGGCCAGACTGGGAAATCACATTAGAGTTGCTTCCTGAAAGTACATTGGTGAAACAAATTGGTGTTTACAATCGACATTGGCTTCAAGGTCACTGTTATTGACCCCAGATTTTAGAACTCAATATTTTATTAATTGTTTTTAATTCCCACCAGCTGCCAAAGCATTAGTAATCCAGTGACAGTTCCACAACCACACCATCTCCACAAGGGACCCATCAGAAACCACTGTAAATAGGATTTTTCTGTGCTGCTTGTCAAAAAGAAGTTGCACCAATTTGACTATCATGATGAGACTGATGGTAGAAATTAAGAAATGGTCAGATTGTGATGACGTTCCTCTTAGGGGACTATACATAGAAGAGCAACTTTCCACATTGTCAGGTAGACGTCAGAATTGGAGCTGGAATGAAACAGTTTCCCCAGAGACTTGGCTTGTTGTGCTGCACAAGTCTTCAGTCCTATTGCAGAAATGGTGTCATGGCCTATTGCCTTTGTCATATCTACTGTGTTTAGCTGCTACTTGATGTCATGTGCAGTGAATCAGATTAATTTTTTTGATTCTGTGGATAGTGAGGTGGATCACTGTCTGGCTGAGGCTGGTATAGATACTACATCCTGAACTTTTGCACTGTTGTCTCAGGCTGTTCCATGATTTAGGATTGAGATATTTGTGAGCACTTTCCTCCAGTGAGTTGTTTAATAGTCCATCACCAGTTATGAGTGGATGTGGCAGAATGACAAAGCTTAGATCTATTCTGTTGTTCTTGGGGTCATTTTGCTCTCTCAATCATATATTAGTTCCGCTGTTTGGAATGCAAGGAATCAAGTGCGGTAGCTTTAACAGCTTGTCATCAGGTTTAGGTCCACACAGTTCTGAACCTGACATGTTAACCTGTACTCACCACTGAACCATAGTTCGGCTTGATGGTAATGGTAGACTGAGGGATTATCCTGGGCAAAATGTTACAGGTTTGTTTGAAAACAATTCTGCTTCTGCTGCTGCTGTGGTCTGCAACACCACATGAATGCTGAGTTTAAGCTGCAATACAAACCTGCTGCCTGTCTCCCTATTCACACGGAGACCCAGTCACCCCTCAGCCCTGCACACATTGACCTGCACTGGTTTCAAATGTGGTAACACTTCTAATTTATCGCATCCTTCAGAACCCTTTGAAATATTCATCTGAGCCTTTCCCCTTCTGTAGTGCAATTTTCGGCGTTGAAAGTGAATGTGTTTTCCCCTGTTTCACTCACTTACGATGGTTCAGAGCTCTGTATTGTCAGAGGTGCTAGCCTTATGTAGTTTCAGAAACAATGAAGTTGTACACCTCTTGTTATCATTCACTTCCTGGTGAAGAGTGCTTCACATTTGACAGGACGTTTGTTTAGTTTTACCACACGTTTTTGAAACTTGTTCTAGAACAGAAATTGCTGGAGAAATGGAGCAGGTCTGTCAATATCTGTGGAGTGACAGTAGAGTTATTCGTTCGGGTCCAGTGACTCTTCTTCAAAGCTTCCAGTCTCACTAGCAATTTTGGTTTTTGTTCCAGATTTCCAGTGTCCACAGCCCTTTGTTTTATTGAACATGTGTTCTGTGCCTATTCATCTCGAGAGAAACTGAACAGCTGTAGCAGCATTAGTGGAGACAGAGAAACAGGTCTTAAGTCTGGAGTGACTCTTCTTCAGAAATGAAAAGGATTGGAAAATGGACTTTGTAATAACTTGTCAGAGGGGGAAGAGGAGTGATGGGAAACAGAGTGTGGAGGTGCAGTGAAAAAGACAAATGTGCTTTTAATTGTGGTGAAAGAGAAGCCAATGCAGAATTAGTGTAAGTTAAGATGAGAATGGGGGAAATGGAATCTCTTAATTGCATGCAAGATAAACAAGGCAAGGTCATATTGACACCAGGAGGCAGAATGTATGAAAAAGGGGGAACAGTCATAATGGGTTGAGGTTGTGAAGATATAGAATTGAATATGAAAGCCTACAGGTGAGGGGTTACTCGAGCCTGGGTTATGTTTCACTGGAACATTGCAGAGGCCAAGACTGAGATGTTAGCATGAGAGCAAGGTAGGTTATTGAAATGAGAAGGTCAAGTTTATTCTTAAAATGTGGAAGTGTTCCTGAAAGCAGTTTGGCCTGGCTAATGTGCAGAAGACTGCATTGTAAGCAGCAATGACAGTAGACTGGACTGAACAGGACCAAGGGAAATGCTGCTTCACTTGAGACCTGTGTGTTGGGTTGCAAAGAAATAATAAATAGAACATAGAACAGTACAGCACAGAACAGGCCCTTCAGCCTACGATGTTGTGCCAGCCATTGATCCTCATGTAAGGTAAACCTCATGTACGAACCCTCACATTTCTGTGATCTATGCATGTCCAGCCGTCTCTTAAATATCCCCAATGACCTCGCTTCCACAAATGCTGCTGGCAACTCATTCCATGCTCTCACAACTCTCTGCATAAAGAACCCGCCTCTGACATCCCCTCTATACTTTCCGCCAAACAGCTTAAAACTATTACCCCTCAGGTTAATAATTTCTGCCCTAGGCAAACATCTCTAGCTACCAACTCTATTTATGTCTCTCATTATCTTGTACACCTCAATTAGGTCCCCTCTCTTCCTTATTTTTTCCAATGAAAAATGTCCGAGCTCAGTCAACCTCTCTTCATAAGATAAGCCCTCCAGTCCAGGCAGCATCTTGGTAAACTTCCTTTGAACCCTCTCCAATGCATCCACATCTTTCCTATAATGGGCCGACCAGAACTGGACACAGTATTCCAAGTGTGGTGTAATGAAAGTTTTATAGAGCTGCAACAAGATCTCATGGCTCTTAAACTCAATCTCCCTGTTAATGAAAGCCAAAACACCACATGCTTTCTTAACAACCCTGTCCACTTGGGTTGCAATTTTAAGGGATCTATGTACCTGCACACCAAGATCCCGCTGTTCCTCCACACTGCCAAGAATCCTGCCTTTAATCCTGTACTCAGCTTTCAAATTCGACCTTCCAAAATGCATCACTTCGCATTTATCCAGGGTGAACTCCATCTGCCACCTCTCAGCCCATCTCTGCATCCTGTCAATGTCACACTGCAGTCTACAGCAGTCCTCTAAACTGTCAACGACATCTCCGACCTTTGTGTCGTCTGCAAACTTGCTAATCCATCCTTCAATCTCTTCATCCAAGTCATTAATAAAAATTACAAAGACTAGTGGCCCAAGAACAGAGTCCTGTGGAGCACCACTCCAGGCAGAATACCTTCCTTCCAATGCCACTCGCTTCTTCTGTTGGCCAGCCAATTCTGTATCCAGACAGCTAAATTTCCCGATATCCCATTCCTCCTGAGCTTCTGAACGAGGCTACCATGGGGAACCTTATCAAATGCCTTCCTGAAGTCCATATACACCACATCCACCTCTCGACCCTCATCAACTTGTCTAGTAACATCCTCAAAGAACTAAATAAGAATTGTGAGGCATGATCTGCCCTTCACAAAGCCATGCTGACTGCATTTGATCAAGCCATGCTCTTCCAGTTGGTCATAAATCCTATCCCTCAGAATCCTTTCTGACACCTTGCAGATTACAGACGTGAGACCGACTGGTCTGTAATTGTCGGGGTTCAATTCCCGACTCAGGCGACTAACTGTGTGGAGTCACGTTCTCCCCGTGTCTGCGTGGGTTTCCTCTGGGTGCTCCGGTTTCCTCCCATAGTCCACAGATGTGCGGGTCAGGTGAATTGGCCATGCTAAATTGCCCGTAGTGTTAGGTAAGGGGTAAAATGTAGGGGTATGGGTGGGTTGCGCTTCGGTGGATCAGTGTGGACTTGTTGGGCTGAAGGGCCTGTAGTAAACCCCTAACGAGGTGACTGCTCCCTTACCCTTCCTAATTTCCACCCATACTGACTCAGTAGGCAGACCCTCCTCGACAATGGTAACTTCTGCAGCTGTGATACCCTCTCAGATTAGCAGTGCTACTCCCCGTCCTCTTTTTCCTCTCTTCCTATTCCTTTTAAATGTTCTAAACCCTGGAATATCCAGCAACCACTCCTGCCCCTGAGAAAACCACGTCTCTGTCATGGCCACAACATCATAGCACCAGGTACTGATCCATGCTTTAAGCTCATCACTTTTATTCCTGATACCCCTTGCATTAAAGCAAACACACTATAACCGATCCCTGGATTCTTTCCCAGGAAATTGCTTCCCACTGGCTGCGCTCCCTCTTGCTATTGCCTCATCTCCATCAACTCTCCCCACCGGTAAATAGCTTAGGTTCCCACCCCCTGCCATACTAGTTTAAACCGTCCTGAACCACTCGAGCAAACATTCCACCCAGGACATTGGTCCCCTTCCAGTTCAGGTGCAACCCGTCCTTCATGTACAGGTCCCATCTTCCCCAGAAGGCATCCCAATTATCTGCATATCTGAAGCCCTCCCTCCTACACCAACTGCGCAGCCACGTGTTAAGCTGTGCCCGCTCCCTGTTCTTCGCCCTGCTATCTCGTGGCACCAGTAGCAAATCCGAATGAGTTGGTAAATTTCAAATATTCAGCTTTATTTTTTTCTTGTATGATGACGAGATAGCTGCAGATTGAGACCTTGGCAGAAACAACTTTAATTGTATATTTTTCTCTTTTTTTCATCTATTTAGTCACAAGCTGTTCCCCACATCCTAACAGTAAGGTCTAGGCAACAGTCTGTGTGTCATGTATGCTCCAGTCTGCTTTGAACTGATTCCCTTTGTATCAACCATACTTGCAAGCCTGCTCTTCGCAATAGCATTTGTAGGTTTTAGGAGAAAGTGAGGATTGCAGAAGCTGGAGATCAAAGCTGAAAATATGTTGCTGGAAAAGCGAAGCAGGTCAGACAACATCCTGACGTGGAGAAGGGCTCATGCCCGAAACCTCGATTCTCCTGCTCAGCCTGACCTGCTGCGCTTTTCCAGCAACACATTTTCAGCATTTGTAAGTTTTACCTTTGTTATGTTGTTGCTTAATCAACACAATTTTCAAACTACTCCGCAACTTCCTTGCCTTTGTACTCTATACTTCTGTGCACAAATGCAAGGTTTCAATGAGCCTTCTTAACTCAAGTTTCAACTTGCCTGTCACTTATATTTTGCAGTGGACATGGTGTGTGTGTGTGTGTGTGTGTGTGCGCGCGCGCTTGACGTTCACATGGTTCTCAGGCTGAAACTAAACTGGTTTCTACTGTGAGACAAGGTGGGAAGTTGACATTTCAAGACTCTTTTACGTGTTATGATCATAATTGAAGCATATTCATAGATTACTCAATCATTCTGCTTCAATGTAAGTGATGTAGCTTTTAGAACTTGAATAACATTTAACACTGTTTGACCTCCCTTGACAATCAAATGACTATATGATGGTGAATAGAATAAAGGGAACTCACTGGCATGTGAAAATTACAAGACCATTTGGAGACCTGGGTTCACGGCGTTTCCATTTCATAAAGACAGTTGGTGAGGACTTACAACCTTCAAGTTCCAATGAGTTTACATTTTCTGGCTTGTTCGGAACTCATTGAGAGAAAATAGTCTAATTAACAGAGGAAGACTGCGACAGAGTTAAGACAGAAAGGAAAAGCATAGAAGAACAATTTTCCTATAAATCTCTGATCCTCAAGAAAGGAATCTTCTTACTAAATTCTCACAATTGATTTCTAATTTACTGAACAATTTCTAATCTCAGATTACTAACATCCATGAAAATGATCCGAATCAGGAACACAAACACTTGACTTGTCCTTCAGAAAAATTTTAAAACATTTCTGGTAAAATGCCATAATTCTGGACTTCATTCATTGTCACCATCTGCGGATCATCTCTCTCAATTCAAGTGCATGTGTAGAATATAAAATCGACCCAGCTTTCTGTTCACCTGCCTTCACCATGTGGTTATTTTCATATATTTCCATGCCTTTCTTGAAGTTTAATGCTTCTGTTAGACTCTGACATGTTTTATTCTCGCCTGAGTTGTCTGAAAGTCAGTTGAAACGTGAAGAAAGTGTCAATTCCTCGACCACTCTAATGTTGTCTCATTCTGCTGTTATCAAACATCTCTCAGTTGTATTCTGTTCTCATGTTGTGGAGAACAGCTGGGAGCCACTATTCACTGCGGATTAAAACATATTTCCCCATGTTTGCTATATCACGTGTAAAATGTTACATCTGCACACTCACACTGACATCCCAATGTTATACCACGTCATTAGATACAGCATGATTTCCATGTAATTTTATATGATTGTGCAAATTAACAGCAGGACTAGGTCGAAGCTGTTCCATCATTTACTAAGATCATGACGTATTAGATTGGTCCACATTTTTGCCCATCCCCCAACAGCACAACCTATCCAGCTTCACAGGATGTACCGACTGCTGCCTTACAATGATTCATTTTACTCTGTTTCAAGCAGCTTTTGAGAAAGGGATTTCCAAAGACTCATCTCTGCCTTAAACTGGAGGCCCCTAATTTTTTAAACAGTGTTGCCTAATTCCAGATTCTCATCATGTCCACCCTGTAAAGACCAGTCAGGAACTTAGATGTTTCAATCAAGGGCAGCACAGTGGTTAGCACTGCTACCTCACAGCGCCCGGGACTTGGGTTTGATTCCAGCCTTGGGCGACTGTTTGTGTGGAGTTTGCACATTCTCCCCATGTCTGCATGGGCTTCCTCCTGCAATCCAAAGATGTGTGGGTTTGGTTTATTGGCCATGCAAAATTGCCCAATTTGCTCAGGGATGTGTAGGTTAGGTGCATTTGTCAGGGGGAAATATAGAGTAAAAGGGTACAAGAATGGGTCTAAAAGGTTACTGTTCTAAGGGTTGGTGTGGACTTGCTGGGGTGAATGGCCTGTTTCCACACTGTAGGGGTTCAATTCAAGTCATCTGTAACTTGCCTAAACTCCAGCCGATAAAAACATCACGGCCTCAAACTTACCTCATAAGACAACCTGTCCATTCCAGCTATCATTTGGAACATTCTCTAAGCTGCTTCATCCTTCCTCAAATAAGGATCCCAATACTTTACACTGTTCCAGATGTGGTCTTGGCAATGTCCTTTATAGATTAAATATCATCTCACCAATTTTGTATTTGATTCCTCTATAATAAACAAAAGCATTTTTTAAACTTCCCTCATCATTTGCTGAACCTTCATTTCAACATTTTGCAGTTTATGCAGGAGAACACCGAAATCCTTCTGTAACTCAGAGCTCTGCAATCTCCCATCATTTCTATTTTATTCTTCCAGTCATAAAGGACGTTTTCTTATTTTCCCACATTATGCTTCATTTTCTACATCCTTGCAAACTGAATTAAACTCTCTATATCCGTTTGTCAATCCGTAATCATCCTTTATGTTTAGCTTTGTTTTGTAACTTCCTTTCCTTATGCCTTTGTAGCATCTGCAAACTTACCAACCGTGACACTGGTCGCTTCAATAATGTCTTTCTCTCAATTATAACAGATCAGAAACTCACCACTGTATCCCTGTGGCACACCACCCATTCCATCTTGCCAACTGGAAAATGACTAATTTCTCTCAGCCTACTGCTGCTTATGAGCCAGTGAATCTTCTAACCATTGCCAATAAGTTATTACTGGACTGAGCTTTAATTTTCTGCAATAACTGCAGTGTATCCATAAGCGGAAAACAAGGCGACAAGATAGAGGAGCAGAACTAGCCATTCACCTCACTGAGTCTTCTCTTCCGATCAATCATGGCTAAGGTATTCCTCAAACTCATTCTCCTGCCTTCTCCCTGTTGCTCTTGGTCTCTTTACTAATCAACATCCTATTTATTCCTGTGTTAAATGCATTCAATAGCCTTCATCGCCCTCTGTCACAGTGAGTTCCATAGATTAACTGTTCTCTAGTTACAGACATTCCTCCACATCTCATTTCTAAAGGATCGTCCCTTCAAACTGAGGCTGCGTTTTCAGGTCATGATGTCTCCTACTAATTGAAACAGGTTCTCCGTATTTATTCTATCCAGGTCTATCACTTCTGTAATTTTCGATCAGATCTCCACCTCATCCTTCTGACCTTCAGTGAGTACAGACCCCGAGTTCTCAGCTGCTCCTCATGTGTCAATCCCTATACCTCAGCATCATTCTTGTAAACCTCCTCGGGACCCCTCCAACTCCAGCACATCGTTCCTGAAATATGAAGCTTAATACTGCTCACAGTATTCCCAATGCAGTCTAGTCAAAGCTGTGAACAGCCTCAGCAGTACATCTCTGTTCTTGCATTTTAGCCCTCTTGAAATGAATGCCCATACTGCATTTTCCCTTCTAACTATCAACAGGGCCTGCATTTCAATCGGAAGAGCATCCTAAACTCAGACTTCCAAGTCCCTTTGCACTTCAGATTTTCAAAGCCTTTCTCAATTTAGAAAAATGTCTAACGATTTTCTAATGAACTATATATGCTCACACCTCCTCAAATTATTTTTCATGAGCCACTTGCTTTCCCACTCGCTAAGCATATTCAAGTGCTTCTGCAGCCTCTCCATCCAACACTCCAGCTATCTTTATGTCATCGCAAATTTTACTTCTTTCACATCAGTAATATATAATGTGAATAGCTGAGGTTGTAATCCTGACCTCTGACAACATCCACGAGTTAATAGCTGCCATCCTGAAAAAGACTCCACTGTCCTTACTCTCTGCCTTCTGCCAGTTTGCGAATCCTTTATCCATGCCACGACATTGCCTCTAATACCATGGCCACTTAGCTCAGTTAACTGTCATCATCCAGGCCAGAGACCCTCAAAATATTTCTGAAAGTAGCCCTAACTATAACTGTACTCAGTTCCTCAGTAACCAACTTCCAACCAGGTTGGACATTCTGGTTCAGCCTCCACTGTGGTTTTCATTACCACTCTAACAAAATTCACTGGCTAATCTTGCATTCCTACATATGGCTTCTCATTGCTTTTGATCAGTCACTGACACTGTGATTTCACTGTATTTTAGTTAAAGCATCGGAGCTTTTCACCTTCTCTTTTCCCTTCAACGGTTTCCTTTTTACCCTGTGGTAAGTTCCCCTTATGGTCTACACCAACATCAACCTTTCCCTTCCACGTGAGGATTTTTCTTTTTCCCCAATTTTCATCCTGAATAGCTAAAATTGATTTTGGAAGCCAATTTTGGATTTATGGACCAACACATAATTGTCAGCTATTTCAGCTGCTAATCTTATGCTTTAACTCTCTGCTCTTCCTCACAAGTTGTTACTATTTCAGATCATGAATTTTTTCATTCCTTCTCAGTGCTAATATCTGAAGTTAAAACTCTCTCTCTTTCTTCCTTTCTTCTCTCTTACTCCCCACTTTTCTTTTTAATTTTTTAATGTGATACATTATTTCTCTCTTTCCTCTGTTTTTATTAGTAATTCCTTGTCTTTTTTATTATTCATTTGTTGGACTTGGGTGTAATTGGATGTGCAGTATTGATAGCCCATCGGTATTTGTACTGGAGAAGGTGGTGGTGAGCTACCTTCTTGAATCACCACAGTCCATTTACTGTGGGTTGACCCACAATGCCGGAAGAGAGGGAATTCCAGGATTTTGACCCAATGACTGTAAAGGAATGACAGTATATTTCCAAGCCAGGATGGTGAGAGACTTGGCCCTTGTCCTTCTAGATGGAAGTAATCGTGGATTTGGAAGGTGCCTTTAACTCAATTTGCTTCATTTTCAATTGTATTTTAGCCATCTCTAAAGATTCTGCTGGCATTTTCAGCAAATTTAAATGCTGAGTTATTGTTGCAATTATTTCTCTTTCTTCACAGAAGGAGGCAGATCCAACCCCACTTTGTCTGATAATTCCCACAGCTTGGCCTTAATCACCTTTTGTAAAATCCCCAAGGTCACTTCTTCTAGCCCCAGAAAAGACTTGGTGACTGAAGGAGCCATTGCTATCCCAAGTACTGTTTAAACCAGCCACACGCAACAAACAAAAAGTCTCTAATACCTGCCACTCGCTGACTTTGAGTCCAACAACCCTAACCCCAATTTGGAACTAGAGAAGAAATTCTAGATGAGCCTCCAATCTATTATGGACCAGGCTAAAACCTCCCAAAATATTTCAAGAAAGTAGGCCTCACCCTAACTTTCATATTTGCAGATATTCGAGGAGGAATGCAATTGGTCAAACCATGTAATTTTAAACAAAACAGAATTTCTTTTCAAGATTACGAAATTAAACCAAACAAAAGAGAACAAAACTTAACTAAATAACTTAACGTTTCTGAAAACCCAACAGATCATCCCAACTTAATGATGTTGTTCCAAATACTTGCAGCAATCCCCATAACACCCCTTGAGGGTCTTACAGGAGAGCACTCAGAGAGAGAGAACCAGCCTGGACCTGCTTCTTTGCCCCCAGCAGCTTCAGCTGCCTGACTGCTTTCAGGGAATAGCCAGACGGCCAAAAATAAAAATCAAACCACGGTCAATCTGAGCTGGGAGAACTGGCCACTCCCCTTACATTGTGCAACTGTTTTTATTTTAAACTTAAACGTCTTTTGCCTGAGGCAGTACCAGTTAGCTCTAATCTAACTGGCCCTAAAACCTTGAACTTAGACTTTCTGAAGTCTGTGTCTTTTCTGACTCTCTATAAAAAACACAGGGCCAACATAACCTTATTAAAGGAGCATCATCATTGCACAATGGCTTTCTGTGCAGCACTTTGTCAAAGGCCTTCTGGAATTCCAGACAGATCAGTTCCACAGGCTCTGCTCTGTTTAACTTGCTCATTCCCTCCTCAAAGAATTTTGATAGATTTGTCAGGCAGAACCTTGAGGAAGCCTTGATGTTTCTTCCCTATTTTATCATGCAATCATCAACTGCATCCATGAAAACAAACTCTATAATTCTAAAAATGATCAAGGCCATGCTAACCAGCCTCTAGTTATCTGTCTTCTCCCTCCTTAAACAGGGGTGTTAACATTAGCCATTTTCAGACTTCACGACCCTACTTGACTCCAGTGATTCCTGAAAGATCACCACCAATGCCTTTACCATCTCCTCAGTTATCTCCTTTGGAACCCTGCAGTGTAACCCATCCAGTCTGGGTAATTTATCCACCTTTAAAGCTTTCAGCATTCACAGCATCTTCTCTGAAATGATGGACACTGCACTCAACCCTCGCCCAGACTCCTTATGGTTCTGGTATGTTACTGGTATCGCCCACTGGGAAAACTGATGCAGTGTTCCTCAAACATTTCTTTGTTCCCTATTGTTGCTTCTCCAGGTACATTTCCAGCGGTTCAATGGGAACTCTTGCCCCTTTGTAACCTTTATGATATCTTAAAAAAATCTTGAAATCTTGAATAGAACATAGGACAATACAGCACAGGAACAGACCCATTGACACATGATGTTGTGGTGTACATAATGCCAAATTAAATTAATTCCTTCTGCCATTGTTTGATCCATATCCCTCTATTCCTTGCATATTTGAAGACTGGAGGATAGCGAATGTGGTCCCCTTGTTCAAGAAGGGGAGTAGGGATAGCCCGAGTAACTATAGGCCAGTGAGTCTCACTTCTGTTGTGAGCAAAGTCTTAGAGAGAATTGTAAGGGATAGGATTTATGAACATCTGGATAGGAATAATGTGATCAAGGATAGTCAGCATGGTTTTGTGAAGGGCAGGTCGTGCCTCACAAACCTTATTGAGTTCTTTGAGAAGGTGACTAAGGAGGTGGACGAGGGTAAAGCAGTAGATGTGGTGTATATGGATTTTAGCAAGGCGTTCGATAAGGTACCCCATGGTAGGCTAATGCAAAAACTACGGAGGTATGGTATTGAGGGTGCATTAGAGGTTTGGATTAGGAATTGGCAGGCTGGAAGAAGACAGAGGATAGTAGTTGATGGAATAGGTACATCTTGGAGTGCAGTTACTAACGGTGTTCCACAAGGGTCTGTTTTGGGACCATTGCTATTTGTCATCTTTATAAATGATCTAGAGGAGGGGCTTGAAAGCTGGGTTAGCAAGTTTGCGGATGATACAAAAGTCGGTGGAGTTGTGGACAGCGAAGAAGGATGTGGCAGGTTACAGCGGGATATAGATAAGTTGCAGAGCTGGGCAGAAAGGTGGCAAATGGAGTTCAATGTAGCTAAGTGTGAAGTCATTCACTTTGGTAGGAGTAACAAGAAGATGGGTTACTGGGCTAATGGTAGGCGACTTGGTAGTGTAGATGAGCAGAGGGATCTTGGTGTCCATGTACACAGATCTCTGAAAGTTGCCACCCAGGTAAATAGTGCTGTGAAGAAGGTATATGGTGTACTGGGCTTTATTGGTAGAGGAATTGAGGTCCGGAGTCCTGAGGTCATGTTGCAGTTGTATAAGACTCTGGTGCGGCCTCATCTGGAGTATTGTGTGCAGTTTTGGTCGCCATACTATAGGAAGGATGTGGAGGCATTGGAACGAGTGCAGAGGAGGTTTACCAGGATGTTGCCTGGCATGGTAGGAAGATCGTATGAGGAAAGGCTGCGGCACTTGGGGCTGTTCTCATTGGAGAAAAGAAGGTTTAGGGGAGATTTGATAGAGGTGTACAAGATGATTAGGGGTTTAGACAGGGTGGACACTGAGAACCTTTTCCGCTAATGGAGTCAGCTGTTACTAGGGGACACAGCTTTAAATTAAGGGGTGGTAGGTATAGGACAGATTTTAGGGGTAGATTCTTTACTCAGCGGGTTGTGAGTTCATGGAATGCCCTGCCAGTAGCAGTGGTGAACTCTCCCTCTTTATGGTCATTTAAGCGGGCATTGGATAAGCATATGGGGGTTATTGGGCTAGTGTAGGTTAGGTAGACTTTGGTCGGCGCAACATCGAGGGCCGAAGGGCCTGTACTGTGCTGTATTTTTCTATGTTCTATGTTCTATGTTCTATATTCATATGATAATCGAAAAGTCCTTTCATTGCTGCTATTGCATTTGCCACCACCAACAAAGACTGTCTGTGCAAACAACTTGCTCCTCGTGGCTCCTTTCAACTTTCCCCTCTCACCCCATAGTATTAGACATTTCAACTCTGGGACAAACCTTCAATCCTATCCTGGCATCCCAGAATATTATAGACTTCTGCCAAGTCTCCTCACAGCCTTTGCTGCACCAGACAAAGCTTCACGCTTAAACACGCTTCAGCCCATTAGTACCATTGTGTTCATTAACCTGTCTCTTCCTTTTCTTTCTTTTTGGATTTATTGATTCCAACATCGACCTTCACTTCCATCCCTCCATTTCCTGTCCGGCTGCTCTGGTTCCAGCTGAAATGAACCTGTTTGTTTAGTCACTGCAATTAATGTTAATCTCCATCGATTCGACCTGTGACCCTGGAGTAATTCACTTTTCTGGTGAAAGCACGCTTATTTCACTGTGACATTCTATACAGTCAGTAGCAGCATCATGACCAATACTCAATAGCTCCAGAGACGCGGAAATGAGAGATTAAGATCTGAGAATAAAGTCAGCTGGAATATTTCATCAATGGACCAGAATCTAATTGTGCTGGACATGAATGTTACAGAAATGGACAGAACTGTGTAATGCAATCTGTTGGCCCTTTCTGTTTTTTATGATAAGATTCCATTAGCCCTGCAAATCCATTACATAACGAACATGACTGAATTCTTTTATTATCTCATCCCGGCTATTGTTGGCGTCCCTCGTAAATCTCACTGCCTGGTTGCTATTTCTATAAACCATGTTTAACTACATTGTTATTCTTCCCATTTATTTTTCTGCCCTTGCTGCTGATGAGATCGGAATTTATACTTCACTCTGTATACCATTGCTAACTGTGTTCTCATTGATTTTGGTAGACACACAAGAGGGAGAGTGCTCAGCTTCATCTGTGAACTACAATTCATTGTATTCCTGTCATCATTCTTTACAAATTAGGAACATAAAAATCACTTTCTTGTATTCTAGCTAAAAAAAATCTACATTTCCTTCTTCTGACTCCATTCCATCCCTGGCCAATACCTGAAGGTGCAATAGCTTTTTCATATATGCAGGAATCCCTTCAAACTTGGGATGATGTTCTGGCCCCATATCCTGACCATTATTAATTGCATTTCCTAAACCCACAGGAATATCTTTCACCGGATCAGCCCAGCTGCTGAAATGAGAAATCCAGTTTGGGTATTCCCAGGACTCTGCTGACCCCATTCCCGTTCACAAAAGTGCATCACCAAAGCAACATCCAAAGGTTCCATAGGTCTTTCCTGAGTTTAGACGGGAATACGTTCCACTTCTCATTCCTCTGAGCTTTAAAGTATGTTGCTGTTAACTCTTGCAGTGTCTCCACTTTAAAATTCTCACACTCATGATGAAATCTGTTTATGATATCGCTCTGTGTCTCGTTCTGTATCAATTCCAAACCTCTGCCAATTCTTTATGTTTAAACTGATTTCCCTCTGCTCTGTCTCTAATAGTGATTTTCACATCTGCACTCCCTCAGTATTTGTCTTTTACTGGCGTATTGCAGATACAGAGACATTAACTCATGGAAGCACCACTCCCAGTCATTTACAGCAGGTCCTGGAAATTTCCCCATGCTCGAAAACTGTCTAGTGCACGTATACCAAACAAGAGAGTGATCAATGTCCGCTTCCATGCTGCAAACAGTCCATTTTACTGACCAGTGCATCAGCGTGGTGTACAAAGTTGCCTTCTGTCTGGTTTGGTTCTCAGTAGCTGAGAAGTCGTGAAAGGTGCTGAACATTGTGTTCTCATCTGGAAACATCCCACCACTGACCATATGATGGAGGGATGGTCATTAGTGAAGCAACTGAAGATGGTTGGGCCTAAGACGCTATCCTGAGGAACTCGTGCACAGATAACTTGAAACTGAGATGAGTGACCTCCAATAACCATGACCATCTTTTCATGTGTCACATATGACTCCAAGCAGTTGAAAGTGCACCCACTGATATCTATTGATTCCAGTTTTACAAGTGTTCCTTTAAGGCACACCCAGATAATTTTGAATTGATGACACTTTCGTTGAGAGCTCTTTTCTGGAAGTACCAGCGAATAAGTCATTTTGGAGCTGCAAAGAATAATAACTTCACAAAAGAGACAAAAGTGAACATAAAATGCCATACTATTACAGCCAGACTCATTTTGGAAAGAGCTTAACTCTGTTAAACATAAAATAAACTCTAC
Organism: Hemiscyllium ocellatum; assembly: GCF_020745735.1. NCBI lineage: Eukaryota > Metazoa > Chordata > Chondrichthyes > Orectolobiformes > Hemiscylliidae > Hemiscyllium > Hemiscyllium ocellatum. The sequence continues at coordinate 16,203,383 of NC_083421.1, forward strand.
AACAGCTTGAGGACAATGTGGCAAACGTCAAATGTGGAAACATAAAGGCAGCCAAGAGATGGAAGCGTGGAAATGTTCTGTGTTCTACATTCTGTGTTCAAGGAGATATTCTATACCTATCCAGGAAGATATAATACATGTACATTAGATGATGACATGAATCTAACTATAGATCAGGAAACAGGGAATCAAAATTAGAAGAAAAAATTTAAAGGAAAATGCTATTCTTTAGATGGGCATAAACATGCTTTTAACATCTGACTCAGTGAAATCTAATTTAACCAAAAATGATTCTCTCACCTGGTCGAAGAATTCGTATATATTCATATTCAGAGTTTTTTTAAAAAATATGCACTGAACACATAGACCGAATAATGATGTCACCTTCACACTGTAAAATTGAAATGTGCTTTTGTCGTGAAGCTTGTGGAATTCTGATGGAACCTGAAAGACAAAAACCTAGGTTGCTGTGTCCTGACTGGGAATGTCCATTTTTATTTCCTGGAGGTGATAGGCTTACAAATGAAATGGCAAGAGTTGTGTGGCATGTGATTCCAGAGGAATGCTCTCGAAAGGAGGATGGCAGTGTGGAACTGACCCTGCTTGTGCTGCGATAACAAAGGATTACTAGGAGTATTTTCTGATCTAAAATTGTACTGGGTCACAGCCTCTCCCTCTATTCGGCCTCTATTTGTCTGCTTGATGCTAATGACCATGTACTCTCAAAATTAAATAAGTTTGAGTTAGGTATGTACCCCAAGAGCAGTGAGAGAACAGGTTCAGAAAGAGAAACCAATGTTTGAAATTGTTTTTATTTATGACATATTCCCAGTACACATTTTCTGTGAAATATACTGTGTATCACAGCTCAGATTTGCTTTTCTTTGTCCTTGAAATATTAAATTTTTAACTGAGTCTTCCTTTTACTTTCTGCAGCCAACTCCGTAGCTATTGTGATCCTGTCACAGGGAAAGTGTGAACTTTCCATTGTACCACTTGCTATTTGGTTGTCATGGCATTGATAGATCTCCTGGTCATTATCACCGAGGTCATCCTCCGCGGGCTCAACAATTATTATTTCACATTAAATGTCCTGATGCTCACTTCTGCGTGTCGACCTATCTTTGTTGTGATCCGTGTAGCCATAGACTGTTCTGTCTGGTTCACTGTGACTTTCACTTTTGACCGGTTTGTTGCCATTTCTTGCCAGAAGCTGAAAATGAAATATTGCACCAAAAACACTGCGACTGTGGTTCTAGCAACAATTGGTTTTCTCCTGTGTTTTAAAAAAATTCCCACTTACTTCAGGTATAACACTAAACAGGTAATCAACAATGTAGAATAGCACTGTTCTAATAAGCAAATCTACTTTAGTGATCCATGGTGGATTGGATTAAGGATGACTGAAAAGGTTTTAATACCATTATTACCGTTCTGTTTAATTCTGTTATTCAATGCTATGACAGTCTGATACATTTTAATCTCCAGTCGAGTTCATATGGGACTGAGGCATCACAAACACTATGGAAAACACAGTGGGGAGCAGAAGGAAGTCGATAATTTTACTTTTTACGATATTGGGCACCTTCATTCTCCTGCTATTTGTTTACATTATATACCTTTTTGGTTTTGATAGTTCCATTGTCAAAGTTTGAAATGCCTGCCTAAATGCTGAGAAACTTAAGTTGCTACACAGTCCAAGTTCAGAGAATACTTGCAGAGCATGTTGAAATATCCTCTAAGGACTATTCATCAATTCGCGAATAGACAAAGCAACTGAAAGCAGTGCTAATATCTAGACAGCAATAGACAATTGTTAAACCCCTTGTTGCAAAAAGAAATTCAAATAGCTCTTTCCATTACTTTCCAAAAGCAATGACGAAAATGAAACGGGGTAAATAATGAACTCAGAGTATAAGGGCCCATAAGTAACTGTGATCGCAATCTGAGTGAGTTTCCCGTTTACCTTGCGGGAGAGAAGGTTGGATCTCAGACAAACATTTAAAACCCAAATAAAGCCAACAATATGAAGTTAGGGCTGAAATTAAGCGGAAAATTAAATGAAGAGATGGCTCAGTGTTGATGGAATTGCAGAGACAGAAGGAGATGTTTCACAATATTGAATTATTGTAAGGTCTTTCTCAGATTTCCGTCATTTTGAAGATAAGCACATGTTTTTTTTGCAGCCTGAATGTGGCGTCACAATTCCACTGTGCCATATAACCCAGAAGGTAAGGGTCATGCAAAGAGACCAGCAGAAAGAGCAAAACACTTCAGCACAGACACAATGCCAGGTAAAGCGCCAAGGAGACATGTAACACCCTGAGATCGAGTGGAATTATTTGTGTGAAAGAATTCTTAATATAAGTGGTTAGCACTGCTGCCTCACAGTGCCTGTAGACCCGGGTTCAATTCCCGACTCAGGCGACTGACTGTGTGGAGTTTGCACGTTCTCCCCGTGTCTGCGTGGGTTTCCTCCGGGTGCTCCGGTTTCCTCCCACAGTCACAAAGATGTGCGGGTCAGGTGAATTGGCCTAGCTAAATTGCCCATAGTGTTAGGTAAGGGGTAAATGTAGGGGTATGGGTGGGTTGCGCTTCGGCGGGTCGGTGTGGACTTGTTGGGCCGAAGGGCCTGTTTCCACACTGTAAGTCTAATCTAATCTAATCTCTGCTCCATACCGACTGCAGTCACATTCGAAAAACTGAATTTCCTGCAATGTTACTGTGGTGAGCAGCTGAATATTTACCTCGCTACATGACAGCACTGAGATGCACTGATGCACCATCTCCTGTTGCAATGTGGCCTAGTGAAAGCTTGCTGGGTCTATCAACCCGAATTCAATACATCAAAGCTCTCCTCTGCACCGTACAGTGTCATTGAAGTTCCTGTGGTCAGATCTCAATAGCTTTACCCCATACCATACTCACCTTCCAACTTCCTGTGAACACTTCGAACACAAAAAAAAATTATCACGTGTTTCCACTTTCACGAAACCTTTGTACCACCGCCTGAGCTGATACATTGGTCTTCTCTGGCTCATTCCTGATGAAGGGCTTATGCCCGAAACGTCGAATTTCCTATTCCTTGGATGCTGCCTAACCTGCTGTGCTTTAACCAGCAACACATTTTCAGCTACACTCTCCTCATTCCTGATGAAGGGCTTATGCCCGAAACGTCGAATTTCCTATTCCTTGGATGCTGCCGAACCTGCTGTGCTTTAACCAGCAACACATTTTCAGCGGTGAGAGAAATACCACAGTTTGACCAGCTCCTTTGTCTCGGGGCACGATCGTCGCTGAGGAACTGGTGTTAAGCTGGCCCAACTTGGAGTGACAGGCGAGCCCAGGCTGTTTGATTAGACTTTTGTCAGGTCGCCTCATCAGGTTTTCGAAAGCAAAACAGGGACACTCTTTGAAATAAGACTGAGCTTCGGGTCCAGAGGGATGCTTGCAGCGAATATGGCACAACAGCATTGAAAAGGAAAACAAGTCTTTCAGGATGTTTGCACTCATAATCTTAAATTATTTCAATACTCCATCTGGATTGTAGCACAGTTCTGGGCGTCAGACTTCAGGAAGAGGGCACATGAAATAATTGTACAGAGGGCTGAGCAGGTTCATGGGAATGATGCCGTGTATGAGAAATTTTAGCAATGACGATAGACTGGAAAGCTGGGCCAGTTCTCCTTGGAGAATGGAGGACTAAAAAGTGGTCTAATTGAAGCTCTCAAAGCCATGAGGTGTCCAAACAGATGAAATAGGAACTCAATGTTCCCACGCTCGAAAGGATCGGAACGATTAGGCAGAGATTTACAGTCATGAGGAAAAGAAGAAAAAGTGACATGAGGAAGAGTGTTTGTAAATCACTGTCTGACAGGGACAAGAGGCAGATTCAAAAGAGTTTTTGAAAAAGGAATTCGAGGACTGTGTTAAAAGCAACAATGTGCAGAGATACAGGAGGAGGGAAGAAACTGATGCCAAAGGAGACACTCATTTTCACACTGTGGAGAGCCAGCACAGCCAAGGTGGGCTGTATGGCCTCCGTCTGCGCTGTGACAAATTTGAGATACTGAGTCAAATCAAAGTTCGTTCAACAGAATGTGAGGAGTTGACACAGCCGGGACACAGCTGCACAACAGAATATTACACATGTCCATCTCACAGGGAGGATGGCGCTGTCTGGATCAGCGTGGGGGAAATCCTGAAGGGTGCCCTGTGCATCCTACACAGTGCACTGTACCATTCAAGGAATGTCAGAGTGAGAGAGCCAGAGAAGACCAATGTATCAGCTCAGGCGGTGGTACAAAGGTTTCGTGAAAGTGGAAACACGTGATAATTTTTTTTTGTGTTCGAAGTGTTCACAGGAAGTTGGAAGGTGAGTATGGTATGGGGTAAAGCTATTGAGATCTGACCACAGGAACTTCAATGACACTGTACGGTGCAGAGGAGAGCTTTGATGTATTGAATTCGGGTTGATAGACCCAGCAAGCTTTCACTAGGCCACATTGCAACAGGAGATGGTGCATCAGTGCATCTCAGTGCTGTCATGTAGCGAGGTAAATATTCAGCTGCTCACCACAGTAACATTGCAGGAAATTCAGTTTTTCGAATGTGACTGCAGTCGGTATGGAGCAGAGATTATATTAAGAATTCTTTCAGCTGTGATCTCCAGCATCTGCAGACCTCATTTTTTACCCTATTTCTCTCACCGAACCAGCTGAGAGTCGCTCAGAGCGAAGTACATCCCACGTTGCACCAGGAATTCCAAGCAGCAAAGAATGTCAAGAATAACTGCATCTCGTTCTGTCTCTTTGCTCTCACACGGTGCTGTTTGTCCCTTCTTCTTGAACCAAGCTGTCTCTATTGGCAGAAATTCAACCATTTTCTCCCACTGTCAGGCAGCACAAGGGCAGGGAAGCGCAAATGCTGCCCTTTTACTTCCTTCAACTTTGATTGCGAACTTCCTCATTTACCTGAGACAGAGAGAAAGATGCTGAGCTGGTGGGAAAGAGCGAAATGGACACCGGAGACCCGTGGGTAACTTAATATGGGATCTTTCCATGCAGCCTGTTTGCTGTTGAGGATCCGTCTTCATGCAGTATTCCTGCAGAAAGATCTTCACAATGCGGGGTCGGTTTCTAAGCTGTGACCGGGCAACAGTTAGTATCTGGCGGTCCCAGATTAAGAGTATCCGAAGGAAACCCTCACTCCCAGTCACCACCATGAACCGGAGCTGGGGGGCTGCAGACATTCGAATGAGAAAGGTAGGGTTAAAATGCGCCATTATTTCTCCCTCAGCCACTCTGTCCCAGAGATAGGGAGAGGGACATTACAAACACGTGGTTTTGTTCCCGCACAGACAGAAACCGTTCAGCCCATTGAGTCCATGGCAGTTCTCTGTCACTTCTATCTCTCTGAGGTTATTCACAATCGGTGATATCTGTCTGAGTAATGGGGAACTGTGTCTGTGTTGTGATGCAGGCTCTGACATGCGGATCATCGTGTCATTCACCATTTTCACGTCACCGGGAGGAGGCTGCTGTGTGAAACAGTGTGGGGAGTTACTGCAGGGCATCCTGAGCATCAAACACACTGCAACCGATGCATTTCACCTTCACCCACCTGTGCCAGACAGCCTCACACAGCGAAGCTTACGCCTTCAATACATTATCTGGGCCAACGTGACACCAAATGTTAAAGTTCACTTGAGAATATAACTTTTAAAAATGTTTTGCGATTTACATATGAAATCACTGAAACTAACGTGGTCATTTTAACAGATGAGAGATTTAACAAATCCTCCTGATCTTTTTCAACGTATCATTTCAGTTACATCACTGTAAACTTTTGGCATAAGTTCTGCGCCTTTAAATCTTACACTCAACCACCACCTGAAGAAGGAGCAGCGCTTCGAAATCTAGTGTTTACAATTAAACCTGTTGGACCATAACCTGGTGTTTTGTGATTTTTAACTTTGCATGGAGCAGATCACGAGAAACTATTTCCACAGACCGGGATCAGTAAACAGGAGAATGGGATATTAGCACATCGAAGGAGGACTCAATTGCATTTATATAGCACTTTTCACCAGCAGTTATGAAGCCCGATGACAATGGGCTGAAGTTCGTTCAGACTTGTTACCTTCTCCGTGTGTGATAGATTCACCGCAAAGTCCCTGAGAGATCTCACACCGACCGCAATCCCATCAACCTCACATCTGCTCAGGGAATAATCGAACCGAATGCAGAGTGCCTGGACTCGATCAAAACTTGGATCCAGGATCTCTCTCAGGTATTCCATCCACCCGAATCAGAAACCGCAGAATGTGGAATTTTGAATTTCGCTCTCCGTCATTTGCCTGAGCCTGATCTCCAGAGAAGCCCTGATCTAAGTTCATAAAAGTTACTTTGGGTGAGACTTGATCTGACAACTGCGGCATTCTCATACTCTTCTATGTAAACGTATTCTTGCAATATTAATTGATCCCTTACCGTGTTATGGCTGCACATGTTAGGAGAAATAAAAGGGAAAATTGCACACTGACCATGACCAGGGTTTGAAACAACACGGAGAATCACATTGTACAATCACGGCGCCACGCAACCTGCTACCAGGAAACATCAAATAAGTGCAGGGCTTATTTGGAGGGGATGCCAAGAGCAGCACCAAAGACACAACACCAGAAAAACTCACCAAATCCCGCACTGAAATGAGGGAACTCAGATTGGAAAGAATCAATAGAATTCGGGGCCTCAGAGGTTGCAAATGCAAACCATTAAGACGAATAGAAGACTGAGATTGATAGCTTTCGACAGATTGAAAACATTAAGAGCTCTGGGGATAGTGCAGAAAAGTAGCATTAATATAGTAGGCAGCCCATGCTCTCATTGAACAGCGAGGCGGGCTTGATGGGCTTTTTGGCTGCATGTGTTGTTTGCATTTGTTATGTTTAAAATGAAAATATTCTGCCATTTGTTCATTTGGTGATTAGACCTTGAGACCATAAGATATAGGAGCAGAAATCAGGCCATTCAGGCTCATCGAGAATGCTCCTCCATTCTTTCATGGCCAAAAAGCTTCTCAACTTCACTCTCTTCCTTTCTCCCTGTAACCCTTAATCCCCTTGATACTCAAGAACTAATCTATCTCAGTCTTAAATATACTCAATCACCTGCTGGCCTCCACAGCCTTTTGAATCCACAGATTCACCACTTTCTGGCTGAAGAGGTTTATCCTTATCTTCAATCTAAAATGTCTTTCTTTTGCTCTACTGCTACGCCCTCGGGCCCTCGTCTCTCTTACCAATTGACACATCTGGCAACTGTCTGTGCGGAGTTTGCACATTCTCCCCGTATCTGCGTGGGTTTTCTCTGGGTGCTCCGGTTTCTTCCCACAGTCCAAAATGTGTAGGATAGGTAAATTTGCCATGCTAAATTGCCCTTAGTGTGAGGTGAAGGGGTAAATATAGGAGAATGGGTCTGAGTGGGTTGCTCGTCAGAGGATCGGTGTGGACTTGTTGGGCCGAAGGGCCTGTTTCCACTCTGTAAGTAATCTAATCTTCCCAACATCTACTGGATACATGCCATTCAGTTTTCTGTTTGTTTCAAATAGATTCCCGTCGTGTTTCTACACTCTTTTTGAGTATCAACCCAGAATCCTCACGCGTTCCTCATCTGTTAGGTTTCACGTTTAGGGTGTAGGTTTGCTGGCTGAGCTGTAGGTTTGATATCCAGACATTTCATTACCAGGCTAGATAACATCATCAGTGGTGACCTCTAAGTGAAGCAAAGCTGTTGTCCCCTGCTTTCTATTTTTCCTGGATGGGGTTCCTGGGGTTTGTGGTGATGTCATTTCCTGTTCGTTTTCTGAGGGGTTGATAGATGGTATCTAGATCTGTGTTTGTTTATGGCGTTGTGGTTGGAGTGCCAGGCCTCTAGGAATTCTCTGGCATGTCTTTGTTTAGCCTGTCCCAGGATAGATGTGTTGTCCCAGTTGAAATGGTGTTTTTTTTCCCTCCGTGTGCAGGGCTACGAGGGAGAGAGGGTCGTGTCTTTTTGTGGCTAGCTGGTGCTCCTGTATCCTGGTGGCTAACGTTCTTCCTGTTTGTCCGCTATCAGGATTCATAGCAGAAACAGTAATGCAAAGACTAGAACAAACAGCCCTACCAACCATCAAACCAAAACTCAGGGGCAGCAACGTAGACTACACATTTGTTATCACGAAACGAAACAAGATAGAAAAGATATTTAACATCATCAACAACACCCTCACAGGCATAGAGTTCACCAAGGAGGACGAAACCAACAACAAACTGGCATTCCTGGACGTCACGGTCGAAAGAACGGACAACTGAGAACTACAAACCTGCGTATACTGAAAACCGGCAAACACTGACCAACTACTTAACTACACCAACAACCATCCAAACACACACAAATGAAGCTGTATCAGAGCACTATTCCAACGAGGAACCTCACACTGCAGCACAGACTAACTTCGGAAAACAGAGGAGGACCATCTATGCAACATATTCAAGAAGCACAGATACTCAAAAAACACAGTCCGCAGATTCCTCAAGAACAAACCACGACAAGCAGACCAAACACAGCCAGAAACCCCAACTACCTTACCATACATCAAAGAAGTTTCAGAAATGACAGCCAGACTGCTAAGACCCCTCGAAATCCTAGTAGCACACAAACCGACCAACACTCTCAGACAAAAACTAACAAACTTAAAATATCCAGTACAACCCATGGACAAAACCAATGTCGTCTACAAAATTCCATGCAAGGACTACCATAAACACTACGTAGGGCAAACAGGAAGAAGGTTTCGAGCACCTTACTGGAGTCCTGCTCACAGGGGTCTTCCCTTTGCTCCCTCCCCACAGGACCGGGATCACTCCAGGTACAGATAGATGCAACCATTTCCCTCCACGGGGAGGCAGTGCTGGGGCATAGTCCAAGCTCTGCAGCTCCCTCTCAAATCACTGGAAGCGGGAAGGTGCAGGAGGAGCAGAATCAGGTTTGTTCTGGAAATTATCAACAGCGACTGGGATCTTCCGTCAATGACTGCTCAAAGACAGAGAGAAGGATGCGGAGCTGCTGGGAAGGAATGGAGTCAAAATGGGATCCTTTTTCTCTGGTAACTTAATACAGGATCTTTCTGTGCAGCCCTTTTGCTGTTCGGGATTTGTTTTCACAAAACAATCCGCAATCCTGCAAAAAGATTTCAGCAACGCGAGTGTTTGTTCATTTGCTTGGACCGGGTGTGATTTAAAATCTGACATGAACAGTCTCAGATTATTAGAATCCAATGGAGACCCTCACTAACTTGAGTGTCATCCCCATGGCCCAGAGCCGCGGGGCTGCAGACAATTCAACTCGGAAGGGGGAGTTAAAAATGGGCCATTGTTTCTCCCTCAGCCACTCGGTCCCAGAGACAAGGTGAGGGACATTACAAACGCGTGGTTTTGTTCCCGCACAGAAATAAACCATTCAGCCCACCAAGACCACAGCGATTCTCTGTCGCTTCTATCTCTCCGAGCTTATTCACAATCAGGGATATCTGTCTGAATAATGGGGAACTGTGTCTGTGTGGTGATGCGGTCTCAGATATGCTGATCGTCTTGTCATTCACCGCTTTTCATGTCACCGGGAGGAGGCTGCTGTGTGAGACAGTGTGGGGAATTACTGCAGAGCGTCCTGAGCATCAATCACACTGTAGATAATCTGTTTCCCCTTCACCCATTTATTTCCATCTCAGAGAGCAGCTTTTGCAAATTATATCAAAGCAGACCCATCGAGAACAGAAGAGCATCCAGACCCTGGGTAATGTGGCCCGTGTATCAATATGAACAATTTATTTCAGATCTATGTGGTGACGGGAAGCAGAAAGCTGATTTAAAATGCAGCGAGTAGAACAGAGTTGTGTTACAGAGGAATACTGACGGGGACGGAGCACACATGTAGCAACGTGCAGCTCGCTCACAGACCCGAACCACTTCCTGTGTGAAAACAGTCTTCCTCATGGCGCTTTTACTCCTTTTCCTGGAGACTTCAAATCTCCGTCTAATTGTTTTCGATCCTTTCAGGTGTGGCAGCATTTTCACTCCCGTATTTCCTCTGTCCAGATCCCCTATGACTTGGGAAGCTTCAATCAGACCAGCTTTCAGCTTTCTGTTCTCCAAGGAGTACTGTCTCTACTTCCCAATCTCTCTTCATTCCTGACATTCCTCAAACACTGCACCTTTCCTGTGAACCTGTCTCCAACCACTTCACCGCTTCCTGAAGTTTCACTACTAGAATTCAGCAATGATGCAGCTGGGGGGATACACTCAGAGTCGGATGGCGTGGGCGAACACTCGGAGACTCTTGTTTTCACTTTGACCAAGTGTTAGCCTATGCCCCATCTCCACTTCACGTTGTCCAACCACATTGAGTGAAGCTGCTTTGTTGGAAAGCGGATCGCACATTTTGGCGAAACTGAGAACAAGCAACAAGATCTCGTCTGGGATTGGAACTGCTGACCTCTCCCATGTGTACAATAGAACAAAGCCCGAAGCGGGAAGCACAGACTTCCACGACCGAACCATCCGATAAAACGGGCAGCGTGTGCCTTATCAGCTGAGACTGGCTCAGAGTAAAGTTCATCTCACCTTGCTCTGGGAATTTGAATCAGGGAAGAGTTTCAAGAACATCTTCTTCTCATTCTGTCTCCAGTGTGTCCTTTCCCCTGGGACTGGGCCCTCTCCATTGACGGATTATTCAATCATTTTCTTCCACTTGGTGCACGAAGCGTTTTGAAAGATTCACAAAGCTGGAAACTGGGGTCGGTTCTGTCTCCGTTCCATGTTTCCAATGACCAACTGACGTTTACTTTTCAAAAACCTTGAAGCAATTCTCCGAATTCATCATGCCCTGGGATGAGGGAACTCACAGATTCCAGAGGTTGGTATATCTTTACAACAGAGAAAAGTAATTGGAGAATTCAGGTGTTAGTGTTTGGCTGGAGCAGATTGTAAGAAACTGTTTCCACAGACCGGCATCAGTAAACAGGGGACTTGGATATTATAATATCGAAGAAAGACAACTTCCTTTATATAGTATTTTTCACCAGATGTGATGAAGCCCGATGACAATGGGCAGAATTTCGTTCAGACTTGTTTCCTTATTCTCCATGTTGACAGATTCACTATAAAGTCCCTGAGAAACCTCACACCGACCGCAATCCCATCAAACTCACATATGCTCAGGGAATAACCGAACTGAATGCAGAACGCCAGCGCTCGACC